>NC_007198.1:301039-602078 GCF_000002655.1 Aspergillus fumigatus Af293
ATACAGCATGTTGGCGTAGTTGTTCCAGCTGTACTTGTTCAGCGAGGGGGTATCTTCGCCGTTGACAAAGTGGCAAGGGCCGTTCTCCTGGAACAGACCGATCATGGAGGAGCAACCGGGGCCACCGTTGAACCAGGCAGCGAGGGGAGCCTGTTTGGGGTTGTTTCGGGCCTCGAAGAACCTGCACAGGTTAGGCTCTGCATGTAGTCATGCTGTTGTGCAGGACATACCAGAACCACATGTTCATGTTATCCCCGACGGAGAGATATCCAGAGTACTGATTCACCCCAGGAGTAGTCTCACAGATCCCCGAGTTCTTGACAAACTCCATCCTGGCGCCGGTCGCAGCGTGTTCAAAGACAGTATACTTGACGCCATTCTTAACAACTGACGAGATACTGTCTTTGGCCGTGCTGGCCGGGGCAGCGCCGGCCCCTGCTACCAAGAAAGCGAATAACCACTTTTGACACCACATTGTTAACCTCGGAGACCAAATTCTACTCTACACAAGCGATACATCCTCCCCTTCAGGCGATCCCTCTTTATAACACCACAGGCACTCGAAACAACGCCAAGACGAGGGGTCATTGTCTGAACCAGCATCGGCATCATATCAATTATGCTGCGTCAGGAACGAGCCTTATGACCGTCTAGTGCCGTCGGAATACGACGCTGTTATCGAGCATGCCGAAATCCCTCAGATCACCTGCCCAGTCCGGACATTCTTCCGGTGGAAGAATCGTCAAGGCGACCCAAGCTTTGCCCAAGAGAAATTGGCGATCGGCAGCCAAGACCGGAGTCCGAGCGAATGTGCGACGGCAGCGGATCAACATCCCTGATCATGGTTACATTCTGTTGTTCTTGTGGGACTCGGACAGGCTACAGGAGGAGGGGAAGGAAAATCTGTCAGCCTGATTGGTGATATCCATGCCCCTGATGAATATCCTCTGTCTGTGTCTCAGCCAGGGGTTTTGCAGTTATTCGGGCCCTAATCTATTCGATTAGCTTATCTGACAACCATTCATCGTCCTAGTATAATTCACATGCTATTTCGAACTTCCTTCATAGACAGGATGCACAGTCCACTGGCTGCCCTGCCCTGGAACATGAAGAAAGCGCAGCAATAGTCAGCTTTCGTTTGTCAGGGTTCATTCTTGGCTGAGCTGTCCAGGTGGTCTGACACTCTGACTCCGTAGACGGCGTGACCAGCGCATCCACGAACGCCGTATGGCCGCTGCACCAAAGTGTTGCCGAGTCACACCAGTCAATATTCGTCATGCAAGGGTGCTTTTAAGCAATATCCTGCATCATCGGCTGGATATCTGTATCTGCGTTGCACCAGGTGGCGAACGTAGGTTGCCTAAGAAGTCGACTGCAACGAACTAAGCAGGTTATTCGGCCTATGTGGTTCACTAACTTCTTTTGAATAGTAGCTGCTCGTCGTTTTCTGTTTCTAATACTACTAACAATATTGTACTACTACTTCAGGAGCAGGATTATCAATAACACTCTGATACTAGATAAGCTGTGCGCAACTAGCAACTATCGTCCCCTATGACACAGTTACGGACCGCTGAAACAATGTGCGACACATCAAGCAAACATAGTCGTCAACAAATTGTCTGTAAAGCTCCAGACGGCAGCAGAGTCATGCGTATGGAACGCAGCGCCGGTATAGTACGTGTTCCGCTGTCCCTGCAACGCATAGAGATCCCTATAGAAGCCCTTCGCGATTTGGTCGGCCGAAACGAACAAGGCGAATGGACTGTGGTTGCTGATGGCCAGGATCTCAGGCTCGGAGGGGGTGAATTGCGCTTCACGTAACATCATCACACCGTCTCGGATGCTCTTCTTCACCTCGTCCTCGGTCTTGGCCTCCCTGCCACCATAGAAGATCGTGTAGATGTCTGGGACGCGAGACGGCAGCATGGCGTACACTCCCGGCAGATGAGGGATATTGTACGGCGTGTCAGCAGCGCGGTTGATAATGTCAAGTCCGGCTGGTAGACCAGCGACACTGACCACAGTGGTGTAGTAGAAGGCGTTTTCGAACTGCCCAAAGACGCCACGCTCGGTATCGTCTAGATCGAAATTCACCAGGTTTTCCACCTTCGGCGGAGTAGTTATGATGGTCTTTTTCGCCCTGATCAGTTGGTAGCCAGTTGGAGTTCGGACCAGGATCCGATGCAGACGGTCTGCGGGACGCTCCATGCTAACCACTGTACTGCTGAGCAATGCATCATTGCCCAGTTCCTTCTGCGCAGCTTCATACAAGGCGCCGTTGTTGCCGTCCACCGACGCCAGGAACCCATTCTGCGCGCCCAGCGCCACCCCTAGACTGAACTGCTTCATGATATATATGGTCGGGCACTGCAGCCAGTCCTTGAGACCTTGCGCATACAGCGTCAGGGTCTCCACAGCCGCTGCGAGGTCGTATTTCTCTACAAACTCCCCGAATGGGAGCAACAGGTCCTCCGGCACAGGGTCAGGGAGGTTCCATCCCTCTTCGAGATAGGGATACTGGAGCAGCTGCATCGCGTACCGCATCATCGCGTCGGTCACATTGCCCTGCGGTGGAGGCACGATTTGTCCCGTGCGCAGATCAACGCGGGTACTATTAGAGCGCCTGAATTGCGCAACGGTCGTAGAGATGTTGAAGTGGGCGAGGAACTCTCTTGCCTCGGGGGTATTCTGCCATATCAGGACGCCGTAGTCGATATGCTGGCCGCTGACCGGATCGAGGTAAGTATTGGTGTGGCCGCCCAGGAGGGGTTCCCTTTCGACCACCGCGACGCTGCGGCCCATCTTACGAAGCTGGATGGCCGCGTGGGTGCCAGAAGCTCCGCCTCCGATTATAGCAACATCGCGTTCGATGGTTGCTGCATTGTCGAATATCGATATGTCAGGACCAGGAAAGCCGGGGTGTGCAATAGCTTGCCCCAGCAAGAGGCTGGCCAGGAAGGACTTTGTGGTTCTCATTGAGATATACATGACTTGCCGGGCTTGATTGACCTTCCATTTTCCAAAAGGTTACCAGGCTTTTATACCCTTTCGCTCGACTCTGCAAGTGCCCGTGAGCACCGGCATGGTGGCGCGGGGGCAGAGTACTGTCCTGGCATGAATCCCGGCGGCGACACAAAGGTAATAGCGGAATATCTTGTCGAAACACTAGGAAAATGAGCTCAGGTCATCCTGACCCTGTTGCTGGCTCAGCGACGTGTACCGCATCGAAAGACCCACTCTACGGAGTGTGGCCATGTACGCTGTAGCCCCTTAGGGATCGACTTATCTTAAGCTACATGGCACGTTCAAGACAACTTTCATGGTTCTTTGATATTCAATCATTTTATATCAAGGACCGTGCCTTTAAGTGAGTCAAACTCGGTGAATGCATGGATCTACCATGGTTTAGTGATGACGTGCCATAATTCCTGCGAGCAAATCAATATAGCCGTCAAAATGACGCAGTCCCAAGTCAAATTGTAGCTTTGTCGAGAGAATTTTCAAACACGCGAGTTAGATGGTTGGATTTTCCCTTCTCGTACGGAAGAGACAACCTGTTCTACAACTACCTATGTATTAGGGACGAACGATGTCTCTCGTTACGGTATCCGCATACTGTATTCTTTGCGGTAATGATGTCCCTATTGTAACAAGCATAAAAAAGGCGAACTGGACAAGCCTGTTCCGAATCGGTGAGTGATGTGCCTGTCTGATGGGGACTGCAGCACCGCTGACACAGGCCCAGTGTCGCAGTCCGGAGACGGCGCACACCTCTCTGGATTGGGATATCGCGAGGGAAGTATGGCGTGGTCTGTCCCTCGTGCCGAGAATAGTTGTTGGAATGATGAACCGAAGCCTCAATGCAGACGAGTTAACTTCATGGGATCTGTCGTCCACGTCCCATCGCAGGAGGCATTCCTGTTGCACGAAGCATGCTGGTCACTCCTGCGACGTGTTTACGGCCAAAAGGCTGTACCACTGGCTCGGCTACTGAATGTGTGCAAGTCATTGTGTTCCCTGTCCTGTACAAGGATTAACTGGGGTCATTCGTATGGCGGGATGCTCGATATATCTGGTAGAGGTGTGCTTCATTACAGTGTAACTAGGAGACATGAGACTTGGCGGCCGATGATACAAAATCCCTTTTCTGATGTCAATCGGACCTGGACGTTAGCATTGCAGAGAGCCACGCGGCCCAAAGGGTCTGTCAATCGGAAAGCATCAAAGCCGTGTCCGATCAAGAGAGCAAAATCCCGCTCGGAGGGTGTCAGCTGTCTTGATCGCCTGCCGTTGGATATTTGGATTGAAATATGTGCTTACCTAAGAGTGCACGACTGCCTGCAATTACGTTTCATCTCAAGGCGGTTGAGCACGTTTATGCAGAGCTCACACTTTTGGACATTGAAAATCAAGTCCGAGGAGTTTGAGTTCGCATTTGAGCTGCACGAACTGGAACCCAGCAAGTTTGATAATGCAAGGTTGCTGCATCGCCTTATATGCATTCAGCGTGCGACTTCTTTACACAATAGAGCCAGGATCTGGGGATTGGCACGGTGTTTGAAAGGCATCCTGGACCTATCTGAGCCTGACACAACGACTATGGTCAACAACCCCAGTGACCCTGTGGGCCTGGATTGGGGGAAGCTCCATTGGTCAATCAAGCCTCCTAATTCTGGTCAAGAATATGCTAAGGGCTGCCAGATCCTGTACACACAGCGTGTGATCCTCACTGGTCATTTGCGTCAAATCACCGTCTCATCCATTAACATGGAGGACACAGTCCACATTACGGGTCTGAAACTTTCCTTCGACGATGGGACCAGCACACAACTCGGTTACAGATCTCAGGACAATTCTTCAACCGACGTCGTAGCCTTTGGGGGATTCGTTGTCGCAGTAGGGACGACAGGAATCCATGGGTTGCAGATAATTGACAATAGATCGGACTCCACTAAATGGTTTGGTTCCAACCGGAGATGTCCTCAAACACGCAAGTTGAAGTCGGAAAAGGAGATTGTCGGAATTAAGGCTTTCTTTGATGTGAGCATACTCTCTGGCCTTGCATCCTGTTTACCACCTGAACTAATGGCTGGCTAGGGCTTCAAACTTGTGTCTCTGGCGCTGGGCCGGCCACTGCGGCCCAAACGAAAAAGTCGCCGGTCTCTCCTTGATACTGCTTTATGGTATCCAAGTATCCCGCCGGAAAATTTACGCATTGCAGATGGATTTTCGGTGGGCCAATCGCCGACGACATCTCGTCACAGTCTCCTGTTCTGGGTCTGGTTCGGTGGTCCAGGAGGGTCGTACCTTCAGTACTTGACTGGAATATCCGGCACAAGATTCAAAGGTAGCTTGGGCGGGATCGAATTCCATTTCTCAACCGACAGCGTCCCCATCACCTCCAGGAAGCTGGGTCTTTGTGATGACAAGGAAGGGCCGGATTTCGCCATTGATGGTGCGGGGGGAGAGTACATCACGTTCGTCTATGGGAAGTTTTCGCCGATGTCTTACCTTTCGGTTCTGGTGGTGTGTCAGAAACAAGTTTTACGGGTGTTGATTAAAGCTGACATCCGGGGATAGATATACACAAACCGTGGTCGAAAGTTCGCTGCCCTACGCCAGAGTTTCGATGTTGCAGAAATGAAACGGCTCTTCCCTGCTGAATCAAACTCCATCCTGACAGGATTTTATACTTGCTATCGAGAACACGACTCTCCACTGCGCAGCTTGGGTTGCTTGTGGGAACGAAGTTAAGAGCCAGCAGGGACCGTCAGCTAAAGGGAGTGTCGACGGAGGCAAAGGGAACATCTCTTGTTGCTATCGACATAAAGATTCAGCACTCTGTTCTGATTTGATCATTAGGCAGATACTAGCTCGCGTACAGTTTAAGATAAATGACCCCCAATTGAAAGATATGCCTAACACACTATCATCTTCCCTTACTCTATCATTATCGACCTATCGACCTTTGGAGAATGTAGTGGACTTGTGCTACACGTCTGAGACCTTCTCCAGTAGTGATCAACGCCAAAGGAGTCACATTCAATATCCTAGCGTCCGGAATTTAAGCGATGCCAAAATCGTCTTTGATCTAGCTAGGAGCTGGTCAACCTTCTCTCCAAGAATATGAATTCTCCTGCGCAGCGCCGATACAGTCAGCCCAAGATGCTAGCGGGAGGGATATTCGTCAAGGTGCTGATAGTCGCGCCGATTCCCATCAGACTTGGAGCGCGCTTGACGAAAGACACATTCTTCTCCTGAGCGTTGACATCTTTCATTTTCAGACCTCTGAAGATGACAGATTAGTTGTTGTGTTATGCTGACCATTGGCAACTTTCGCTATCTGCGAATCGAACACAACGTATCTTGCCACGAACACAATCCTGGCAAGCTTCACCAACGGAATCGGCGGTGTGTTTGCATCCGAACTCGTACCTGGCGTGATTGATATGTCCGACCTATAAAATCGATGGATTTGATGATGGTTGGATTCCCGAGTTTGGAGAGGGATGGAAGAGTTCAGTGCTGCTGGGTGAGAAGTTGCCGCCTCAGGCAACAACATAGTACTCTTGCAATGCCCTGGATTACCAGCCATAGTGCCGTTACCCAGCCCATACGACGATGTCTTAGACATCCGACGAGAGAATCAAACAGTAGCGGCGGTTTCAGAGAGTATCTACAGCCATTCTCCTTGATATGCGCTGTTGGTCAGATGCGCCAAGGACCTCAACCCCTCGCTGGGCGGGTCTTTGGCCTTCACGCTAGTTGAGTCAAGACTTGACTATTCATGCAGTTGAGGTATTCTATCTTGATACCTGGTTCTGGAACAGGGACTGGATTGTATTTTCTTCGTTATCTCAGAGTGGCTCACTTGACACGAAAGTTGAGATTTACTTGGCTACAGGGACACAGCATCAGTCTGACAGTGGGTGGATAAACAACCTCCTTCGTGCCAAGATTCTCTCCTGTGTCAGATCAGAAGCTGACGCTGCGCCTCAGTGGAATGACGCGTTGTTTTTGCGTTATGATCGCGTTCTTCTTGGTGTTCCTATCCCCGGTCTGGTGTCCATGTCTTGTCCGTGCCCTTTGTCCGTGTCCGAATAACACGGCTTTGTTCGAAGGAGCCGACCTCGTTCTGACTCAGGCAGCTCAATTATTAACTTCAGCCTCAAATATGGTCGAGCCAACAAATTGTTTTGCTTTGCCTCTCATTGGGAAATATGGCTCTAAAATTAGTCCTTCAGTGTTCATACCCATTGTGCAGCAAATCATGTACTAGAAGCTACGGCCAGTGTCCTAGTCTCACCCACATGTACGGTGTATGATACTAAAGTGTTGATGATGTATTGACCAGAGTGAGATCTGTTGATACTAAGAGCTAGAAACATGCGTTGGGCACAGGGCTTAGCAATTGTAATCGAGCTGTTCAGCAGGCACCGAAGTAACTGGCACCTACTTATATGGCATCAACCATGCAAAGACTTGCGAAAAGATCGTTAAAATCTTAAGTCGCTCATCTTCCTTCTATCCTACTGATTATTTAGTCAAAGTATATTCTGGAAAATTCTCATCATGGTCAGCAACACGACAGACCCCTCGGACTACTGTACGCTGGATACTTGTCCCTTGAGTCTCGCCAATTTCAACTATGTTCCCAACCTGGCAGGTAACCTTCTGTACCTGGCGCTTTTCGGTACGATGTTGGTGGCCAATCTGGGACTCGGGATCTATTACCGTACTTGGGGATATCTAGTTGGTATGATCGGTGGCCTCGCTCTTGAAGTCATCGGTTATGTCGGAAGAATCCAGCTTCACTACAACCCATTTCCGTTCAGTCCATTCCTTCAGTGAGTTCTATCAATCACCTTTCCCCGAACCCCTAGCAGGATGAGCTGACTTCTTACTGTCCAGATATCTAATCTGCCTCACCCTTGGACCTGCCTTCTTGAGTGCGGCAATCTATATCTGCCTCGGCCATATCGTCGTTGTCTACGGCGAGGGCATCTCCCGTCTGAAGCCAAGAACCTACACCATTATCTTCGTTCTTTGCGACTTTCTCTCTCTTGTGCTCCAGGCTGCCGGAGGAGCCATCACCTCGATCGCGGATAATGATCAGCAAGACCTACGTCAGACGGGGATCAACATCATGATAGCGGGGCTTGCCAGCCAAGTGGCATCTCTGGCGGTCTTCCTCTTTCTCTGCGCCGATTTCGCCTGGCGCGTGTACAAGAACCCGAACAAACTAAACGAATCGATGGATCATGTTCGCAAGACGCTCAAGTGGAAGGCGTTCTTGATCGGTAGGTTTCTCTTTCCCGGTATTTCACCCCGCTACATATATCTAACGGCTAAAGGGCTCACCGTCGCGACATTAGCGATATTTGTCCGGTCCGTCTTCCGGGTGGCCGAACTGCAAGAGGGTTTCGACGGTCCCTTGGCAAATGACGAAGTGACCTTCATGATCCTCGAGGGGGCCATGATGGCCATGGCTACCCTTTGTTTGACTGTCTTGCACCCAGGATACTGCTTTGGTGGCTACTGGGATCAGACCAGCTGGAGGTCCATCAAGCAATCCAGTCAATTGAGCTTGATGGAACTCAAGGCACAGAACTCACGGGCCTGATATCTAAGGGATGTTAATTATACGTCATGCCAGCCAGGATTGTCGTGTGTATTCAGGGCAGGCACATGGAAGTTGGGGTTACAGGAAGGATGGGTAGATAGAGGATAGATTGGTTGACGTGAGCCTTTGATTGTATGGCTACATTTGCTTGGTAGTTCCTAGCCATCAGCGCATGCAGGCGATTCCATGAAGCGCCCCTATATTGTTGGACTCTGATCCTGGTTCGACAAAAGTGGGGGAGATGCTAGATTAGGTTATTTGAACGTAAATGCATCGTCCGTGATCGAATGAAGATCGGCGATGGCAACGACGACTTCCACTCTTAGACTAATAAAGCTAGATGAAAATGAAAGTAACCTGTGACAATCCTGGATTGAACCAGGGACCTTCCGATCTATAATTATGCGTCTAGAGTGCAGACGTGACCTTTGCATAAATGATTTCTCTAGCCGAGCTAGCCAATGAGGTTTCTATATCGGCTGAGGAGAATATGTTGTGATTGGCAGCGATCCTTACCCCTCGTTCTTCGCATCGTGGAATACCGTCCTAATTGGTGTTGTGTTAGCAATTTGCCGAGGTATTGCTTATCTTGGGTGTTGTAGAGAACAGAATGGCAGGTGGCCTTATGTTGGATGCTGGCTTGTTGAGATTTTCAGGACTTCTCCAATGCTGGCGATATAAATTCTGAGAGTGCTTCCATGAGCACTCGGTAGTATCGTTTTAAACCCACCACACATACTAAAGACTCGTCCCCTATCCCAGGCTTGTCGGATTATACAAATGGACTCCCAAAACTCCATATCCGGCTGGCAGCACAAAGTCGCCCAAAAACAGCAGGAATGCCTGCAGAAGATCCCCGCTGAGTGGAAGATCCCGGAAAGCCTCCTCTCTTCCCTCCAGCTACCACTAGCCGAGAACAGAAATGACCTGATTCAAGGAGACGCTGTTCGCAAAGCTGGTATCCTAACCGAGCGAGAACTGCAAATCACAGAGCAATACACCGTGTCTGGCCTTCTGTCAGCATTGGCAGATGGGCGACTGACCTCGCTTGAAGTGACATTGGCATTCTCCAAGCGAGCTGCA
The DNA here is from genome assembly GCF_000002655.1 of Aspergillus fumigatus Af293. Classification (NCBI taxonomy): domain Eukaryota; kingdom Fungi; phylum Ascomycota; class Eurotiomycetes; order Eurotiales; family Aspergillaceae; genus Aspergillus; species Aspergillus fumigatus. The sequence continues at coordinate 310,749 of NC_007198.1, forward strand.
GTGGCGCAGCAATTGGTATGAATGTTCTTGGCACTGGTATGATATCATTCTCATGTTAGATAGGTAAACTGCCTCACAGAGACCATGTTCCCCGAAGCCCAAGAGCGAGCCAAATATTTAGACGAACTCAAGGTGCAAGGCAAATCCGCAGGACCGTTGCATGGCTTGCCGATCAGCATCAAAGACCTTTTCCACGTCAAGGGAACGCATGCGTCGATTGGCATGATCTCCTTTCTGGATGAGAAATCGACCGACAACTCGCCTTTGATCGATATTCTGCTGAGCCTGGGAGCTGTTATCTATGTCAAGACGAATATTCCCCAAACAATGATGGTACGTCTTCGTACTAGTCTCGGATGTATGATCACTAACCATTTCCTACCGTAGACGGCCGACTCACACAATAATGTCTTTGGTCGTACATTGAATCCCCACAATACTATTCTAGGACCCGGAGGATCCAGCGGAGGGGAAGGCGCTCTTATCGCCATGAGAGGATCGCCCCTAGGGGTCGGAACCGATATTGCAGGTAAGAAAGCTCCTGGTCGACAGGAAGTGGCTAACAAACCAGGTTCAATTCGAATCCCTGCTCTATGCTGCGGAACGTACGGATTCCGGCCCAGTGCATCTCGTATCCCAAACGGTGGCGGACGCAGCTGTAGTACCCCCGGAATGAAGTTCATCCTGTCCTGTGCAGGGCCGCTAGCTCTGGATATGGATGCAGTTGAGGTCTTTTTGAAGACAGTCATCGATGCGAGACCCGGCCTGTACGATTCCTCGGTCATCGATGTACCCTGGAGACAGGCGACGGTCAAACATCCCTTGCGAATTGGCGTCGTGCCTCCAGACTCTAGCTTCCCTCTGCACCCTCCGGTGAAAAGGACCTTAGCGAAGGCCGTCAAGTTATTGAAAGCTCAAGGCCATCATATCATCGAGTTGTCAGCCGAGGAATGTAAGGTAATGGAGATCAACGAGGTCGCATGGAATATCTTTACTCTCGACAGTGGAGCCATGGAACACTTACAAGCGACCGGCGAGCCACCGGTGCCTGCTCTCATTAACGTCCAGCGTCAGGTAGAGATACTGAGGCAGGCGGGGAAAACTTACCTACCTGATTTCAGCCATTTAGACCGACTAGGAAGACTCGCTGCTCTGAACACCAAGCGAGCCGATCTTCGAGAGACCTGGAGGAAGATGTGGATCAGCCACGATCTGGATATTTGTCTCGCGCCATCAGCTCAAAACACGGCTGTTCCGCACGATATGTTTGGGCTTGCACCGTACACGACTTTCCTGAACTGTCTTGACGTAAGCTTGTCTCTTTTGTCGCTTGAAAATTTCGTCTAACGATGCTCAGTATCCTTCATGCATTATCCCCTTCGGACGGGTCAACGAGATGGATGCTCGGGAGACTTTTGAGCTTGCTCCGGGTCAGGCTGGACCGAGCTGTAAGTACTTTTGCTGATGTAGAGGCCTATTCCTCTGACTAACAGTCATTTAGACAACTTCGCGCAGCTGGAAGGAGCACCATGCTCTATTCAAGTCTTCACTACTACGATGAGAGATGAAGAGTGTTTGGAAATGGCAAAGATCATAGACCAGTGTCTGAAAAGCGAGGCGTAGACAGTGCCGGGGGTAAAGTTATCCTGATGCAAACTGTCGGCTATTTCTCCTCCTGCTGCCGTGAAACAAGCAGTATGCTTCCAGACAACCTATTATTATTCATTGGGCCTAGCGATCATTGATGATCGACGAACTCAAGGTACGTGTGATAAGGTACTTGCGATTAATCACATTTGCATGAGAACTGCTCTGCAGTAAGCTGCATCAGAGTTAGAGCGTATCAAATCATTGGAACTTCTGTTGAAGAAGCAATGTGATTTGACGTGGCTTCGTCTTACCGCCAGATCTCTCTTCCATGCCAGTCGGTTGTTTCCCCAAATCAGACAAGTCCCACAAAGCAATAGTCAAGATGGACATGATCGACTCCAATAGAAAGGCCAGCCTGCATGCAAGGGATGCCGTAACCACTATCCCTTCCTACTATCACGTCTTCTAAATAAGCCTTGATATCCAATCCCTTCAACTCTTGCAAATTCAAGACCAAGCTCACACTGTCCATCCACACTATCCGCTATCCAGATACTCAAATTACCCCAAAATGGTCGCCCTCAACTCCACAGTCGAAAGGCCAGACTCCGCCCTATTCACAGGTACGCATTCCTCGCACCACTTAATCACAACAACAATACTTACAGGATAGGCGCCATCCTCACCACCACAAAATCCAAAAATGGCACGTACCACGTCCGCCAGAACAAACAATCCTCGTCGCTGAACTTCTTCGGAAGGCCGCCTCAAAACGAGTGGGCATCCTTCAATGCCACCATCGGAACCATCAATGTACCTCCCCCCCTTTTGGTGTGATAACCAACCGCTAAGAAACACCAGGTCACGGGGACAATCAACCACCTCAGCTTCGACACGGTCATGGAAGTGCACGTTGCGGGTCTCTGCCTCGGAGCATTCACAGGGAACCCACAGTTGTCGTTTACGATCGGGGTGGATCTGGAGTGCGCGAATGGCGAGCTCCAGCTCACGGCTGTGGGGGATGATATCTATCTCAAGGTTGATATGGCCTTGGTGCAGGTCGGGAAGGACAAGAAAGCTGAGCGGGTGAAACTATCCGAGTCGGTTTGTATCAAGAGTCTGCCACAGGAGTTGTGTGAGCCGTGGATGCCGACGCAATAGGATATGGTTGTTTTGACTGGGATGGGCATCTTATGGGTAAATCAGGATGGAAGACAGGGAGATGCGGTTTATTTCCGTGGCCATTTGTCTATGGGTTTAATTTGAGTTCGTTCTTTAATCATGGTTAGACGTGAAATGGGATGCATAGTGTATTCCTGCATCGAGGGTATGTAGACCGAGCTCTTTCACGAAATCCTCATCTCATTGCTGCATGATAAGTGGTGGTCTATGATACTCGTACCCCCAGGCATGGCTGTTGCGTACTAATAATAAGAACCCATCGTAGCAAACTCTCATCCAGCCCACATCCAGCAGAGTACAGCCTGCAAATGGCCATCGTCGTCTTCAGTGCTTTCTCGCCATCCCAATGCGAATAAGTCTCTCGGCTCGCATCGACACTATTGACAAACCCCTCTTTGTTGACCGTCGGTTCATCTGGTGGCGATGCTTTCCAAATAATGCAATCCAAACACTCGTCGGTGATCTGGATACAATACCGGTAGCGTTGAGTATTCGTTGACTGTACCTTGCTCTTTCCGAGTGATTTGGTCGTCGAAGATAGAAAAATCAAGACGATCCATCGAGACCATTGCTAGGTTCCATGGTCTTCTCAGCGTAGATACGGAGGCGCCTCAACGCATCCCAGTCCGAGTCACGTGCAATGGTACCCCACAAAGCCCATGTACGATGGCTGTCATCCTCCAGATCCGGTTCGACGCAGCCGAGAAGTTGAACGCCTCGTGAAGTGGGGAGTACGTGGGGATGGCTCATTTTCGCTTCCGCATTAGTGCAGCCAATCTTAGCGTCTTCTCAAGGCAAAGGCCTCTTCATAGCTTGTCTTGAAGCTAGTCTGAAGGTGCTGTGTGCACAACAGAGATGGGTTCCGGACAATCCCCGTGGAATCGTGGCAGGGTTGTTCATGCAGATAACTTTAAAGCATCAGCTCCTGCCTAATGTGTAGTTCAACCCAATCCAGCAGCCTATAGTGGGGTTTACTTTGAAACTGCACAGATGATGAATCATATCATTGCTCTCTTGATGTGTTATTATTGATGGTCTTGTTGCCGTAGCATGTCAAGTAGACAAGATAGCTCCATGGCTTCTTGTGTAAATAAAAATCTCAATGTGAGGATCAACTACTGTCTCTTTGTTGCATGATAATCTCAGTTGAATTAGACAATCTGCTCTGTATACAAAGATGCACACTCATAAAACTTAATCTAGATTAACATTGGGAGTCAGCAGATCTACCAATAACCAGTTATATATATTCTGGGACAGTATCGTGATATGCTCCTGCGCTAGTATATATTTAGTATAGCCGCTGTGTAGTGTCACCCCACCTTGGGTGATGTCACTGAGGCATGGGCGACTCAATGCGTATTTGGAATTCTCACCCCTTACCCACCGTGATCATGGACTCCGCTCAGGCTCAACAATGAAATGAATCCGAAAGAGAGCCAAAATCCTTCTGCAGAAGTAAGTTTGACCACTTCCATATTTGCACCTTTAATTCATCTCTTTGTCAACTTTAGCCGCTCTCAGAGCGCGAGAAGCACCTCCTCAGCATTTATGGGAAGTTGCCACACAAAGGGCTGCTAGGCGCAGCGGCCAAGGTACTTGCTGCTTCTTGGGCAATAACCATCCAAAGAGAACCTCTGACGGTCAAAGCATCGGACCTATTTCGACTCTGGTGACTATGCTCTTGCTGCAGCTCATAAAGTGACGGACGAGGGGGATATCCAAACTGGAACCGCGCATCCGTTGCGCGAGAGCATCCCACATCCCTATGCTCCCGTCCCTAGCTCTGGTAACGTTGCTGGAGATGCCAACAAGGACTCGCATTGTAGGAGGAGTTCAAGTCCCGAATAGGGGGAGAGATAAGCTTTAGCTCAGAATGGCTAACAGACCGTTCGTCAATCCGGAAGACTGGTCTCGTGGGAGATTGTCCACTAAGGTTGGAGACTGGGGTCATTCAACAATAGATGGTCATGTCCGAAACCATCCGCATGGACACACCCAGTTCTGTCCTTTAATGAAGGTGAAACTTGGGTGGCTGCAGCGTGTTCGGTAGTTAAATTTAGCATGTCCTAGCTCTCAATTTGATAAGGCAGGAGTGATCTTTATGGATGGCACTCTTATATGTCTTCAAGTAAGTCACTATGCGCCGGTAATTCCGCACCTATGGGAGCATACTGCTGTTCTCAACTACCCTTGATAGTGCTCAGCTGACCCAGCTGCCAGCTGCCTTGCACCTTGTTAGACGTCCATCCACGAAGCATTCCGTGCTTTCCAGGTATCTCGTGAGCCTGACACAAGGGTACCGCAACCGTCGTTCGGCTGAAGACTGCGGAAGTCTAAATCACGGAGCCACCAAAGGGTCCGTAATGCTCTGTGTAGGTCCATTAGCATGTAAGCAATCCTAAATCATCAGCTAGGGAATGGCTTGACTCCTATCGACTCTTCTAGGCCAGAGCTCACCTGATATTTACACTTTACATCTTAATAGAGAGATATGTGGAAACATGCATAACTATTTTTTGATCATGTTACACATCATCATGCGGTCATCAGACTCACATAATGGACTGGCTCTGCTGCTTTATAGAAACCCTTGACTCCTCTTAGAAACTGAAACATAGTAATAGTGATTTCCAACACTGCATGATATTACTGCTAACACACTGATAAGCTGTAAAATACCTTCAGCATGCCCATCCAAGATTACGGTGTCTGGAAGGCATATCCTGTGCACTACAATAGTTGAACACCATGAAGATGACCCACGGTCACCGCATCTATCATTATATCATGACGGCAGTGGACAACGTCGCAAGGAGGGCTCTCAACGCAACCTTGGCCGGACAGGGATGGAAATTTCTTGGCTCTTCCGAGCTGCAATCAATATCAAATCTGGAGACACGAATGACTCTCGCCTCGTGTATTGGATAGATCGCGATTTCAGCCAGCACTCCATCATCGACAGGCTCAGTGTCCTAAAGCCGGGATTCCATCTACTCGAAGATACGAAATCAAGCCCTGATGGTCCAAGGGTTGGTTTTATCCGGAGTAACTTGTTCAACGTCAACAGCGGCCGGGTTCTGCCGCAGAACATTGAGGGCCCTGATAACAATATTATTGATCTGCTAGAACCTGAAGTTCGTCAGGCCATTGAGCGCCAAGCTGAAGTATATGTTTTTGGTGCGCGTTTTGACACGAAGGATGGAATCCACGATGTCCATATGAACCAGGGCAACAAAGGACGCTGGAAGGGGATAACACCGTCTTTCAAGACGGAGCACTCTTTATTCATTTCACAAATCCTGACCGATGGCTTGGCATTTTCCTCGGCTTTGCATCCCAGGCAGCCCATTCCGATGATCGGACTGGGCATGCCATATCATCGGAGACTTGGAGTGACTACCTAATTGACCATAGAGGGCAGCCCAATCTTATCGAGAATTCTGTGGCCATCAAAGAGACAAACATCAAAGCTCCTGGACGGGGTGGCTCGAAGGAACAACAAGACTCTGTTACTCTCACCAATCTCACGAGCAAACCCCTCTCCCTTGGGACGTGGCATAACTCAGCTGGCCGAATCCAAGTGTTACCCCCTAATGCAGTATTGGACGCGATGGCAACAAAGGTGTTCGACATCCCCATTGTCATCTTTCCACTAATGGCGACACCATCACTCTTGTCAATCAATACGGCCTCAAAGTGGACGGCGTAAGCTACAGCGCCGGACAGGCAAAACCTGACAGCTAGCCCATTGTTTTTGCTCGCTAAGATTCGGCGTAGAACAGTCGATCCCAGTGTCATGATGGCTTGCTTGGAAATGGTGTAACAGGATGGAACATGAATCAAAGAAACTTGAAATTCAATATCGTCCTGTACGTAAACCCTAAGGCCGAGGGGCATATTGTCCTTGTCTAATCGAATCTGATATACTTTGCATAGATTTGCTCAAGGACTAACCGCAACCAGCAACTACTCACTCATTGATCCGTCATTCTTATACTTGTGATGAGTGGCCTGTTTGTGGCCAATGTGGTAATTGTTGAAGGACCTGTCTCGAGGCTTATACTTGAAATTGTTCTCGAACCTGTATTCATGGTGGTCAGTGTTCCTAAGTCATGTCGTAGTGAGCCTTAATTAGCTGCGACTTCTTAAAGGAAGCATCAGCCTGTTAGTTCATTCCTATAAATACATGAAATGATTAACCCTATTGCACAGAGACTGATCTATAATAAGAACTTTCTAGATAAGGATTAAATAATCATAGTATAGTACGATCATAATAGTTCACTCCCTAAATTATACTCTAAATGTCAGATGTTCTTTAGACTCCGTCTTTTGGGAATGTATCCTGTGCGCTACTATGTGGGCATCTCGCGGCTATATTACCACAAGTACTCCTGCATATTCACATGGAATTCCAATTTTTGTCCTGAATATCTCTAGATTGGTTCTACACGTTAAACCGTATGCGAAGTGAGCCAAAGTACTTGGCAATCTATTGTTGATTTGTCAAATACGAGATGTTCCCACCGTGATTTCAAAGCAACGCTTGGCTACCAAGCACGTAGATATCAAGATGGAACAACATGGAATGAAGAGGTGTGTATATAAAGAAGTGGAATTTCGCTGAATGTATGGATCAATCAACATTCAAATCAAGCATTCCTCTCAAGTCCTAATCAGAATGTCATCCGTTAGCATTTTCGGTCTCGGAGCCATGGGCACAGCCCTGGCGTCTCGGTTCCTCGAAGAGAAGTACAAGGTCGCCGTATGGAATCGATCTCCAGAAAAAGCAAGCTCCTTGCTCGGAAAGGGTGCGACACTTTCCCATACTGCAGTGGATGGCATCAACGCAAGCGATCTGATCATCATCTGTCTTCTTGATAACGCCGCCGTGGAAGCAACTCTCGCCGGCGCTCTTGACCACCTCCACGGCAAGACAATCATCAACCTTACAAACGGAACGCCTGACCAAGCTCGGAAATTATCAGACCGTTTTGTCAGTCACGGCGCTCGGTACGTTCACGGCGGAATCATGGCCACCCCGTCCATGATCGGTTCGCCTTATGCCCTTGTCCTATACAGCGGGTCCCCGGATGCATTCAAGGCCGCCGAGGGCGACCTGTCAGTGCTAGCCAAGTGCGTCTTCCTAGGCGAAGATGCAGGCACTGCGTCACTGCATGACCTGGCTCTGCTCAGCGGCATGTACGGTCTCTTCTCAGGCTTCCTGCATGCAACCGCCCTCGTGAGGTCGAGCACGCCCGCGGTCAAGTTCATGGACCTCCTGGTTCCGTGGCTGGGGGCAATGACCGAATACACTAAAGGGATGGCAAAGCAGATTGATGAGGGGAAGTACACCAGCGAAGGATCGAATCTCGCTATGCAATTGGTTGGCATTCAGAATATTATCGACGCCAGTGAGGCACAGCAAGTCTCTGCGGAATTCATTCGGCCCATGAAGGAATTTATGCAGAAGGCAGTGGCAGCTGGGCATGGCGGTGACGATATTTCGTCCTTGATTGATTTTGTGAAGTCAACATGACCTGCCACTGTATGTTAAATTTCTTGAGCTTAGGGAGAGAATGGACCATTGCTCTGTGAGGCAGCTTTTACATCTTTGATTCTGCGGTAGCTGCACCATTTTTTTAGCGGGATAACCGACAATACTGCCGCGAGGAAACCAAAACCAATTCGATTCATATCTTAATAACAAATTTCACTGATTAGAAGTGAACCAACACTAAACTAAAATTTCGGAAACAGAAGGATACTTTTGTTGGTTTTCACGTAAGTGAACAGAAGACATACCCTCCAGGACCTATCCCTTCGTCTTCTCGCAAACGTTATAGTTGATCATCTTGACCATGATCTTTCCCTTCTCACTATCGATCAAGAACGAATCTATACCATCTCTCACATCGATGCCATAGGCGTCATGGTAGCTCCAACGCTCCGTCACCCATCCCCCGTCTCCATCCACCACGGTGCCCTCTATGGTGTAAGCAGTAGTAGGCAATTTACTATTAAGCAGCCTAGCCGACTCCTTGATGCCCTCATGTCCGAGGAAGAATCTGTCGAAAGTTCCCATCAGCGACAGACGCAGAGAGCGGGAGTAGTTCCGCTTGATATCCAGCGGAACATCCCCGATATAACGCAGCAAGATATGCTCCCAGTAGACGTCCGAGACGGAGCGGCCCTCCTCCTGAGGGAGCTGACCTGAAATGAGATACTCCAGGATCTCCTTGCTAGGCTTGCTCTTCGGGTCTTTCACATTGTCTGAGATCTCCTCGAACTGCTCCCGGAGCCATTTCTCTCCTTTGGGCAGACGCGGGTCCGTCACGGTGAGGTCGGGGTACTTCTTGATTAGCATCTCCGCGATGTTGTAGTGACCGTTGTCAAGGAGGAGCTTGAAAATGGTGCAGCCTTCGCTGTCACGGGCGGTGGGGCTCGCGTCGTTCTGGAGGAGCTCAGTCATGGCGGCTTCCTGGCCGGCTATGGCTGCCGCGAGGAGTGGGGTCACGCCGTCATAGTATTCATTGACGTCGGCACCGAGATAGATCAGGAACCTGATGACATCCACATTGCCCTTGCGGGCTGCATTCACAAGAAGGCCACAGGAAGTGGTGGACGGCACCTTGGTGCCGTTCTGAACCGAGATGTTAGACTCCGGGGTGGAGATTTGGCGGCTGACAAGGGCAGGCATTTCGAGAAGAATGTCGATAATGGAAGAATTGGAATATTTGCTATAGTCCTTCGCAGATATGTCTTTGATGATCGGTCATAGCAGTCTGATTTGGACGAGTCTTGACTCGTACTTATAGCTTTGCTTCTTCCTACTTGGATAGAAAGGCCTCGGGACTTGGAAGATCCTGAACACATCGTTGATGCAATGGACTCCCAGTCTCCGGTCAGTTCATAGTTCTAGACAATGACGAAGTAGACTGAATCTCCTATGATCATAGTCAGTGAAGTCAGCACTCAGGATGAAGTTACAGGCTTCCTGTGGCATTGATCGGAGCCCTTGACGCTTTCAGAAGAGCACTGTGGCAATCTTCGAGTCGATTACCCCCAGAACGATACATATGAGCTGTGGTATCAGTTGAAAGTGTCCTTAGGGTTGTACTCGGACGTCTAGAAGATCTTTCCAGGTCGAAATCCGGACTAGTTCCACTGGATTTTGAGACACTTCCAGACACTCCTGTCGAAAACGGAAGTAATGTCGAGCGTTAACGGTCGAGAACGCATGAGAATACCCTATCAAAGACCCTTGCTCGTCGATCTCATCGTCCAGAGCAGATGTCGATGACACTTCTTTCCCTGTAACGTTGCATAGCCCCTAGGGGGCATCATGGATCAAGGCTACATCATGACTTGACTCCACGTATCTCTTGATGGAGACAGTCTCAGCGTTTGTATAATTTGCTTTCAGGCAGTAAATCTGTCTTTGCGTAAAGGTCTACGCAACTGAGTGCAAGTGCTGAGATCTTCACGTAATTGATCTTTCTGGCAAGGCTTTAGTGCTGCACTTGCTTCGTCTGTAGCGTTTACTAGGTAGAGCACACTGAAGCTTTCCCAGGGTAGACAATCGACCTGAAACCAACTGTTTTGCTTAGAGTCGATCCTCTCTATTGGCAATGGGTCAGAGTCTCACGGTTCAATACACAGGCGAGGCCATCTGCACTATAGGGCTCTATCCAGTGCGCGTGATCTTTATCACATAACAGACATACAGACCTCTTCTTAGGCAGGCTAGCTCGATATGTCTATGAGCGTTGCAGGGTAGATTCCGTCATTGGTAATGAGTTACTGAAATATATCGTCCTTAAGGCTGACGTCTTATGTACCGTCGTTTAGGTGATGCTATTCACAATACAGCTTTCCTGGTCAAGTCTTGCACTAGCCATATTCTTCCTGTTTATATAGTTCAAACCCTTTTCAGCCTCATGTTGTTGGGACAGTTTTTGTAGTTATCTTTAAAAGTCGTGAAGAGAGTGCCGAAGCTGCCGGATCATAGAGAATGGAAACCAAAGGGAAAAAGGAGAGCAGAGAAACAGCAATTGCTACAACAATAGAAGTCAATAAAAAGTAATGCATCATCCGTGAATCGAACACGGGCCTCGTCGATGGCAACGACGAATTCTACCACTAGACCAATGATGCTACCAATTGAGCTATTTGATTGGCTGTTGAAACCTCGCAGCTATTTATTATTGAAGAGGCATTTCATGCTCAGTGGCCCAAATGTGTTGTTGCACCAATTTGAATATATTGTTTGATATAAATAGAGTCTACTACTAATTGACTGTTACCATGCCGCACGTACCAATATATGCGTTGTGTTATAGTAAAGAATACACAATGGGAACTTTCCGATACTTGGATTATTACTTGTATATATAGTTCAGGAGATCGGCATAACCCTGAACTGCGGAGTTGCTCTCCTCTACGCAGAAATGAGAATTCTGGCATTTCAATATGGCACAAGCGGCAAAGACAATGACGAGAACAAAATAGACAATTTGAACCTCGACTTTGATAAGAGTGCATGGACAACGTGATTATTGAGCTGCCCAGAACGGAATATGGCGTTCTTGCTGGATCATGAACCAATCACACTCGGCCATTAAATCAAGGTTAACAGGCTTCATTAAAAATAGCGTATTCTAGCGGGGTACAACGGCGCTGACCGACTGATTGATATTCATGACTTGTCCCATTCCAATGTAAGCATCCTTCTATAAACCGAATAATCCAGTTCTACATCAAATCTGTTATTGTCACTTATCTATCCTAATGCCGGACTTGGGTACATCTAAACATCGCTCATCCCGCGCTTGCACGGCCTGTCGGGCCAAGCATGTTCGATGCGACGCGGCTCTACCACGATGTACTCGGTGCGTCGGCGAGGAGAAAGAATGTGTGTATGTCAAGTCACGCCGGGGAGGTCGTCGCCGGGTCTTGAACACTCTGACTTCGTCAATGAACGGGACGAAAATGGATCAAGAATCATTTATATCGATACTGCCAATCCTATCACAAACAGGGACCAGGGAATTGAATCCAGGCTTCAACTTGACTACCTCAACAAGTGCTCCGAGCGGTACTGTGGACGACCAGCTGCTCTCATTGTATTATCGATACTTTCATAGCGCGCACCCATGCGCAGTACCTCGATTTGCAATCCAGCGTTATGCGGTCAGCGACCGCCGCGCAATACAGCCACTTTATGCAGTGATGAAGTACATCGGCTCTCTTCATAACGCATTGATCCCGTCCTCGCAATTGAAAGATCATGTTGAGGCGGAATTGGCTGTCGCTCGGAGTACCGATCATGTAGTCTCACCGTTCGCAGTCCAGGCCGTGCTTCTCTACTCCATTGCAGTCTATTGGTGTGACGAAACGGAAAAAGGCCTGGATCTGCTTGAGGAAGCTATCCAGATGGCTCTTGGGCTTGGAATGAATCGGAGTAACTTTGCCACCGAGCATGGGAGGAACGATCCGATCCTCGAGGAAAGCTGGCGACGGACTTGGTGGCAGATTTATATTACCGACGCGCATATCGCTGGAAGTACGCACAGTTATCCTTTCCGGACGGATGGGATCCTTATGGATGTTCATTTGCCCTGTGAAGAGGAAGAGTATGAGTCCGGGGTAGGTGGTCTTCCTTCTGGTATGTTATGTTGCTGAGATCATAGAATATTCCAAACCCGCGAACTCTGGAAGAGTACGATATGCGAGAGTTTTCCGGCGATGAACGGGAGTTCTCGTCATTTGCAGAGATGGTGGGCTTGACTCGAAGCTTGGACTTGGCTCTTGCTGCGAGAAAAGACCTTGATTTGAAGATCATCACTACTGTCTGTGCTAACGTCGACGCGATCCACGTCTCGTGGACGTCACTCTTGCCGGCGTCAAAGAGGACTGTATTTAGACCCGACGGCTCCTTGGATGAGACTCTGTTCAAGGCACATGCTATTATCCACACGTGGGTCCATCTTCATTTCTTTGATAGTCTTACTGATTACGTGTAGATGGATTGTCGACCTTCACCGGCAACTATCAAACCTAGCGTATAGCGCCATCGAGGGTGTGTCAAAGTGTTGCCCGCAGGCACCACCAGAGAGCCTTCTCCAAAGTAACTCCCCAGAAAGTGATTTGCACACCAGGAGAGTTCTGCACTCAATCGAGCAGTTCGAGTCCCTGCTGACCCTCCCAACAAACATCGTCAGCCATACTCCATTTATTATCTGCATGATTGCCGTTGTGGCTGTCGCCCACCTCTCCGCCTGCCGCTATGTCTTCAAGGGACAGGACTTGCGACTCGATCGAGAACGGATCAGAGTGACCATGGGGACTCTCAAGGCCATGGGTGAACACTGGGCACTTGGCAAACGGACGTACCAGGAAATCAGCGTTATCGCGCGGGAGATATTATCATTGGACCGGCCTTTGCCCTCTCCGTCCATGCCGCAAGAACCACAGCACGCCATGACGGGTATATCTGGAGTAACGGCTGACATGACTGCCTCATCCTTTGCACTGGCTATGGCTGCTGAGTCTTTGGACTTTTGCGATTTGTTTGACATTGACTATCATGAGGCGACTATTCGGGACGCCCTGACTCAGGATCTGGTGGTGGCTGAGTGCTGTGTCTGAAGCTGCAAAAATGGACAGTGCAGGGCTGATTCACATTAAACTGCGTAGCAAGCTTTCCAAGCTATACTTCGATTGCCCTCACTTGATTCACCCTGATTAGTGGTCAGGTAGTTATAGCCCAAAGTAAGAGTCCCTTGGTTGTCGCCCGCAAAACAAACCGCAGGACAGCCCAGCGACTGCTATTGGATTCGAAGCTGAGTTAGATGGAGATAGAACCAAACTTATCCGTCCGAAAGTTCGGTGTCGGACGTCGTTAAATACAGTTCGTCCGAAGTGCTGACAGACCTTTATCCTATTGCGGGAGATCGGGTATCCGGGAATCCAGGGAATCACCAATACCCGGCTGGCCAGTCGGGCCTATACGAGATCTCAACGTCAGTATATTTATGCTCTTTCTTCTGTATGAATTAATTATCTGTGAGTCATTGACTGCTTGGCAGCCTTGGTCTTACCCCAGCTCGAATTCCATATTTGACCGGCAATTCGGTTATACAGACAGCTGCTGACATGCTCCAATAAGGTTATATAAAGCGTCATATCCCTCTTGCCTGACCTCATAAATAATTCACAGTAGCACCTCAACACTAGCATCGAAAAAAAAAACACGAATAGTAGCAAAATGTCCATCCCAAAAACAATGCGCGCTCTCCTCCAGCCCTCCATTGAGGAACCCCGTCTGGTCATTACCGCAGATCATCCCGTCCCAACCGCCACAGAAGGAACGGACGAGCATCTCATCCACGTGCATTGCGTCAGCCCCTGTGCTAACGAACTCAACTGGGCAAAGGCTTTCCCTGCCCTCCAACAACGCGAGCAGATCCCCTGCTACGATGTCGCGGGAACAGTAGTGACCGCACCGCCATCCTCCGACTTCCAACCGGGTACAGAAGTCTACGCGCGCTCAAACTATCTCCGTCCGGGGTGCGCACGCGACTACGCCGTTATATCCGGCGCTGATCTCGCGCGGCGTCCTCAGAACCTGAGCTGGGTGGCGAGCACCGCCATCCCGCTGAGTGCGCAGACGGCGCTGCAGGCGCTGTTTGTGCAGTCTGGGATCGGGGAGCTGGGCGACCAGGCATGGAAAGGGAAGAGGGTGCTTGTTACGGCTGCGTCTGGGGGTGTGGGGATCTGGGTGGTGCAGTTGGCGCGGCTGGCTGGCGCCACGGTGATTGGGACGTGTGGGCCGCGGAATGTCGAGTTTGTGAAGTCATTCGGAGCAAGCAACGTGATCAACTATCGGGAGGCGGATTTGAAGGAGTGGGGCCAGAGGCCGGAGAATCAGGTTGATCTAGTGGTTGATTGTACTGGCAAGAAATCGTTGGAAGATGCGTGGTGGTGTGTCAGGGATGGTGGGATTCTGATCAGCATCTGTCAGCCTCCCGAGCAAGTGCAGCCTGAGGAGTGCAAGGGGAAGAATGTCCGGAATTTCTTCTTCATCGTGTCGGCAAATCGGGCAGATCTGGAGAAAGTCACCAAGCTGGTGGAGGAGGGCAAGTGTCGAGGTGTTGTGGACAGTGTTTGGCCGCTGGAGCAGTTCGAGGACGCCTTTAAGCGACTGGATGAGGGACACGCTAGGGGAAAGATCATCTTGGATTTGTCACTGAATCATTGATATTTCGCAACAGCTTCTGCCAGTAGCAGCTCTCCTAAGGATGTTCACCACAACCGATCTTCTTGCGTTTGATCGCTATGCTGAAAAGGCTCGCCCTGTGTGTACTGGCTAGGGTCTTTAAGGATGTATCAAAGTTCAGTATTTGTCGTTGACATCACAACAAATATGTCGAGTAATGCCTAGTACGATGCCACGGTAGTATCGAATGCATTCTGATTCTACAGGTCTGAAAGATGAGAAGAGTAATCCTAGCCACCCGTCAACCTACATTATCCAATCCCACATACCAAACAGACGACACCACTAGAGTCGCTACCATGAAGCAGACAGAGGTTTCCTTCTCATGCATGAAACTGCCCACCAGATCAATTGAGTTGAACCAGACTGCACTCAATGCGAGGAGCAACTCGGTGACCAGCTTCACCCATTTTGGCAGTGGGTAGTATGCGTAAACAGCCGACAGACATGCGCAAGCCATAGTCACTACCACACAGCAGTAGGATTGACGCCATGGGGACTCGGACTTTGGCGAGATAGCTCTGCTTCCCCTCGCCACAATCTCATCGCCCTGGTATTGATATTGCAGGACTCGCGTAGCCAGAAGGTACTCCACCAGCACCGCCAAAATCGGTAAGCGGAGGAGACTTTCAATGACGGGAATAGTATCCGGGTTGTTCTCGCGCAGCAGGCGAACCACCAAACCGATTGGAGATGGCTCACCTGCCATACGTGCCAGATCGGCCGCGGAGATCTCCAACGACTCAGCGCCAATCGTGTACTGCGCAAACTCGTGCTTATGCCAGATCCCTACCAAACGGCCTTTTCCCTGGTTGCGCAGCGTGAACAAGGCACGAATACACAGCGAAAGGCCCACGACGACGGACAGCCAGAGCATTCCGTGGCCAACGACACCCGAGGGTGCCAGTCTCTTTGCGTTCAATCCGCCGTACAGCCACCCTGCGATGATAAGGGCCATCTCCAGAGCAGGCATGGCAACGGCTAACATAGTAGCCCACCACGGGAGGGAAGAAGCTAGAACGTCGCCCGCCAACAAGGGCGATCCGTCGGCCGTCTCGTACTGAAAAACCGCCTCGTCCATGCACAGCAATGATTGCAAGATATCGTTCCCATTTACGTTCTTGCCCCCCATGGTCGCAAGGGTCGGCCGCACCGTCATGAACCATACCGCGAGCCCACGGCCCGTCGCGGCAGCCATGAGTCCAACGGCACAGGCAACAAGCAGATGTACAAGGAGATACATTCGCGTGGCGCAGGCCATTCGCGCCCCACGGTCACTGCCGTAGGGACTCGTCCACTTCCGCAGCTTCAAGAATGGAGTGATGTTATGGTCTACGCTGGTGAATATCCATCCCCACGACAGTGTCGACTCCGTAACCTGCAGTTCCTGTTGCTGCTCCTTAATATACGTACACCGCGACGCGCGCACATCCATTCTTGTCTCCATCTCCCGCACGATGTCTTCTGTCGTCGCTGGCGGCGACTGCTCCAGCATGGCCAGCGCAAAAGCAAGGTCCGCGTCCCGCAGCGGAAACAGATTTTCGTTTGTTTCTTTGACCTTTGCGCCACAGAGGCTCTCGCTCCGAGGACATTTGATCCAATGTACTATACTCTCACGGGGGGGTTGGTCTTTCAGCTGGCAGCCTACCACAAGAACCTGCCAATCCCGGCCGGCGGCGAAGGTTTCTATCTGCATAGCCACCCGGCGGACTAAACCCTGCAAATCCTCGGGCGTGCGCCAGCACACCACGGCAACATCCGTGCGGACTTTGTTGGTGACCCAGCCCGCGTGTAGAAACCAATTGCCGCGGGCAAGGGCCCTGGTCATCGACCGGATCCGCAGGGCCATACGGACACTTGAGAAGAGAGCCGTTGCTCCACTGGCGACCTTTCCGACATGGGCCGCTATGAGGATCGCACCCCAGAAGGCAACGATCTGAGAGGACCAGGCAGCGGTGGAGGAGACGACATATTGTGCCGACACGGGGAGCGACTGTAGTAGCAGCACAAGAAGGTAGAAATTGATATATGCCATGAATTCACTACATAACTGTGGGGGGAAGAAGAGATGTGAATCAGAGGACCGCACTGAGTTTTATTGCGTACCTAATGCGAGGCTGGGGCGGAGTCAGCTGTGGCTGCATATGGCGCTACAAACGGGATAAAATAGCCGAATCTGGAGCTCACGAGGCTTTTCAGCAGCCAACGGTCCGACTGACGGTCAGCCTCTCTTTGCACACACCTCGTATGGCAGTATTCCCCTTCTACTCACTGTGCCAAAACTCGGCTTGTGTGAAAAGCGCTCATGACCTTATAGTTTACTGTAAGCCAGCTAAGAATCTAGCCTTGGCCTGTATATGGTCATCCATTGCTGTCTGTTTCAGCCCAGTTACCCGCTTGGTCCAGCACTGCCCACCATTTGCTCCGCTCAGGCAGCAGCCCCAACCACAGAAGAAACCAGTCTTTGAGAGCTCATAGGCGTGATGCTCTCGCATTTACTTGTGATAGGCGCAAGTCAAACAGCTGCCATGACCCCTAGCTGATCATATTATGCCGTCTTACTTGACTCCCAAAGCGGAGGTTGTGCTGATCTAATACTGTATATGGTCCTGGTTAAATGACATAGTCTCATAGGGCCAAACAAATGGCTCACCTGTAGTGTCTAGTGTATCTGGCTGATCTGGGAAAAACCAAGAATGTGGGTACAAAGGGGCCGGAAATTCCCCAAGCTCAAAAGTGATAATCACAGCCAAGGAACCCGAAAATCAAGAGTGAACATCTATTGGTCTGTTTATACTGCTGTAAATCAGCGATTTCCTCAGCCTTTCTACATCATATTATTCATGTCCGAACTACGTTATAAACTAAGAATCTGCTTGTCGCGGTCCCTTGCATCGCAGCTTTATCACTGGCATCCAGTTCGTCCTCTAGCGCCAATGGTGAATGGAAAGCTGGAAACATAGTTCAAACGACTATTTGGGACACCATAACTATACTTGCTGGGACATACAAAACAGTTACCGAGTTTGTCAGCACGTTGACCCGAAGTATGGCCCTTTCTATAGGGAGATGGAACAAGGGTGATTGTCATACCACGCACAGGACCTTTGAGGGTCTGAAGTGGACATATTACTCTTCCCGGCCCGACTGTGGTACTTCTGGGCAGTATGATAATGTTATTGTCATTAGGGCCATCAAGGGGCATCTCCAGAACCATCATGAGCATAGAAACACGTGTGCTACGCAGTGTCTTCATATGGACGAGGGCGGGAGCTGGGATGGATGGTTGAAACTGGGTTCTACCAATGCTTTGATGAACAGGCTTACTGTGGTCCCACCTTGACCTCTGACAGCTGCCTTTTTGGCTGCAAGTAGGACTTATGACTTATCGAGTTTAACCATGGATCATCACTCTGCTTGCTGATGATGCTTTGCACGCTGCCTGACATCCGCAGATAATTCTCGCAAAAAGTGAATGCATGGTGTGGACAAAAGTATAGACAAAATTCGTTGATTCTTATGTCAGGACTTGGGAGTTCCGGCCATTCATCATCCTGAAAGCCGCTCCAGCTCACGTCGAGATGCTTGTACAAGGTCTGTCCTTGTGAGACAGGCGAGGAGACACCTCTCAGATCCGGTCAAAGCAACTGCCTATTACCATTACCGTTCCGGGTTCAGCATCTCCAGATCAGAATCCACTTTCTGGTCCGCCTGACTGTGCGACAAGAGCTTGCTGGGGTGGGATACATTAAGAATAACACAGCATGCAAACATTAGGGCAGCATCAAAAACATAGATGAAAGCCTCCTTGCTCTGAAGATACCCGTCGCTTCCTTGCACATACTCGGCCACACGATAGACCGACCGGATCATGATTAGGACGCTGACCGTGTACAGAATCTTCATGTAGTAGTTCCATGGCAGCTGGGTGGACATCATGTGATGGATGGGCGTTGCAAGCATCCGGCGATGGAAAATCACAGAGACAAGCATGAAGAAGCCGAAGAACAGGATTTGAACAAAAAGGCCAGCGATGATCATATGTTCTCCCATGTTGACCTTGTCCTGTGTTTTGGCGCCCGCCAGTAAACCACCACCTACAGGAGAATACTGAGATTAGCTTTGGTGTCTCATGCCTTGTATACATTTGCAGGAACCGCATACCTCCGCACTGCATGAAAAAAGAAATAACATCACCAGCCACAAAGACCTTGGTCAGCCAATTCGGACGGACCAAGGAGAGGGAACCCGCGTTCAGCAGTCGAATAATCCGACCCAGAATCATGTACACGGAGGCGGCGAAGAGCGCTGGAGCAAGCAGAAGGAGCAGACTTTGACCTATATACGGCTTTGTCGTCCAGTTTGGGGTCTGCTTTGCACTGATGTATCTGCAGAGATAGCCAATAGCCTCAACTATAATCAACAATGGCATTAGCTTGTGTACGTTATAGCAGCCACTAGCTTCGTGGCTAGCCCCTTAATCCAAACCACCCATGATGTGAATTACACACAGAAGCCACCGATAATGAAGGCAGTCATGAACCAAGCCCTTGTCTTTGCCATCTGCCAGATATGGACAACCGTTGTTAACCCGAAAACTGCAGCAAACGAAACAGCAGCCCCTGCGGAAGGGTCATAGTGGTATAGTTTGAATGCCATGACCTGACTGGGAAGGGAAAAACTCGACGTGACAGCTGTGACTAGAACACAGATGGGAGGAGACTGGAATTAAATAATGGATAAAAGCAGCTTACTGCTGACGTGCAGATTTAGATTTGGCCATCAAAGAATGAAAGGGCGGGTTTTGGACACAGATATAATAACGAAGGCCATCTTGTGCTCCTGATGCTCCACACAGATGCTGCGTATATCTCATTTTAGAGCTGCCTGGTCCTTGGCTTTAGCTTGTCTGTGCTGAATGTGATAGTAAATGAAGTGCATCAAGCTACTTCGTACAATTTGCCCATTTGAACCTCTTTAACGCCACCTGAAGAATCACTTTCTCATACAGCGTAACGAGCTGGGTGACTCAAATCAGTCTTTGATACGAACTACGAGCAGTGGATCTCAGTCCACCACCTCGATTGGACCAGCACAACTGTGGACCTCCGCAGGTTGCCGCAGAGACTATTTATACTACGAGGTCGGTTGTGGCCCTCTGAAAGGCTCTTCCCTCTGTACCCCAAGAGGTGGAATCCCACGGAGATTTCAGTTTCAGCCCTACTGGGAAGCGAAAAGAAGGATGAAATAGAAGGGAAGAAAAGAAAAACTTTCAGCCGAGCCGTACTTTGGAATGACGTCTCTCACCTGGGGCAGGGAGTACATACGCAGACGGATGTTGCATTATCAGTAGTCCGAAACCGCCTGGGCGATATTATGCTTATTCTTCTCCTGTACATTGCAGGATCATAGACGGATCCTTATTATGAGCATAATGTACCGGAAGGCCGCAGTACCAGCCCCTATGGCTGAAACTCGCAGCAGCACAATTTCCACGTCTACCCACCGGTGTTATGGACCAACAAGCCCAAGAAGGCGAACAGTACGAATACGAGAGCCCATTATGGTCGGGATCTGGTGGCCCAAGAGGCATCCATTGGCTCCACTTCGATTCACAATTGGGTGTCTCAAACATTTACTTCCGATGGCTATCTACTACTCCGTGCTATTTTAAGCGTCCCAATCCCTCTGACAGATGGCGCAGGATGATAATTGTTAAATGTCACATTACCGATGCGCAAGGAAAATACAATATATGCCTGGGATTCAGACCCGTTATTGCGCAGACAGCCTATCTTATTATTGGTAGCAACTGGCAAAACAGAAACACTGTACCATTGTGAGTGGGCCTATTTCTGCCACACATAAACAGCGCAACTATCCAACATTATACACTAGCACTATCCCCATCAACCTGTGTCATCTCAGGGCTTGCTCCCCGTACAGGATGTCCATTCGCCACAGCCCGGGAAAACTCATCGCCTGGCATCATCCCATCTGTAAGTTCCTCCAAGGACTTGGTCCGTCCATCCTTGTCTCGGACATCAGGGATGAAAAAATATGTGATGAGGAGCCCCATGAGCATGAAGAAAGATAGACTAGACACTTGTCAGTGTGAAAAGATCACAAGATTCTTTGAAAGGACCCTACCAAAGAAGAGCATATCCCAACCAATCTGGGACGTTGGTATAGTCTGCTCCATTACCGAAATCCACATAGGCCAGGAAACACTGCGCCAGGACCGAGCCGAGTTTGCCGAATGCAGCGGCGATGCCGTGGCAGGTGCACCGGAATCGAGTTGGAAAGAGTTCAGCAGGAAGCTAACGATCAGCCTATTTTCGTGAAGTGCGGATTGGGAGACTTACCATATATGTTGTTGTGTTGGGTCCTAGGCTGCGAGTTAGCGAGGCCACGGACACGGCGCAAGGATATGCTCACCAAAGTTGAAAAATATCTGGCAGAGAATTTATAACACCACCAACGCTGACGAATCATCGTGGTTCACCAGGTGTTGAAATGAAGCGCCAATGACCACATTCAGCAAAAATAACCAGAAGAATCCGTTCAGCTGGATATTGCGCCGACCCAGTTTATCAATCGTGAGGATTGATAGCAGATTCCCCACGACAGCGCCAGAGGAAACAACCACAGTACTCTGATATGCTGTTTGAAAGAGTAGCTGATACAGACTAGTCCGGGGCAGTTTGCTTCCGAACCAGATGATTCGCGTGATCCGTGGACTGATGAGTCCTAGGCCGTAGAAAGGAAGATCGAGACAGAACCAGCAGAGGGATGTGGCAGCCAGTTTTCTGAAGTTATCCTTCTGCCCGAAGAAGTGCTTGAAGTCGTTCAAGATGGCCAATGGAGAGGCGGCATCTTGTTCCGCAAAGGGGGCAGCAGAGGCAGGCCGATCTGGCTGGTGGTCGACTGATTGGGTTGCTGATAGTCGGAATGAACCTGACTCCGGCGAGGGTGGTTCTACGCTGTTGACTGATGCACTGTCGATACTAACACGTTGGTAGAACTGTGATACGTCATTGACGGCCTGGAGACTATCTTTGGTGACTTCTGCTGTATAGCGAGGGGACTCGATGATCGTCAGCCGGAACCACAATGCAATAAAGGCAGGCACAGCTCCTAGTCCGACCAGAAGACGCCAGATAGTGTCAAGACTTCGGACACAGGTTTCTGTACATGTGATCGTATCAGGGTTGGTGGGGATATGGTGTTGGAAGCCCGCCATAGCAATGAGAGCAATCAACTGTGCGGCGAGCTGTCCGAGGGACTGACAAAAGAAGACCGTTGCAAGTAGTCGCCCCCGTAGTCGGCTCGGCGCAAACCTGAGATTATCAGCGGCGATTACGCCATTCCGGATGGGATCTTACTCTGAACAGATAACTGCCGACAGGATAATCCCCTCCCAAACCAATCCCGAGCAGTCCACGCCAAAACAAGAAAAGGGAGATAGCAGACATGGAATTCTCGGCCCCAGAAGACGATAATGCGAGTCCCAGAGTGGGGAAGATCAGAATAACCAACTCCATGCCGTACACCTTGCTTCGTCCCCAGACATCCGCAGCGAAGCCAAAGGCGATCTGGCCAAGCAGTACACCGCCTAAAGTGACTATACTCAGAGCCACCTCGTAGTCGTGTCGGACTGCATTTGACTCGGTCCAGTTCGAATGGTTCCAATAGACAATATTTATTATGGGTAGAACCATGTTGACAGAGAAGATCTGCAAAGTCAGTTGATGATCCCTGCCTGATGGGTGCCGTCACGTACAGCATATGCATCAGTTGAAAAAGCCGATGCCTGCTACGATGACGATCCACATCCATTCCCGCCGTCGTGCGCTTTCGACTCTACCGATTATGTAGGCATGTCTTTGAGCCGGCTGTTGTTACGGTTAGCAGCTGATACATGGCTAAGATTTGGTATCCATTCATTCTCACCGTCTGGTGCCTGAAGTCCTGATAGTCCTTCCATGGGTAGATTCGCAGACCCAGAGCGGCTAAGCGAGGACGTCGCATATTGCGCTATAGAATATTGCAATTTGGAGGCTGAATCAGGATTAAAGAAGGCAAGGACACAGTGGCTTCCTTCTCCGCTGCCGACTGGCAGCCATCCTGGTCCTAAATCATTTTCGAGTCGAGGCTGCCGGGCCCTTCCCCAGAGTCAGAGAGCCTCATACTTTTGAATAATTTGCCCAGGCAAAAATCCGAAGGCCGAGCAAAGCCAAACCATCTCCCATATCGAAATCCAGGGGCAGAGTCGACGTCAATGTGCCCCGTGGACCACGGGGTCGGCAGCCCTGCACAGCCGCGAAACAGCTGTCAAAGTACAACTTGGAACGATAGGCTAGACATGAACCACTAACTGGTAATTTCCGAGGGTCTTCGCCAAAGATACAGTTGGATCAATCCACGTTGTGTAGACGACGGCAGCTATTGGACTGGGGGAACGAAGATATTGGTGCTACTCCGTAGTCTAGTTCCCCTTAGCGCCACCACCTGTGCTAGATGACCTTGTATATGATGAATGTCCTTCACTGCCACAAAGCGCCCATTGACATGCTGCTGACAGGCATGTATTCTTTTGTCGGGCGTAGAAACCAGGCGTACTTCGAGCCGCTAGCCTGTCAATGCTCAAGCCAGGCCATCAGAAAGGGTGGGGACCAGTTCGCGTGTTGTGTCTCCCCCCCGGCCCATGCTTCTTCTTCGAGTTCCACTTTTGCTGATCCGAAGATGCAACCTGATCATCGTCGGCATTACTACCTTGTGAAATTCAGAGCTATTGTCTAACTATCGACATTATCCGGGATGAGCTTCGGCTGGAGCGCTGGAGATGTGTTACAAACCGCCAAGATCGCCTGGGATGTCTACAAGTGCATCGCTGACGGGACTCAAAATGCAAAGTCCGACTTTACACAATTCCAAGCAGAGTTCGAGTTGATGAGAGCTACCATTGAAGAGCTACAAGAGGCAGAGACAGATGTCCCCGTCTCCAAAAGAGTCGCCCTCGGTGAGTCGTATGAGCGGACTATCATCGAATGCACCGATTTCGTCAGAAAGCACCAACGACTGGCGAGTGACATACATTCGGGCAGACCGAAAGAACTGTTACATTGGCACAAGGTTCCGGACAGAGTCAAGACGCTTTTCCACCAAGTTTCGTGGCCGATAGAACGCAAAGAAGCCGAACGACTGCGCCGTGCGCTTGAGCGAAATGTCCAGCTAGCGAACTTGATGGCCACCAATACCGTGATTGATATACAGAAACAGTATAGACACGAAGATAGGCAGGAGAATTTGGAAATCTTGCGTGCGATTAAGTATGCTGAAGACTGTTCCGCCATAAGTCCCGAACCGTGACTGACTAACCTGGCAGAATCATGAGCCTACAGATATCGTTCATCCTCCGCCAATGCATGCCATGGCATACCTCTAGCAGTGGCGAGAATACATTAGATAGCCGGCTCTTGTCCGAACTTACCGGTGTACTAAAGTAGAGACGCAATGTCCTGTAACGATGTATGTCTCTGATCAGGAGATGTAAACGTGCTTGTGCCTCGCTTACATCGACGCAGACATTTTCCGGATCCGAATAGCAAAAACCATGAATTGCATAGGCCGATTAAATGCACAATAAGCGTCTACCTGCATCACCGCACCCGCGATGTTGGCTTGATCGAGGCGATGGATGTGACTGGCCGCGTGAAAATAACACATCGGATTCACGAGGCAGCTTTCAGAGGAGCCCAGAGCTCCGTGATCCCATATATCGAGAGTGCGCATGTTGTCAACGATCCGATCAGTCCGTTCAGAATATGCTTTCAGGGGTCCCACCGTGTTAAAATGGAGACGAACGGCGGGAGCGAAAGATATGCCATCTCGCCGGTATATATCTGCCGGACGCATGCTGGTGAGTCCTACAATCGCAGTCAGGACTGCAACTCCTAACAGATCCAGGCTTTGTTGCTTTCCAGAGCATCCTCCTAGGACGAAGCATTCTCTACTGCGGAGACGTTAAGTATATAAACGCCGACGGAGTAGAGGAACATTGTTCGCTGGAGACCATTCGTGTCCTCCAGGACCCGCTCACATCAGCACGGAGTTTACTCTACTTTGGCAGACTCAAACACGGCTCCAATGCAAAGATGGGCTTTTTGGAGTGGCCTCGTATGTACTTTGCCTTTCGGTCGGTCTGCCTGCAATGCAGTTACTGAATAGAGCAGTGGACGGATTCGTGGAACTCAAGTACTCGAAGCTATCAACCCGGCTCTAACTGCAGGGAGAGGCCATAACGAGACGGAACTCGATGGGCAGCATTGGCAGCATGATGTCCAACGGCTCACGCCACTCGACCATGTCAATGTCCAGTTCAGGTCGCCACATAAGGCAGCTAGCAATTGTATTTCATGATGAGAGGGGTATGTTAGTTTCGTGTAACCATCGGATCATGTTGACGATTGATAGATTGTGAGGCATTCCGCAAGATTCTGCGGTCACAATAATGGGAAACAACTATCAATTCTGTAATTATCAATAATGACTCGAAACACCAACGGATATGTATCTCATGTATACATGTTATTACTGCACGGCAGCTGACAAGGATACTTGACCCATACAGCAACCCGCTGTCCTTGAATAGGGACGGCTTGGTGTCTAGTTATCTACAATTATAAGTCTCGAACTGGTACAATGGTCCGTACCACAGGTATTATCTGCAGCTCATGAGCAAGCCCCGGTCACGAAATCAGAGGCTCTGCAAAAGCATCCAACGTCCACAATGCCTCCAGTATTTCGAAGATCCCGAACTGCTCTGCGACCAGGAAAGCATGACAAAGATGCTTAATAAGACAAACGTGGGCCGTATGGACATGGATATAAGGATGGCAGGGCTTATGTACCGCGCACATGGATCAACATGTATGAATGAATGCCTGCTGATGACGGCAAAGGGGCCATCTGCTGGTACATTTTCCCAGACTTGAAGAACACCGATGGTCACGTATGTCCAGTGAGTGGATAGTATCGAAATGATGCCGGAAGAGTTAGGGAATTTATTGGGAGAGACAGGGTATGTGAACCAAACTATGGCATTTTGGACGAGGCTATGAACAACAAAAGAGACCATTGCACGGAGGAGAAAGATCAGTTAATGCCAGAGGGCAATATAGGTGAAATTGACGAGGTGAAGAAGGCGAAGATGGCCAACTTGCGAGTTGAAGAGGGCGTTGCAGGACGCGGCGAACAACGTTGAGGCGGCTCAACAACGCCTACCGGAGCTGAACGCCCTAGGAAGTCAATTCCAATGCCATTGGCCCTTCTGTGATTGTCTTTCAAGATAAGATCTCTTTCCTCATGCAACTTGCTGATCGCTCTGTCAAGTCTCATGTTCCGCTGGGCCCGCGAGTGGGAACACCGTCCACTTTCGGAAAGCATGATGATATACCCTTTTTGCCGGTTCACCGCCAACGATATCCCCTGAACCAGGAGATAAGTAAATGGGGCCTAACCGTGCGACAGGATTTTCTATACGTTAGCAGATTTAAAGAGGATCAAAGAAGCGTCCAAGGCAAGTCTGGCAGATATTAACATATTTATGACATATCATTATTGTGATAGAATCATAGATTCCAGGAACCGTGCTCTAGTACTCCGTCCGGCGTGGACAGGTACCGCAGCATCTCAATAGCAATGAAGGATAAGCAACAGTACAGAGTGCGTCCATGGTCCAATGGGCACTTCTTTCTCGGCTGGTCCACTTCAGAGTGCCTGGCCTGATTGTTATCAGCCAATGGTGATCGCTATCCGTCGGCATACGCTAGCCCAAGCTTAACCGAAGCTTTGCCAAGTTATGAATCGTGTAAACGAGCTCGCTAAGTCGCTAGTACTTCTCTATTTGTCTTGGCCAATTGCTGATCTCGGCATATACACGTGTGACGCGTTTGTTGACAACGGTCTTCCGACGGAGATAGCAGTCTCCAACAGCTAGATAAGCAGCTGGACTGATTTAAATCAGTCCATCGCTTCGATGGATCGGGGTTTTGTCAATCGGTCAACGCTCTTCATCGACGTACCAAAATGAAGGCAGCCACCGCTTCGGCTCTGCTTGTTGCCCTTACTGCGACGGCCGCTCAGGCCCGTCCCGTGGTGGATGAGAGCTATCCGTACACCGGTCCCGCTGTTCCCGTCGGCGACTGGGTTGATCCAACCGTTAATGGCAATGGGAAGGGATACCCCCGTCTGGTGGAACCTCCTGCCGTGAAGCCTGCGACGGCGAACCCCAAGAACAATGTCAATGTAATTTCGCTGTCCTATTTGCCGGATGGCATGCACGTTCACTACCAGACACCGTTCGGATTGGGTGTGAGGCCTTCCGTTAAATGGGGCAAGGATCCCAAGCACCTCGATCGAGTCGCTCATGGGTATACCCACACGTATGTTCTTGCCTCGGAATTAGGAAACCCGAACCAAAACTGAAACTGACTCTCACAGGTATGATCGCACGCCGCCGTGCTCCGCAATCAAAGCCGTCACTCAGTGCAGCCAATTCTTCCACGAGGTCAGCCTCGACAAGCTCGAATCAGGAACAACGTACTATTACCAGATTCCTGCCGCCAACGGCACCACTCAATCGGAAGTGCTGAGCTTCAAGACCGCTCATCGTGCGGGAGATCGCCGTCCCTTCAGTGTGGCCGTCCTCAATGATATGGGGTACACCAATGCAGGCGGCTCGTTCAAACAGCTTGTCAAGGCCGCCAACGAGGGTACCGCGTTTGCCTGGCACGGCGGTGACCTGAGGTAATATTTTCTCCCTTCGATCAATTTGTCAACGGTAACTAAAAATAATGATCAAATCAGCTACGCCGATGATTGGTATTCGGGTATCCTGCCTTGTGCAGACGACTGGCCCGTCTGCTACAATGGCACTAGCACGGAGCTTCCAGGGGGAGGGCCTGTCCCCGATGAGTACAGAAAGCCTCTGCCAGCGGGTGAGATCCCCAACCAGGGCGGTCCCCAGGGAGGCGATATGAGTGTCCTCTACGAGTCCAACTGGGATCTGTGGCAGCAGTGGCTGGGAAATGTCACGCGGAAGATCCCCTACATGGTTCTCCCCGGTAACCACGAGGCTGCATGCGCCGAGTTTGATGGCCCCGGCAACGTGTTGACCGCATATCTAAACAACGGCGTCTCCAACGGCACTGCTCCTAAGGCCAACTTGACCTACTACACATGCCCTCCGTCCCAACGGTATGATCCACCCCCCGCTGTCTCCCGCACCAGCTAACCCGGACAGGAACTTCACCGCGTACCAGCACCGCTTCCGCATGCCTGGGCCCGAAACCGGTGGCGTCGGCAACTTCTGGTACTCGTTCGACTATGGCCTCGCTCACTTCATCTCCATGGACGGCGAGACCGACTTCGCCAACAGCCCCCAGTGGCCGTTCGCGGCGGATATCAAGGGCAACGAGACACACCCGACAGCCTCAGAGACCCACATCACCGACAGCGGCCCTTTTGGCGCCGTCGACGGCAGCTACAAGGAGACCAAGTCCTACGCGCAATACAAGTGGCTGAAGAAAGATCTCGCCAGCGTCGACCGCAAGAAGACCCCCTGGGTGTTTGTCATGAGCCACCGGCCCATGTACAGCTCCGCGTACTCGAGCTACCAGAAGAACCTCCGTGCTGCGTTCGAGCGATTGTTCCTGCAGTTCGGTGTTGATGCTTATCTCTCTGGGTATGGTGCATGTTTCCTTCGCCGGGAACGCAGATACTAACTGATGCAGTCACATCCACTGGTACGAGCGCCTGTATCCCCTCGGCGCCAACGGCACCATCGATTCGGCGTCGATTGTCAACAATCACACCTACCGCACCAACCCGGGCAAATCCATCACCCACATCATCAACGGAATGGCTGGTAACATTGAGAGCCACAGTGAGTTCGGCAAGGGCCAGGGCCTCCAGAATATCACTGCTTTGCTGGACACCACGCACTTTGGTATCAGTAAGCTTACTGTGCTGAGTGAGAAGGAGGTTAAGTGGGAGTTTATCCGCGGTGATGGGTCTGTTGGTGACTATTTGACCCTGCGTAAGGAGAAGACACAATCTAAGGAAAAATAGGTGCTGGTGAAGGAGTATAGCCGCAGAGCTGTATCTGAGAGGGACCGCTATATGTAGCTTAATTTGTGAAACTATATAACCAATTACACCCGCATGATAATCTGTAGCGTTACCCTCGTTTCCATATGCAAGTAAGCAGGTGCGTGAATTTCAATGCCCTCACCAAGTATCAATCGTCCCGTCAAAGACCAAGGGACCCAAGATATCAATCACCGACGGTGTCATATCAAGTCCACACAATTCGGGGCAGTCAACGTACCACATATTCCTCTTTGTCCACTTACTGGCGCAGAATAACCATTCTCAGCATTCATTTTCAGTAAAAACGCGGAACTCATCAATCAAACATTGACTAAACTATTGCGATTTCCTGTGCCCCAGGTCCACTGTCCTACTGTCATCTCCGCACCTAGTGCAGCTTCAGCGTCGGATAATAATCCCCGGGAGTCGTTGCATTTATGGTACCATTCCAACAGTACGTCTTGAAACACGTCGAGCAGGTCTTTGGGACAGTCGTATTTGTGCGTTCAAAACTCCGACTCAATATCGCGCAAGCCAGACAAGCCGGCCAGTTAGAGTCCACTGTCCCATTTCCCAGTGTTGCCACATCGTACCCATTCTCAATGATGGCGTTGCGCTCACTAGTATTGTATTGCAGATCGAATGTGGACACATTGGACGGGTATATATACGGGGCGTTTGGAATATAAACGACAAGCGGGGCGCCAGTCGCGTTTGAACTATTGCAGCCAAAGAATGTCGGACGGTTGTTCAACCCCAGGTTGACGAATGTGTTTTGGTCAGGCACAGACGGAAAGGGGAGACTACTGTTCCTTTGTGATGAGTCTACGTTTCGCTCGTATGTGGCGACCAGGGATGTCCCATTGGGCCACCTGGTAGTCGTGTCCGCTGACGAGTCGACAGCCAAAATCACGTCAACGTGACGTTGGGGCTGAAGAAGGGGATCGAGCGGGATGTTCTGGAGGTCTTCTCCTCCATCCACCAGGGTCAACGAGGGCGATGATGTGTATTTGGACTGGCTCGCATAGCGATAGAACGGGTTCGGCTTGTACACGGCGATATCATTGTTCTCGGACCCGATTTTCCCCAGAATCGCACTGATGGCGTCCTTCACGACGGATGGCGCATCGGTATTGTTCATCTGCAGAAATGCCTGATTGAACAGGGATGATGACGTGCCCATGATGAACCCTGCGTTATCGAATCCTCGAACACACTTTTCACCTGTCGCTAGTGTTCCTTTGGAGAAATTCGACCCCAGGAATTCTAGGGAAACAAAGGCGGATAGAGATTTGTCCCAGCTTCCGAATTCCCAAGGGTTAAACTCGAAGACTGTAGTGTTCGCGGGTACTAGGATCTCGCCCGGAGCTCGACCATCAGCGATGACCAAGGGCATAGGCATCGTCCCGGCTTGGAAATCCTTGCTTAGAGCAATCGACGACCAGGTATAACCGACGCCACCTTCGGACGCGTTGATGAGCTGGTAAGAGAGAGAACGTCCCCTGTGTGTATAGTGAGTATTCCTTTCTCTCTCCAGGGGGCAGGGGAACAAAAAACATACCAGTAATCTGTGATAGAGACCTCGTAGCCGGCATTCGATTTCCCGTCCACCGCACCCAACAGCTGAGAATAATACTCCACCGTGCCGATATCCCATGTGGTGCTCTGAGTCGGACCACTGAAGATAGAATCCTGAAACTGCCACACAGAACCATTGTCTTGCAGCGACGATACATCCGAGAAATTATTCATATATATCGACCCAACCAGCCAACTCCCGCCACTGAGTCCCGAAAGATAAGTCGCTGACTGTAGGATCCCGCCCAGTTGGCCGCTGTGGGTTGAGTTCGTGGTCCGATTATCAAACGCCTGCAGTGCACCTCCGCCATTCATCAAGGCGCGATAGCCACCGCCAGATACTGCAATTCCGATATTGGGCAACGCAGATGCATTAGCTGAATGATTAGCAATATAGTCAGACCCATTGAAAGAACCGAGGTCAACTCGGCTGAGAAATGCTTTCAGGGCATCCTTGGTATTGTTTCTTCGCGCTTTCAGCCACGATGTCTCGGCGCTCGATAGTGCAGTGGCATTGCGGATAGATGGCCTTTTCGAGGGGCAGGTCTCGCCTTGAGGGGTGTATCCGTCGGGAGCATTCGGCAACGCCCGATTGACAGGGGCAGTAGCTAATAAAGCTCCGTTGGCAAGGGCTGAAAGATGGTATTCAGCACATGTGCTGCTATACAGGGAGTGGAAACTGGCGAAACTGCTCACTTTGAGATAAGAGGAAAACTACGAGGAAGGACAAATAAAACAGGGCAACACTAGTCAATTCAACACGATTCTTATACATCTTGACGCCGAAGAGCAGACAAACTACTGAATGAAGTTTGTGCAGATTGTACCAATGTCTACTTGGTGTTGGAAGGCCGTCGGGATATATACCTCGCCCTGATCAAAGAGTCGATGTAATGATTTTCCCCACAATGCGCTTTTGGTAAATTGGGTGAGAATAGTGATGAATTTAATATATTAATTTCAAGCTTATTCTGTATTTGAATGGTCCAAATCTACAGCTTCGATGACATGAGTTCTGTTTTGTCAGGATGCGCCATGGTTCATCAAACCTTCGAACGGCCGACAACAGAATCAGTGGCTCATGATGACAGCATAACTGTCCATGAGATCATGAAACGGGTAACCTGATCATTTTATGTAGGTGAATTCAGGAAGAGGCCAGATCAATTGAACCAGGGCTGTCCTGACGGAGAACTCGTACATACACTGTTTCCCCAAGTCGAGTCGGATTTTAGAGACATTATAGAGGAACTTGGACCCTACTTGAATTGGCTACGAGCTGCAGGGCCGGTGTATACATCGAGCTGCTTGCATACATGATTTTGTAAAGTGTGGATTAAACGTGAAAGACTATCTATCCATCGCCTGACACTACTATACTCAAGGACCGGGCTGTATAACTTGCGTACTTCTCTCATGCATCATATCATTAATCATATCGTGGTATCGTGGTATCTGATCTATAATCTACAGGGTCATCAAACATCATACTGCTTTTTTGTCTCCGGATAGACAGGAGCACCGGCTGATCGACTCTTACTTCTCAGCCAAGGGCCGTACACCATGAATGCAATTGGAATCGGCACCATTACTGCTGCAATGCAGCCCAGCATCGTCCCAGCCCATTGTACGCCAAGGTTCTCCATCATCTGCCGAGAGAACAGGGGAAATGCGCATCCGACTGCGGAACGGAGGATGGTGTTGGCTGCGATTGTGGAAGCAGCCCTATTACAATTAGCAGGTGGATGCATATAGTAAAGATAGCAACTTACAAAGTAGGATAGCAGTCAACGATGTAGTTGAAGCACTGCAGGAAGATGCAGAAGATGCCAAAGCCAGTCAGAACGCCAGAGGAAATAGGCACCATCCAGTGAATAGACGAGGTATAGCCAGTCCAGCCGAACCTGCCACAGTCAGTCAAGGTTTTTTCTAAACGGAACACACGATAAATCATACCAAAACATGCCCGCAGCAAAGGTGATTCCTCCCACAATCGCCGGGGGAAGACGCCACTCCGGCACGGGAACGTCTCCATTCGCAGCCAGTTTCTTGATGTATGAGCCTTGGAGAAACAGGATGAAGACGCCACCGAGCAATTCTCCAATGATCAGGCCGACAAACGCCAGTCCCCCCTCGCCCATGTTCATCCCGTACACCCTCTGGAAGACGACAGGGTATGCACCGAGCAGGGCATAGATGAGCCCGTAGATAAACGAGATATACAGCGAGATCAGCAGCAGAATCGGCTCGGTGAACAGCATCTTCAGCGGTCTCGTGAAATTATTCCGCACCAGTTCATGGAAATCAACCTCGACCTCATCCTGCTTCGCATGGATACCCCAATTATGCGTCTGCCGCCGCAGCGTCGCCGCCTTGCGCACCAGAATAACAGGCGCATAGGTCTCATCCAGGAACAGCACAACAAGCACAAATCCCAGCAACACCATTATCGCAGAGATGTACATCGTCCAGCGCCAACCGAGCGCACTCATCGTGATGAACCCGCCTACAAACGGCGCCGCAAACGGACCGATAAACACCGCCATGCAGAAGATCGACATGACGATCCCGCGCTGCGCATTGTTGAACAGATCCGCAAAGACAGCAGGCACGACGGAGATCGGGCTCGCGGCGAACAAGCCCGCAAAGAACCGACAGATCATGAGAGTCTGAACGTCCTTCCCCGTTGCGCAGCCCACGGTGAAAATCCCGCACCCCAGGAGGCCCAGGGACAGCGGCCAGCGCCGTCCGATGAGCTCCGAGGCAGGGGCCCAGATGGTTGGCCCAGCGGCGAAGCCGAGCACGTACAGCGTGACGCCGAGCGAGCCGACTTCCTGGCTGATATGGAATTCTTTGCTGGAGGAGGCGATGGCCGCGGAGAAGACGGCACTGGCGAAGGAGCCGGCGAAGGTGCCGTAGCAGAGGATGCAGACCAGGAAGATTCTGTGAATCCGCTTTAGCATCTTTTGCAGACAGCTACGTACGAGGAAAATACTACCTTCGGGTCATGGACCAGTTGTATGGGTGTAGGGGATCCTCCGCTCCGTCGAATTCGACGACGTATGTTTCCGGATCGGGCAGTAAGGGAGGGTATTCCTTGCCGGCGCCCATGGGCAGCCATGTCTCGCGTGGTGCAGGGCCGCGTGTGGAGCCCACGGTGGTCTTTTGCTGGAGTCGGTAGGTGTTGATGCGGGTGAGCTCGAGGGGTTCGAGATGGTCTACCGTTTCGTCCGAGAGACAGTCACTGGCGCTATCGAGCGGGTGGCTGCCATGGTGGTCATCGTCGAAAGCTTTGGGCGAATGCGAGTCCAGAGTGGAAGTCTCTGGGTGGTCCATTCTCCGTCAGAAAGCTGGTCCTTTGCTTGTCTACAGCTCTACGACTCTCAGGAACCTGTTCCTGGTATATAACACCATCCTCCCACGTCCAGGCCGCGGTGGAGCAGACAATTTTTTCATGGTTGGGTGTCAGTTGCCATTGATGGCTGCCAGATGGAGCTCATAGTGATGTGGGAGATCCATACTTTTCCGAAGTTTTATATAACATTTATAGAAGCTGGCCAGAACGCAGGCTCACCAGTCTGCATCAGCCACAGGAGATTTCCCGACAGGCAGCATTGTCCAATGGCTTTTCGCCAGTGTGTCAGGCACAGCTGATAAAGAATCGGTTATGAACGGCTCTGTGGCCGGTGAATCGTCCTCGAATGGTGAAAATTTTGCGACTGAGGCACGTGAGCGAGGATAGCCGTGTCTGTCCGAGTCTGGCCGATAATATCCGTTATCAGTTCAGGACAGACCATCCGACTCTTATTCAAGATATTTCCTTGGAATATCCCGAGAAGAAGATCAGAACCATCCGATGTGGCTGTAATCGATGCCGGGGATCCGGTTGGTGCACGGCACACCGCAGACAGGGATATCGCTGATGCCTGGTGATGCGTAACGGCACAATCTTCCACTTCCAATACCTGACTCGTGTCATGCATGAGATATTATTATGGATGGATATTCACCTGCTGGGAGAGTCAAAGTCAACATTACTCCATACGCTGGTTCTACAAATCACTCGGCATTGGGATTGGGGTTGTGCGTAGATTGCAGCAGGGTAGTACCTCTACAATGCCGAATTAGGCTTACCATGGCATGTGAAGGGACCTCTATGGCATTTGCTCGTTCTTGTCGTACTACCGAGCCTGCACCAGTTGTAGTGGAGACGGATAGATTGACTCAGGGCTACCCGAAGTCATTTCTAAGTATATAACCTTCTTGGGAGACTTGACTGCATTGACGCTCTGGAGTCTTAGTAACCTGACTGCTCCCAGCACATATCAAATCATTGCCATGAGAAAAAAAGGCTTTATTCCTCTAGTTTTCCTGACAGGGTTGAACATTCACCAGACAAGGATTCATCATAATGTTACTTGGAGTAATATATTATTCATCAAGTCCCGACACGTCACATCATAGTATAATCCTGCATGAGATACGTCTTCAGTACGCAGATGTACAGCATCCCTTCATTCCACCGGACTGCTAATACGCACCGATAGCCGTAAAACTCATCTTCGGCAAAGCCAGACTTCTACAGAGTACCAGGAAAGACAATACTATAAACCTCGTTTCGCTCAGCGCCTCCAGGAATACAGTTGCCTCAAAGTATCCCCACCACGATGACATGCAAGAGAAACCGAGCCAGCCAAGAAGCATCGAAAATCTGCACAATGACCCTCGGGAAGCATTGAAATAATGCTGGCGAGATCAGTCTCGCAACCTGCGCGCCTTCGCCACCAGCTGCTGGGCTAATCTACCTCGCCGCTAGTTGCCTTTGTTGACATCGGGGCTAGACTATGCTTATGTGAGACGGTCTGATAAGGAGAGGCACCACACGCGTTCAAGGAGTAGCTTGATGTTACTGTTGGGATGCCGCTGCAGCTCTTCCTCTTCCTGCACTTGTGGAGCTCCTGTGTGAACTTTGTGGAGATCGGCAAGCCGTACCGCTCCAGACTGCCGCGGCTGGGCTGGTATAATCAGTCGTGGAGACGACAGGCGCGATGATGTCGCCTGTGGCTCTGGGCTCGAGATCAGTGTCAATGTGGTCTCCTGTTGGACGGAGAATAGCCTTATTCCCGGCTGCTAAACGACACTAGTGAAGTTAGACTCTCTTCCGTCTTGACAGATTACCATGGGAAGTTTAACCGGGGCAGAGTGTCAGCGGTCGGAATTTCACCTGACGGTGTCGACGGTGGCGTTGGTCATGGCCGGTTGAATCACTCTTGGGGAAGAGGCGATTCGTGCTGTGTGAGAGATAAGTGTCCGGATGTTTGAATCGGCCGCTCGAAGTGGAATAATACAACAAGGGATTATCATATATTTGGGGCTGCATACAGTAGGTGTAGCCGAGAGTTGCTGAACGTAGGCGTGACTCACGTCTGCTCCCACTTCCTCCAGCCGTATTTTCCTTTCTGCCAGATTGGAATCAAATCAGAACCTGAGTGACATGCTTCCGACGACAAAGTCAGACGACCTTTTGGATTTGGCTAACCGTGTGTCGGCATAGACGACCATTGGGCTCCCTTATCTATTTCACCTACCGATATACATGCCGTCTTTCTCCACTGCAATACAACACTGGCAATCACTCTCCATCAGTATCACCTGTCTTTGATAGGAACAAGAGCCTCGTCTCCACCTTTCTAGTCCTTAAGCTGACTACGAGCCCCCTCCGTTGAAGACTGTGCATCGTCGACCGACTTGATCTTTGTTCAGCTATGGGAGGATGTAAAGGATTGAGGTCATGGACTGTTAATTGATATGGAGGGTCGCATTGGGAGGAGGTCGGTCCGGTGCAGGCCGAGGCGAAATATGGGAGCAACATGCTTTGAGCTGGCACTGTTGTCAAACTATTCAGGCAATTCCCAGTCCGGTCAGTTACAACTATACTGAGAATGCCGAGAAATGAACTACAATGAATTACCCCCTTGAACCCCTGTACCCTGGCTCGGGCAGAAACAGTGCAGATGCCTGGTTGATAACCCCTGCGTCGATCATACTAACATCTACCTCACACTTGCTGAATTTGGTCCTTCTGTCGACAGACAAGGATTATACAAGATTGCCATATGGAATAGCAAGTCAGAGTACTTCAATCGTCAGTGAGTTCATCATCAAGCATTAAGAAGCGCCTGGAATAAAAACGCATGAATCTGGTACATCTTGACCGATATTGCAAGTCCCGTGGATCAGCTGTTTACCATATCGCAGATTGACGAATATAATCACATGCCGCCATCGACAGTTCAGAACAGGCAAAAGACCATCGAGTCTGTATAGCATCCTAATATGGTAGCCTAGCCAGTTAGGATGTCAACATCGACTGGAGACCCCAGAGTCGTACCACGGATAGTGAACCTCCACCTGTGCGGGAAAGACCCGTGCCACAAAACTCAAAAGGACAACAACGCCGTAACCCTCCCAATTTGGGTGGGTGGGCCGAGATGGTAATGACATGACTCCTTTTACAGCGACTTATTTGCCGCGAAATCTCCCGGTGTCTGAACCTTACTCCGTACTCTACAGTGCACTGGACGGTGGGCCTGCTGTCGGGGACAAGTTGCCAAAGCACCATGGCCAACAATAAACCAGCGGTCAGGGTCCGTATCGGTATCGTTCTGAAGGACTGGGCAAGCTTATCGTCGATGATCCACAGTCCAGTTATCCGTGATGGTTAGACTGTGGATATGGATCATGGTCCTGGACGGGAAAGGAGACCTTCCGTGAGCATCGCACCATGAACCCGCAAGACAAGTTTGTGCCATCCATTCCATCATCATCATGCCATTGAGGCGGACGGCCAATCACACCCAGGGAGAATGAGAAGGATCAGAAGTACCAAGGCAGCGGCCAGCCCCCAGAGAAGTTCAGTCCAGCCCAGAACGGGAAAGGGACGCGACGGATCAGTGGGTCGAGACGCGGGTCATCCGGAGGTGCTTCGTAATTAGTAATGTGCATAACCAAAAGGAGATGAAAGGATAGTAAGCGTGTTTGCGAATTCAGCTTCTTATGCAGGCTGCAAACGTACGGAGTACAACTCATATTCCAACCTTGTCAATATTATTATCCCGTTTGACCCGACAGATTGGTTATGATGGCTCCAGCCATGGATGCCCCTACAACGTCCACGCCTATCACGCCCTAACAAAAGGCTAGAGTCACACAGACCAGTACAAGACAGAGAGTCTAACCTCGCTAGCGTCTGTTAGCGGCCGGGGAGAGAGCTGTGGCTTTCCCAAGAGGGCAACCCTCCACTGCACTTGGTCCCAAGCCCACGCATACAACGCTTCTGACTGGCTCTGGATATCCACTATGGCTGCAATCTTTCCCGGAGTCTCCATCCGGTTGCCCGTCTGCCGTGAAGAAAAGCACGGGCATCCTTCACAGTCTGCACCTGGAAGTGAATGCGTGGCCGTCTTACTGGATTGTCAGTCTCCACTCGTTGTCTCCCTTCAACGGAGTACTCCGTAGACAGAATGAGACGCCCACCAAGAGCAATTGACAACATGGGAACTCAAACTGAGTTCGCGCTGTTCGTCCCCCTCTCCCCCCCCCCCTTCCCCCCGGCGCAGTCTGATGGGTCAGAGCATTGTCCAAAGCCCGAATGAATGACAATCCTCGACCATTTTTTAAACCAGTGGACGACCAACCCGACCCGGCACCATGGTTCTGGTGAGCTGGAGTTTCCCTTTTGCATGAACCACACCTGCAATTGATTCCCTGTCAACAATGGAACTGTTTCGTCTCCTGCTTTCGCACCCGGTATCTTCGGCCGTCGCTCTCGGGGCAGTCTATCTGCTCTGGGTGGTCCTCGACCGGCTGTATCTGTCTCCCATTGCCGGTTTCCCTGGACCCAAACTCGCTGCGTTGACCCATCTGTATGAGTTCTACTGGGATACCATCTGCTGCGGACAGTTCACCTTTCAGATTGGTCGTCTCCATGAGAAGTACGGTAAGCGTAATCCTCTGACCTGTCGGCTGCGTTCTGAATGCACCCCGTCAAGTTCGATAGATCACTTCTTGGCGTTTATCCTTGTCCGTTATGACATTTCGACTGTCCACTTGTACTCATGTCATACAGGCCCCATCGTGCGCATCAGCCCGACAGAACTGCACATCAACGACCCGGACTACTACGAAGTCCTCTACTCGCGCGACAGCCCCCGCAACAAATATGAATACTACCAGAAGACGCTCAACGCCCCGCTGGCCCTCCTCAACACCATCGACCACCACCTGCATCGCCAGCTCCGCGCCCAGCTGAACCCCTTCTTCTCCAGCACGCGCATCCGCCGCCAGGAACCGGCCATCAAGGCCCTCGTCAACAAGCTCTGTCGCCGCCTCGACGAGCTGAAGAACACCGGCCAGCCGCTCAACATCGAGCACGCGCTCACCTGCTACACCACCGATGTCATCACCGACTACAGCATGGGCGATGGGTACCACTACCTTGACGCGCCGGACTTCATCCCGCAGTGGCACGGGACCCTCAACGGCACCGCCAAGACGATGGTGTTTATCCGTCCGGTCGCGTGGGCGCTGCCGCTGCTACTCGCCCTGCCGGAGGCAGTCACGGCGTGGCTGAACCCCGGGATGGAGCTGTTTTTCGATTTCCAGCGCCGGTGCCGCAAGATGATCAAGCGGATTGTGGCGGCTCACAACGAGAAGGGCAACCAGGGGGTGCAGAACGAGGGGTTCGTGAATATCTTTGACGATATCCTGCGGAGTAATCTGCCGGCGAAGAACAAGAGCGAGACTCGACTGGCGCAGGAGATGCAGGTGCTTGTTTCGGCTGGGGCGGAGACCACGGCCAAGGCGATTACCTATATTCTGTTCTATCTGCTGAATGACCCGGAGACGATGGCGAAGCTCAAGGCTGAGCTGGAGACGGTGGGCGAGGACCCGGCACTCGTTCAATTGGAGCAGTTGCCCTACCTGGTGAGTCATCTGGCAACATGGCCAAGGCCAGGTTGATACTGATGCTGTCATAGACCGGTGTGATGTTGGAAGGGATCAGGTATGACCTACCCTAAATCCTGCCAGAGTGTGCCTAACATGTATATATAGACTGTCCTACGGCGTCTCGGCCCGTCTCCCGCGAATCGCCCCCTACAACGCCCTCAAGTTCCGAGACTGGACCATTCCCCCCGGAGTATGCCCCATCTTCTGTTTCGATTGACCGGTGCTGACCGTCGTAGGTCCCCGTGAGCATGAGCTGCCTCCTAATGCACCACAACGAGACCGTCTTCCCCGACTCGCACCGCTTCAAGCCCGAGCGCTGGCTCGACCCCGCCGAGCGCAAACGCCTCGAAAAGTACATGGTCGCTTTCTCCAAGGGTTCTCGCCAGTGTATCGGAATGCAGTACGTGATGTTTCTCCTCCGGATCTACATCTACTAACTCCATCGACCAGCCTCGCCAAAGCAGAGATCCTCCTCGCCGTGTCGACCCTCCTCCGCAGAATGGACCTGGAGCTGTACGAGACCACCGTGGAAGACGTAGCCATCAAGCACGACATTTTCATCCCTTTTCCCCGGATGGATAGCAAAGGTGTGCGGGTGTTGATCAAGGGTTGATTTGTCGGTAACCACCACGTTGTACCTACTCCGTTCATTTCATCTACGATAATCAATAATGTCTTTCAAATTTTTCTCCAATGCACAATTTGCAACGGGATAGAGAGATTAAACGGATAGAGAGATTCAAACCCACTACCCAAATATCTTTCCCTCCTCCAGAAACCTCCTCTCCTCGTCACTCGTCTCCCTCCCCAACGCCACATTCCGATGCGGAAACCGCCCGAACCGCGCAATGGGCTCATAATGCTCCCTCTGTACCCGGAAATGCGTCGTCAGTTGCTCCTCGAGCCTCGCCCGATTCTCCAGAAGAATCTGCCGGCACTGCGCCTCGTCATCCGATAACCCCGTTGCATCCCCGTCCAGCAACCGGGTGAAATCCTCCGCCATCTCCGCATACTTGATCCGCGCAAGCTCCTGCATGTCGAGATCCTCGGCATGGATGAACGGCATGTAAAACCATATGCGCTGACCCTGGCGGTAGCGGAAGGGACTGGTCCCACTTGGGAACCCCGCGTCCGCGGCTTTGAGGGCGATAGTTCTCGCGAGTGGATCAAAGAATTCAAAGACGATGCGGGATGATTCGCCGCGGT
The DNA here is from genome assembly GCF_000002655.1 of Aspergillus fumigatus Af293. NCBI lineage: Eukaryota > Fungi > Ascomycota > Eurotiomycetes > Eurotiales > Aspergillaceae > Aspergillus > Aspergillus fumigatus. The sequence goes on from NC_007198.1 coordinate 351,751, forward strand.
AGATGTTGCGGGGGAGTTGGTCCAGGAGGATGATGAGGGCTAGCCAGTCTTGGGGTGTGGAGGGGTTAGCCCGAGAGAGGAGGTCCTCTGCGGTGGTGTTGGTGTCGCGGATGGCGGTGAGAATGGTCGAAAATTGGGAGCTATAGGGTTAGCCAGAACTATACACGACGGAAATGGGGGGGAAGGACGTACGTGCATGCGCTGTCGAAGTCGTCGGATTTCAGGAACCATTTCATCCAGTCCTCTTGGGAGGGGAGGAGCAGGCGCTTGTTTGAGGGGATGTGCTGGAACCAGAAGGTGTAAATGCGGGGGAGAAGGGAGGGGACCAGGAGCTGGTCCAGTGTCGTAGATTGGTCGCTTGCCATTGTCGAAACTGTTCTTCGGTACGGTGGTGCGAATTGGCTACTCCGATATGATGCACGCTGGTTGGGACACTGGATGCTATTGTACTGGATGGATAAGGTGGTTGAGTGCGTGCAGCGTGTGATGCAGAGTCCCCGGGTTATGTACCGAGGAGCCCTCCCGATCAATAGCCTACAAGGGACTGGCATCATATCTGGAATTTCCCATCTCTGTTAGTTTGATGAATTGATACGAGCTTTCGGACGCGAAATGTCGCGAGGCCGAATCCTGACTAATGGATACGATGTTGAAGTGCTAGACGCACGCTGATTGGCTGGTCTACTAGAAACGGTTTCATATGTGGATTCATACGAGCTAATGTAGTTGGTTTATGGCTGTACAACGGCGTGTACGGAGCATAAATGCCACAATCCACCACCATGGACTCGGTAGCGGTAGATATATCTTCGTGGATCCTGTGTCCGGTCGGGAACTACGGACTAGGGAGTACTGGACCCGTGGCCATCCTCATCCGTGGGCCGCGGGTGATGGGATAGTTGTAATATCGATGAATGACCCTACTACTATAGTCCTATCAGCCATGAAACCACTAAGCTAATGAGGCGTCTAGACCTCCATTTCTAGTATAGTAGGAATTATCAGGCATTCTGGTTGACAAGTCCCTACTAGCGACGTACCGCGGTTACTACATAGTGTTATGAAGTATGTCCGCAGAGAACCAAGGCGGAAAGATGGTCAAGACTGGGTTCGCCGAGAAATCTCGGATCAGAGGGTTGGTGGAGCTTCGGAGCCGGTTCTTCAACTCGGGTAGGGAGAAGGTGTGGCACAAGTGGATTGACGTGTGGAGACCGTGGAGGCATTCTAACTACGAGTGCCAGCAGGAAGATCCTTGTCGGGTCCGTCGAGATCAGGACAAATCGGGTGGAATGGTCGTCCGTGGTGAGTAGTCCAAGCTGTAGACTATTATTGCTGAGAGTCTCTTCACTGTTGATAATAGTATGAATATTACGATATCTGAATGTGCGGTCAGCTAGAATGCTCTGAAACAATCGAATTACTACGATTACCACGTCATCTACGTGGTAACCGATCGATCGATCGAGCATTTATACCAGCCATTGTCAGCATCAACCACAATCATCCATATAACATCAATGGCACCATCATCCCACAGATTCCTCTTTGGAGGCGACCAGTAAGTCACCTTGCTCAGATCTGACATAGCTAATGGTATAGACGATGGTCCCTCACATACTGGACCTCCTCCGACGACCGCGTCCGGGGCGGTTCCTCGTATTCCACCCTCACCATTCTCCCAAACAACACAGTCCAATTCCACGGACATCTGGATATTACCACCCTCGGCCGAGCAGGGTTTGCCTCCCAGCGGACAACAGATGATATATCCTGGGACCTATCCGACGCCGACGGGCTCGAGCTGGACGTCGCCGGTTCGGATGGGAAAGTGTACACTCTAGTTGTTAAAGACAGACTACTACCAACCCGGGCTGATGGTCGTGAGCAGAGTACGATCAGCTGGGAGTATGATTTCCAGACGGTGGAGAGGGCAATTGTGAGAGTGAGATGGGAGGATCTACGGGCGTCGTATCGGGGGAGGAAAGTTGATGCGGAGCCGTTGGATTTGAGGAATGTAAAACGGATTAGTATTATGGTTCGCAGGTATGTATTTATTCTGCAAAGAAAAAGTCGTTATTGATCTGTACTAGTTTCTTTGGGAGGCAAGAGGGTGACTTTCTGCTGGATGTGGCCTCCATTGCTGCGTTCTGTGGAGACAGATGACCCTGGTATTGAGACTAGTCAGCAAGAGGAACAGACTGGACTGAGGCAACTATCTTACAGAGTATCACTACATTCCACTGCTCAGTTATAACTATGTTCAAGGCAAATAGCTGCCTTACAAGACGATCAGCCAATCCAACAAGCAGCCCTGAATGACTCTGGACATAAAATCTTAAGGTATAATACTACATTTCAGAGATAATGAAGAATGTGTATGTTTGAAGCAAATAATGGTCCAATGAATATCAGGCCATATTCATACTTGAGATAATAACCATACTTAGCTTCAAAATAATTCTGCACCTGTGATAATCATTCTATTATTAATTAATCATTTTCCTTATATATAGATATCTCTATCTCCTGGTCCTCTAGGAGCATGATTTTTTCCTCGACTAGTCCAATTCAGAATATTCTACTGTAACTACTATACCTATCATTTGATTCGCCTGTTTGACCAAAATCTTATATAAGCTCACTTAGGTACAGATGTCTGTCAGACACGCCCATGCCCCTTCGATATCATAAGATACCGTGTTTTCTGGATCATACCCGGTATTCTCTTCAGGAATAGCTCGCTTCTTGCAAACATATGAGCCATACTTGCTGACACTGCTTGAGCCCTTGATGTCATCGCCATCGATTGTAAAAGTTGAAGTCTGATCACAGAATGTTGCTTGACTTCCATCAACCATGCCATTCTGGTTCCACGTGCCTTTGATGGGCACGGCCGCTTCATCGCTCCAAAGATTCTCCACCATCACCGCATTCCATTTCCCGTCATCCTCGCATGTAAGTCCAATGGGACATTCAGAGGCTGACCAGTAGGACATATAGAGCGCAAATCCCGTGGATGTAGACCCGCTGGCAGAAGTGGTTGTGGAAGTAGACTGGGGTTTGGTGCTGGTCGTCGTCGGCTTGATAGTGGAAATTGTCAGGGCTGGAGTGACATCACAGACCAGGAAGGTGGTTTTGGACTTGTTAGCTTTGGTTGACAGTGTCACGCCATATCCTCCATCACATGAGCAGTAGGAGGAGGAGCTGGCGCTTTTGATATCACAAGAGGAGGCCGAGATAGCAGTGGCGGAGGTGATTGAAGCAGACGTCGTCACCGCGGGCGCTGTAGCGGATGCAGTGATGGTGGTGCCACTTATCATGACAGGATCTAGGCTAGTGTATTTGGGGTTCAACCAGGATGCTACAGATTCGGCAGCGGATGTCATGGCCTCATCGGAGGCCTCAAGTAATGTGAGTGGCAGCGCGTCTGCGTCCACAGTGCCCGGTGCGACCTAACCAACCCGGTAGGCTCACAGCTAATAGTCAACGAGGTGCAGAGAATGGCACAGGATGTCGATGCTCCGTCTGGACAGGCATAGTCACAAACAATCGTGACAGAAGCCGTGGCAGTTGCGCTGCACGATTCAGAAGTTGATGTCTCTTCCTCCTCAGAGCCGCCACCACCTCCTTCCTGGAGACAGCTCCCTAGACGCGCAACAGAAAAGTTATGTCAGCGTCATGCACGATGGGCGAACTATGATATCGGTGCTTGGTTATTGAACACTGTTGACTCACCAGATCCGCATCCTGGGCCGCAACCGAGAAGACCACACCCTCCCCCGCAGAATCCTAAGCCACAGCCTCCATCACACCCAAAGAAACCACATTCACCCCCACAACCAAAGAGGGAACAATCGATCTTTCCACAACCAGTGGTCTCGCCTCCAGAACTACATCCCCCATTCGAGGGTGTCTTCCCGTCGGAGTATGTGAGTATGGGCATACTTGTTCCAGGCGGTTGGATTGATGTCGCTGTCGGCTGTGGCGCCACGGTAATAACATGTGAATTGCCAAAGAAGGTCACGGGGATGGGTGTATATGACGTGGTACTCGTAGCTTTAGCAACAGCGACGCCTGATATGGGTTAGTATTAAGCTAAATAGTCGAAAGAGTCAGGACTCACAGTAATATTCATCAACCCAAAGTCCCGAGCAGTCTGAATTAACCGCCGGGTTCCATGCCTAAAAAGGAGTGCTCAGTAAGGATTAATGGTGTTCCTTAGTCTCGCATAACTTACGATGAATTGCGCAAGTGTGATATCGTGCGCGGTTGCAATGGCATAGCATCCATCGCCGGCGATTGCTTTATAGAACTCTGTACAATCGGAAACAATTCCACTCTGGACAGCGGCAGGTGTTGAAACGGATGGTACAGTAGCGTTTGCCGTCGATGCCGTGGTGGTAAGAGTGGCACTGTAATCTGTATGGAAAAGGGGGAATGTAGCTTCGGTTGGTGGCAAAGTCAGACCAAAGGTTGGGGGAGCAATGCTCTGCATGGGGCTCAAGTAGGCATTCCTGCCAGGTTCCGCCACAGTGATAGGCCAGAATGGGATCTCGCTGATAGTAAAGGGAGCAACGGTGATTGTAGTGGTCTTGGTCAATGTGGTCCCACCAGAGCTTGACGCAATGGTAGTCTGGTATGCTGGCCAGTCAATCGTTATAGGAGACACTAGTGGGAATGGGGGGAGGATCATTGTGCAGGGTGGCTTGCAAGAGATCTCCTTGGTTGCATTTTTCCACAGGTCAGGTCCGATATACACATCTTCACTTCCTCCATTGGAACCGTCGTCACCGGGGAAAACGACCGAGGCCCCGGTAAGGCCATCTGTTGGAAAGGGAAGAGTCAGAAACTCAAATCTCTTGAACGATGTTTGGGGTGGTCAACTTACCGGTTGCTGTTCCGTCGACGTCCAAGCTGACAGCCCAGACCATTGTTCTGCAATGTACGATTAGCTCATTACCAACATTAAGGTATTCTCACACGCAGACTATAACCTACCCTCCAATGCAATGGGAATTTGCGTAGTCCAACTTAGCCTGAAACGAAGCCCAGTTATCATAGCTCACCCATTGATTCCCATCAAATGTCACGATTTGAACCGAAGAGGCTTCGTCATAGGTCTGGGTGGCATTGCGAGACGCATCCTTTAGAATTGCTTCGATTTTCGAGAATGAAAGCGTGCCAGCACTGTTTGTACAATCACCCGCTTTACCTGTTAACCATCATGTCAGAAACCCGTGGTGACAATGTAACCTGGTGTTCCCAGAACTTAGACATACCAACTGTCGAGAAAGGACATCCCGCAGTGACACATGACGTATTATTGAGCGTGAAGCCTGAAAAGCCCTGGGATTAGCAGTGGTTTTATATTCTCTCCCTCGAGCGGGAGGGGTACTTACTTCGGCCATAGAATCCCAGTCCCATCACAACCTGAGAGGGATGAATGTCATTCCGCCACAAAAGATTCATTGCCGAGATGATGTCCGTAAGATTGGTATGCGCGTTGACAACGGATCCAATCCAAGGGTCATCTGCATCCCAGCCACCGTCTAAAAATCAGTTAGCCTGGTACATTACATTCGCGTTAACATATATTCCTCAACTTACGAAGGTCGTATGTCATCATGTTGAACTAAAGGCGCGTTAGATGAGTCCAGTCCAGTAACAAGAGTCATCCTGTAAAGCTGAAAGAACTTACCCAGTCGACACTCTTAGCCATCTTCACGACATCGAAATGCTGAAGATACCAGTAGCTACTGGGTAGGGTAATGGTTAAGCCATAGCCTTTATCTGCACTATCAAGCGCAGAGCGAAGATTTGCCAAGAAGGTTGGATAGTTGTCATAATCGGCATCTGATCCGCCGCGTTCAGCATCAACTGGGTATTCCCTTTATTTTTATTCGTATTAGTCAAGGTTATTTGAAAAAAAAGTTGGGTTTTTGGTTGTTTTTGGGGGGGGGGGGGGTGAGCGTCTAGCAATACCAATCCAGATCCACGCCATCAAATCCGTATTTGTCCAAAAAGCTCAATAATGACTCGAAAAAGGTCGATTGCTTGGACTTGGATGCCGCCAGCTCGGAAAAGGTGTTAGCAGTCGGTCCAGGGTCATTGAAGGCCCATCCACCGATCGAAATCCAGACTTCTAAGCCATTTTTGCGCTTTTTCAGCGCGGTGACGCGACTGTAGAGCTCTTGCTGAGAAGTTTCCATCGGCTTTATCGTGTAAAGATCAGGGTCAATGTACAGAAAAGCGAAATTGATGTGCGTGTAACCGCCAATCGGAATATTCTCTGGTGGCATGGTGTCACAGGCACGCTCAGAGTTCCAACCCTCGTAGTATGCGATAGTCTTCTTCGTTGCCGAAGTTCCGTCGCATACTGGCTCAGCAACAGTAGCGTCGCCGCAAAAGCCCGTGGTTGTTCCACAGAAGCCATACTCGCTGCAGCAGACATTCAGAGGGCAATTCTCGGATTTGGCATACTGAGAGCCTGAATCAGAATATCAACAAGGTTAGATGAATACAACAGTATTAGAAAGCATCTCTTAATCCGGGATAGCTCATACCCCACTTGTCTCCCCAGCCTGGGTAGACCCCAGGATCACACTCAGCCAGCTGGGAGCAAGTCCCGTTTGTACTAGCTGCAGCGATGCAGTTGGTAGATGAACAATAATCTGGGCCGTAGCCGCAAACATTCGACAATTTAGAACAGCATCCTTCGGTACAAGGATGTGTCGAGTCGCAAGGGATATCATCAGATAAAACGAATGTAGGGAATATAAGAAAAGAGAATGCAAAAGAAGGACGAAGATGCCGCATAACTCTTGACAAGGTGCTCCGCTAAGACACCTTAAGGTATGGGAGCAGGAAAGTCACAAAAAAGGACGGAAAAGAGTGTATGGGAGTAAAAGAATAAGACATTTCGACGCCTTCCAGACTTTATACCACCGATTCATTTCTGACATCTATCTACTCCGGGAGTTAGTTGCTGTATTCTGTATTGTTTACTTGAGAACGAATGTTTGGATATTCCAGTGAGCCTCGCGTAATTGAAAAGGAGTCATGCAGCGCAATCGGACGAAAGAAAGGCGGCGTCTCTCCACTCAAAATGGTCTAATTCGCAGAAGGAAATTGGACTGGAAGACTTAGCACGGAGTATTCTTACTTAGATACAGAACAGTGCCCGGGTATAGCGGCCATGCGTCCTTCAGGGATATGTACTCCGTAGATAGTACAGTACGGAGTAGTTGGGAGCCATTTGGTCACATCAGCACCCTTGGTTTCCGCTTGTTCTCATTCCTTTCGTCTCGTTCTATGATTCTATCCGACGGTATCCCGGACAGAAGATCAACGAGGCTTTGCAGATATAATTGGCTTTCCCAGCTCTACATATCTCGACAGACCAAGTAATCTTAGAGCACGGATATGTTCCGATTTGAACGATCTAAATCTTCTCCAATTGCAATTTTTCCATCCTCGAATTTCAGAGCTAATGTCGTATCCGCATGTTCCCTCAGGAAATCTTACTCCTCGCGCTATGATGCTAGCAATGCTTGCAATTTCGACTATCTTAGTCTGCTTGAATTTTTCCGCAAAAGTCCGCGCGTTTGACAGGGGGTTTGAGCATCCAGAAAGTCTGTTAGAGTACCTAGAGTAGTCCTGAATTAGAAATCGATGGGTAGAGCAAAGAGAGAATGACTTGCTCTTTAGGGCAATAGCCGGGCTTCGCCATACCGAAAACCCAACATGAGATCTTCTATTCCGATTGTTGATATGAGACCATTATCTGGCTTTCCATTGCTTGTTAGTAGCATATGTGGGTCTGTTTAATAAACAACTGAGTCACACAACAGATGGAAGAGCGAGCTTGTCTAGTCAATGCATTGCCCTACTTAGTATTCACACTATGTTTTTGCTAAGCTTTAGTCACTCTCCTTCGCTTAGACCATCTCTCCGCTCTCCACCATTCCTTTGAATTTGGTAAAACCCATATTTGTCATCTTTCGGCAGACAATAGCAACATCCATCTTCGAGTTCAGGATCCCCTAGTGTGTTGCTTCCTCGGACACTGAGGCTATCCAAGCATTTTACTTGGATCATTATGAGTTCTCATATCTTCTCAGGTTGATTGCATGTGTCACAGCTTTTCAGAGTCTAAAGCACGCCCTTGGTATCTCCCGGCATTCCAAGGCTACTGGTTTCACGCTAGCTTCCTGGCTGAGTAGACTACAGGTGCCCTAGACCTTTACTCCGAAATGAGGACTGATTGAGAGACCACGGCCTGTACAGCCTATTCTTGCTGTAAGTCCGTGAAAAGACGGGAGATTGAGGGACAGCGGGGCTGTAAGATTTTCTGACATGCGAGTATGAACTATACTAAGCGGGCCTCCTGTGGCATTGTCATACAGAGAAGAAATCTTACACTACTTTTTCATGTAATATTATATTATCGCTTTGGGGTTTCCAGTCTTTGCTAGCTCATCATGAGTCTAGCTCGATTTCTCGCTTTCGGCCAATTGGGAATTTGCTGGAGTTTTGGGACCTCGTTGCACAATATAAGACTCGTCTATATTCCAGCATTCACTACATATGCTGTCTCTAGCCACTCCTTTCCATTCGTTCTTATTTGGTAATAAGATTACTCCCTTTCTTCTCAGTCTTTTCACTATACATGAAGCGTTGTCATTGAGACCTTCGATTTTCTTCTCGACTCTCTTTTGCAACGTTGATGGTTGCTATTTCTTAAACAAATCTAGCTATTTGAATGGCTCTTGCTTGAGACCATACGAGAAGCAATTTGTACCATGAAGTCTTGCCTGCAAAATTTTGCACAATGGCTGCTGAGCTGGATAGGAATCTTCATGTTTATTAGTCAATCCTGGGCTTTGGATATCAATAGTCGCTTTCGTGTTGAGCAGGGCCAAGGCCCTGTCACACGATCTGGAAGTGGTACTTACGGTGGAACCTGCTATGGCACGGATGCGGATTTGAGTGCCATCTATACTGAGGCAATTGACCTTGCTCAGGTGGCATTGGATTCCTTGAACAGTTATGCTACCAGTGCGACGGTGCGCGCAACGGTAGAAACATTCTTTGGAATTAAAGCCGATTCATCATCACCTACAACGGTGTCAGCCATTGACTCAGCACAGTTCGCATACGTTAAATGTTGGTTGATATTTCCATTTGCGTTATTTGTTTCTACGCTGAGAGTACCGGCGGGGATTGTACTACCTGCCTCTCACCCTACTGCTCACTGAGTAGAGGTAGACACTAGGGCTAACATACCTCCTACTAGATATTTTCGGACAAATTATTGCTTTCTCAACAGGCACAGAGGATGCAAAGATTTCTCAGCCGGGTTTCTTTTGTGACGATAGCTGGCGATGGAGGACAGAGATGGACTATGGATCTGACGGACAAATGAATGGCAGGACAATCTCTCAGGTGACAGGTAAGTTCAATCAATGACAAACTATGGTAAGCCAAATTTTTGCCTGACCAGCCCTGACATCATGATTATCATCAAGGCGGTGCTGTAAAATGGAGCTGGTGGTCTCCATTGTATAAATCATTTCTTGGTGCTGGCCCGGGCTGTGTCCACAACAACATGGAGGCAACATTAGGGTTCACAACCATCTCTGACACACAGAAGGTCTACACGATTACCATGTGCCCATATAGCTTCACTCGGGCTAAAAGAAAGGATTCCCTTAGTGCTTGGCGCTCTAAGGAAAAGATTATAGCTGACGGAACACCACTACGGGCTGCTCTTTCAACGCCTGGTACTTTGATGCATGAGCTAGCACACTTAGTCACGAAACAAGGTGAGTTAACCTTCTGGTTTTTAAGCGATCTTCAAACCCCATAACTGATATTCATGACTTGGTTACAGTTGTCACCGATGAGACGCTTCCCAATGGGCAAAAGGCTTACTTTCCTCCAAATGTGGCTACACTTGCCGCGGAATCAAAAGCCAAAGCTGTCAAAAATGCTGATACCTATACGTGGTTTGCCATTGCTATGTACCTTGATCAATGTGACTGGTCACGACAGATCTGCGCTCAGAGCACCAGCACATCAACTGTCGCTAAGCGATCGAACAATCAAACCAGCACCGATATGGCCCTGATGCGAAGATCAAACCGACGGACGTTTCTCCCTCGTGTATTGACTGGTTTGAAGGGTGATTCGAGGAGGCACTAGCAGAGGCGCCATAAGTAGGTGTTGAGGTTCGTTCAAGAATTGCCAAGGTGTACCAGGTGTAGCGTTATAGAAGCAGAGTTAGGTTGATTGATATCAGGGTCCATTGATTTTGCTCTTAATCTATCTATCTTTGTACATATTAGAATGTAGCCTCTACCCTCTTTTTCTAATTGTATCTTTTTTTCCTGTTGCTCTCTGCTTCTCTCCCAGGAATTCATCACGCACTATGCTATAATGATATATCTGAGTCATAGGCTGGCAAACTATTTGCACGCTTCTTCGCTTCAGGTGATATCGGTCGGGGAGGCTCTGGTATGTAGTTCTCTGGTACATAGTGAACAACCTCCACGAATTCAACATGCAGCGATTCATAACCGATCATCCCGAGATCTTTTAGCTCATCAAAGAAATTCACCATGACATCCCAAGGTGGCCTTCCGCGTGGATTATACCTCACCTTTTCCTTATAGATTCGTTCTCCTTCCTCATTAGCGAATTCAATAAAGTAAGCTAACCGCCTTGCAGTTTGCCTCTGGTACTCACAAGTCCCCTCTATCCATGCAGGGATCTGGGACTTGAGCGCCGCCGAGGGATATTCAGCTGGGTCTTCACCATCAATGTGCCAGCATGGTAGCCCTCTAAACGTTTCAATGGAGTAGATAGCTTCCGTGTCCAAGTTTGCAGGAAAATAGATGATCAGGACCTCATAGATTCTCTGAGGAGGGAAAAGTGGGTTTGCGCGTATGATCATCCCAGTATTATGGATTGGCCAGGCTAGTTCTTGGCTCCATGAGCGATGTGCAAGGGCTTCATTCAATTTGAGGGAAAGCTCTGAGGTAAGAAACTCTTCTCTGCCTTTCTTGCTTCTCCACTCTAGTAGTTGGTTAATTATTAGATATCTAGGAGATGGAATAGCATCGTCTAACAGGGAAGGGTTAATGCTGCTTACCGATAATCAACCACTCAATCTCGCTGAGTTCCCGGGGACGGCCTCGAGCGATAATGATGCATTCTTTGAGTTTGTGTATCTCTTGGAGGGTTGCAAAAAGTTCATCGCTATTTGGGACGACACCATTAGGTGGATCTTTGAGTGATATCCATTCTATCAATCTGCAGCTCTGAGGTGGCGTTTCCGCGGCAGATGGATCTTTGGCGTTTATTTTCATGGAAGTGCTGTTGATACCATGCAGGACATTCTGTTGCTTTGATGTGCTTTTTATTGTAGACTTCTCAGCATTTAATTCACTGGCACGTGTGACTGATCGAGTAACAGGCATGGTGTAATGGCGAACTAAGAAGACGAGTGCTATTTGAAGATAGGGTGGTTGAGGAATTACAAAGGAGAGGGAGAGGTTATATAATAGTGTACGGAGTATTAGGGCGCCAACCCAGAAATAGGTAGGTAGCAAAACTTGGTTACCATGCACTAAGGCATGAGGCTTGCGCTCAGCTAACGACCTACTTAACCCCAGACCTCGAAGATTGCTCCCATTCGTATAAATCAGAGATTATAAAGGGAGGCTTAACAAATCAATTATCCTCGGAGAAGCTGCGTGTTGCCTTGTTGGCTGAGTGACTTAATTGTTAGCCTGTTTCTTTGATCCTCTTGCATGTACGGAGTAAACATATCCACTGGACCCAACCAGTCCCACTCTATTCTGACTCTAAGACTCTCATGTGGAGTATGATAAGATGGCAGCACTCCTCCAGGAAATAGATTTAACTCAGATCTATTAAGAAGATAAAATATACTCGGATGCAGTCTCGTAGAAAACTAGTAGAAGCAAGTCAACAGACAGTACTCTGCAAATGTAAATGATCTAGAGTAAGTTTAGCGAGTTTAGACAGGATGAGCAAAAGAAACGAGCAAGGATGAATCGGAAGCAATGGAGGTGAGCAGTTTTGGTAGCCTGGTGCCGTAGGTTATAGATCTGACACTGATGGGTTGTGCCCAGAGGCCTTGTTGTCACCATAGAGCATAGATCTGGCCTGAAAAGCAATCTGCGAGCCACACAGGAACTTCTGTCCAACAATGACTAGGTACCACCAACCACAAATGCTGTCTGTCATACAGGGCCAGCTGTCAACCCACCCCACCTGATCTTGCCCATTGATCTTATCACGCGCTTTTGACTGGCTAAATAATCATAGCTGTCAAAAGAAAACATAGCACACATTCTTATTAAAGCTAACCAGGACAGGATGTAGGATGGTCATGATTCTCAGTAAATAGACTCTCAGTAAATAGACAAGCTCTTTGCAACCATTGTGACCATTAATCTCGGAACAATGTCACGAGCCTCCAATCCTGCAATTAAGTGCGCTGAAGACATAGCCATTGCTTTACTGTTTCATAATGTTCCCGCCCCGCCGTCTTCGAACTCCATGCACCGTATATCCGAAGGTCAATATGTTCTCTCCCTTGACCAAGAGCGCAAGTTAGCGGGCACTCTGGCTTTCCTTGCGCATAATCGAGAAGGGGCTGAATATGTCCCGGCAGTATGCATTGGGGAAGACTCAGCAACGGGCTCTTTGAATGTAATCTTTGCAGTCAATAAGGCCAATTATTCTGATGGAAACAATGTGCTTCGGTCTATCCAGAAGAGCTTTGATGAGATCTTTGCACTCCTTGCGCGGGTGTCTACCGGTAAGCAGTATCTAGGTGGACTTGTTCGCTTGTTGACTATGTCGTCGCCAGATCGCTCCCCAAGCCTTAAAGACCAGGTCTTCTACATGGTCGTCTCGATGTGTTCATCTCGTATCCTTTCCCGGCTGCGGTTGGGTTCTCCTGGGTGCAGGAAAATGAAGAGATCTTTCAGGGATACTCTACAAGCGCTGGACAGGGCTCTAACGCAAATTAGCCAGGACAAACTAAAAGACAGAGATCTATTGGAAGCTGTATCTTTGTTATCGACTAGGGCTAAAGAGGCTAGAAAAGCCGCTGATTTATGGTCGCGACATCAGGTCGCCGCACGACTAATAGAGCTTGTGGAGAGTATCTATCGCATACAACAGATCGAACAGCTTCAACCCATCGTCGACATGATACCAAACGATTATATGGAGCCGACCGCCAGAGAAAGTTTTATGAACATTGTTGGGAAAGTTTCCCGATACCGGGAAGCTGCTCGATTCTTATACTGCACGGCCAAGAAAGTCCCTCTAGCTCGAAACATGCGGACGGTACCTGTCCAGCTGCCTCAAGAGGCATTCTCGACTCCTTCCGTCGACACATACACTCCGAATCTGCTCATTAAAGTCACTGAAGCCAGCGCAAAAGGAAGACAACAGAAGCTTCTGAAAGAGATTTGTCGCGCGCTCGGCTTGAGTGAACAACAGGCCAGTGACCAATACTGCCTGCAGGTAATGAATATCTTAAGACACGCAAAAATCCACTCCGAGGTCCAGATCATTGCATATTGTGAACTGCACCCGCAGTTGACCCTCCCGCGAGTTATCTGTTCCAGTAAAGATGCTTGCTTCCTCTGCAACCTGTTCATCAAAGTATATGGCAAGCTACATACTCCCCGATCCCATGGAAGGCTCTATCCTGCATGGCGTTTGCCTTGTCTGTCACAGCTGCAAGAATTGGAACAAAGGTTCAGCCAATCATTGCAGGACAACTTTCAAGAAAGCTGTACAGCCTTGCTTTCAACAAGACGGAAAGTTCTTCGTCCGAACCCAATTGAAAGTACCCTTTTCACCCTCACTGCATCTTGTACGACTATGTTAACTACCACATCACAGAAAGGAAGCGACAATACGGATGCTGGTCTGCCTGCCCATGAGACCGCATCCTTCCAACCAGAGCTGAACCAAACCCCTGACCGAAGAGAGAGCATGGGATCAGTCAAACGATCAGAATGTACCAATTTTGTTTCCGATCAACCCGATAAGTCAGCCTCCTGCATAGAAGAAGCATATCCTGAACCTGAAAAAAATTCAACTATACTTCAAGGTTCCAGAATCTTTGGAAACGTGGGCCCCAAAGAGACATCGGAGCCTTATTCTGCTGGGCCTTTGGAAATCGTCATCGAGAGTATCACAGGCTCCAGTAGCCATTCTTATTGCATTGAATGGCTTGACGATAGAGAGGCAAAGGAGGCGCGAGAAAAAGCCCTTCTCATCGATGTCGAAGAAATCAACGAGGAAATCACCCTTTGTGAACAAAATCCTCTGTATATGACCGCCAGGGGTGCAATTTTAAGACTTAGTTGGACAAGTGAAAAAGCACAGTAATAGTTTGCCTTTGTCACCTTTGAGCTCATAACAAGTGAAGATAAAGTGAATAACTTAGCTATTTGTCCTGTATATTAAGAATCAATTAGTAGTTGTAACCTTTCTCTTTGGAGGGATACATAGCTAGCAGTCTACGAGGACCATTCTTCCTCCTGATGCTGTCCTATTTTCCCAGTTACCTTGCTACCAGTGCGGCGGCAGCCCTTGATGAAGGCTTGCTTTGGTGTCATCCTATCGTTTAAATGCAATCAGTCAGGGCCTTATTATGAGAGTAGAAAAATTTTGAATCCACCATTGGTGAACCATTCTGTCGTTCGGACTTGCAATATGCTACATCTTAACTGATTCTTTGCACCATTGGGATAGTAGTAACGGTTCCTTTGGACTTACATAGTCTAGCGAGTGATCTACAGCAGCAATACAAGCGGGCCTGACTTGCAACTAATTTTGTAAAAATTCTCTAATTTAGTATATTAAATCTACAGCAGACTAAGTAGTCTGATTAGCTTATTCTAGAGTTAATAATCTAAGGTCAGTAGTCATTGCTTATGAGAATGCATTATGGCATTAAGGGGCAAAAGAACTACTATTCTGGATCATGTCACCATTACAGTCATAGTTGCAGCAGAATAAAGGGCTGCTTCATAGCTAAATTATCAGAAGCTTTATAAAACTACAAGAACAGTTCAAGCACCAGTGATAGCATTGGTAGCCAGGATACCGCCATGAAAACATGTGAATTCTTCAGGCACAAGTCGTATCACAAGCCAAGAATATACAATTGATATAGCCCAAGTGACTCTAGCAGGTAATTTTGCTGTTGTACGGGAACCCTGAAGATTATTTCGGATAGGGCCCGCTTTACCTGAGAAGGCGCGTGGCATCTATGGCTTTAACATATAAGTACGGGACCTTCGTCAGCCAACTAGGTTTGCTCTAATACTGCTCACTGACAGTAAGCTCTGTCCTCCCTTGGCTCTCTCCTCTTTGAAGTGCTATGTTCTATGTCTCAGGCAAGGCAACCTCCACCTGGACCAATAAGCACGTTCCAAAAGCTCTTCTGACCTTCATCCTCACTGCTCTCGGGGCCGTAGGTGCCGCCGCACCGGGGCGCTTCTACACTGCTGCTTGACTGAATGCTTCAGAAGGTGACATTCTCCCCAGTGGGCAACTACATCCTTTTTCTCAGTCTCTATTCCAAGTGAAACGGGATATTCATGCATATCTGTGAGCTCTGACCTTACCTGTACACTTCATATCCTCAAGGTCACCTCTCTTACATCTCTTTCGATGATTGAGAATGACAGAGAGAGATAGCGGCCAGGCAGTACATACTCTGTGGGCTTAAGGTTTGATTTTATAATAGATAGCTCTTTTATCTACTGAGTAAAAGATATGGATTCTCAGGCTTTAGCAGGGTTGGCTTTACTGAAAGTGTTTATACTCCAAAATTACAGACTGCAAGTAAACATAATTATTTACCCTCTAGATTCCATACTAACTGATTCTCCTGCGCAAAGAGATTAAAAGACCTTGGAGGTCGCTCAGTGACTTTCTTAACTTTATTATTTTTTCATGTCTTAAACCCAGTGGAGGCCGCAACCTCTAGCTCTGTTAAGAAGCCTGTATAGTACTCAGAGACACCTATGTTTATTAGCCCTTGGTACTGCTCCTCTCCTGAAAGTTTGATATGCTTAATTATTTGTCCTAGGACACGGCTTAGTGTCTTAGTAATGTTGTCATATGTTAAGAGCTCAGGTCCTCGCACCCAGTGGTTATAGTTATATGAGTTAGGATCTGTTAGAGCGTGATAGGTAATAGCTATAATATCTATAACACTGAAAAATGGGATTTTGCCCTGCCTGTAGGTAGTATAGATCTTGCCTTGATCACAGATGAGTTAGCGTGGACTATCCTTAGTTAGATTCTCTGACCAGCTAAACATCAGCGCTATGCACCATGCCTTCCATAGGAAAGAATTTCCAATGAATCTTTGGCTACTAACCTATAAACCAACTCGGCTGGAGTACATAATAATCTACCTGCCTTTCCAGGAAATGTTGCTAAACTATGCCTATGTCTGGCTTCCTATATTTAGCAGAGCTCCTGGCTATAAGAATAAAGTGATAGATGGAATGCTTCTCCAGCGCGTAGTCAATGAAGTTATTTAGGGGGCTTCCATGGCTCTAGTGCCTGTGATTCTGTTAGGTATATAGTAGAGATTACCTGTTTATTAGCAAACTTGTAGTTACATAGAATATACTATGTATCCTTATCTAGCTAGTTAAATTTAACTGCTAGCATGTCTGGAGGAGCAGTAGACTAGCCGCGATGGGAAGCCAGTATAAAGGGGATGTTGTTATTTTGGAGGAAGCGTGCTACTTAGATTGATATTCTGCCCGTGCCCCTAGTTAGAAGGATTACTATGATTTAGTGTAAGCTGATATTGTTAGATGGAAAGATGTATTATGATGGGTATTTGTACTCATACATTGCAGTTAGGTGGTGGGTCTCGACCAATGCTCCTATTTAAAACCCATTAATTGTTGGAGTTAGGGTTTAAGATTGTGAGCTCCGACATGGGGGAGTAAAACGTCTGTCGGACTTGATGCTCCCCGGCAAAGGGGACACGGGAAGATGTACTGGTCTATCGGGACCAGAAAGGAGGGGACGTCCAAAAGGATGTCGTCTGGTGTGGATTCTCATCTCTGAGCATATATTGACGAGAAAATAGAAATCATATCCCTTTCCCGTGATAGCATCTCCCAGTGTAGTAGGCAGACTAGAGTGGAAGAGGCTGCACTGGACCGTATAGTCACAGTTGCACCAATCCCTCATAAACAATGCCGCATTGAACGCTGCTGCCGCTGCACTATTCGCCTCGCGATCGATATTGATTCGCTCTCATATGGGGACGAAGTGAGCAGGAAATCTAGAGCATTTCTGTTTCAAGGTAGTCAATGAAGTTTTGTTAGGATAAAATCAGATATTGACCCTATGCCAGCAGGATGAAGGGTGGATAGTGCCTTAGTGAAGCAACTAGATTTGAGATAACAGAACCAGACGCTCACGATGCGGCTGACGTGTCTAGGGAAGAGCAAAACATGTCGCATGCCAAGTATCCAAATGCAGTTTTATGCAGTAGGGCTTGCAGCTCAGCATGGGTCAGAGAAAGGTCGCCATGGTTTGGCGGAAAAGAGGTCAGCAGGTGTCAAACCATGATGAAATTTCCTAGTATATAACATATATTTAGTAGATACCAAACCTTTAAAAAGCCTTTTACACAGTGTAGTTAATATTCAGGCTTTTATTATTCTAACCATTCTCCCATATTGAATTAAAGACAGTAGTCTACATACCTAAACTCTTGAAGTCGTCAATTCAATACATCCCAATGGCTTGCCATAGTCCACTATATAGTAGCCACCCTCGAGTAATTGTGCCTAGATCTCCAATGGTTATAACTCTTTTCCAAGAATACATCATAACCTTGGAAAATAGCCCGAATAAACGTTATGTTTCCTTCTGCCTGGGCTTTGATAAGTGGGCTGGTTCGGGTATTTGGATGGATAGTCCACCTTTGTTGCCTTCCATGTTTGCTTTTTGTCGAACATATACACCCGGCGAATTATTCTTGGGGAAAAGGCTGTGGTATGCCTCTAGGCTGTAGGCTGATGCTACATGGTGATTCCGGATTGGACAAGGCATAGTGCAAGGCATAAGAGCGCGTCTAAGTTTAACCAATCAAACCTTACCAGGGTTTCGATGGTACCTTATTTTAATGTAATCTCCTCCTCTGGAATCTGGTGAGAAACCGAACTTGACAGCGGATTCCGATTTCGATCTGATTGCGATTTTTGTTACATTGACTGGAGATGTCTACATATAACCCTCCCCACTTGACTGAGATCTGTTCGAATGGCCCATCAATATCAGCATACGGTAGGCTTCTCACGTTCGATGAGGCCCTTTATGAGCTTTCTAGTGAAGACCAGGACAGACTCCGTCCATATACTACAGGGGCACCGGGCACGATTGGCGGGAAACTCTTGCAAATAGTCGAAGCAGTGAATAACCAAATCAAGGTTTTGAGTTGGCGAAAATCTGTCGGGCTTCGAGCTGCTGCATATAGAATAATGGAGTGGACAAGAGTCATCGATCCTGTTTGACAAGCCGCTACATCTGCATTTCCGCTCTATGCTGCCTTTCCATGGGCTGCCTTCCGAATCCTAGCTGAGGTACTTCATAAATCTGAGGAAACTCCAATGACAACGAAACTGACAATGACTGAAGAGAACCAGGGTGAGCGAAGAGTTGTTAATATCAATATGTCAGGATATGGAGAAAGCAAAACGTTACCTTCTTTCATACACGCAGCAATCCCAGGCTCTAACTTACGGAGAGATTGTACAAGCTATAAATGACCTTCACAGAACAATTCTCCGATATCTCTCCCAGGTCATATTGATTTGTGATGCAAACCCAGCAAGAAGGATCTATCATTCTATTTTCCTCCCCAGAATCTTGAAGCGAACTGCTGGTGAAATCGACAGGCTGTTGCATGATATTGAGTGTCAAATTCAGAGCAACCATGAAAAGGAACAGCGCAGACATGAAGAGGTGAACAGGATATTTCAGTCCATTTGTAATCCTCGGTACGAAGAAGGCTTCCAGTGGCTGAAGGACCAACGCTTTAAATGTACTGGGCATTGGATTTTCAAGCACCAACAATTCCAAAATTGGGTCACTACCAAGAAGGGACTTGTCCTTTGGATCTATGGGATCTGTAAGTAAAATGCTGTAAATAAGTCAGGGTGGGTGAAAGTGATGGCTAGCTGACTCGGAATTCGATAGTGGGCGCCGGCAAATCAGTACTAACTTCGCAAATTATTGAAAGGCTTCAGGGTAATCAAGACACAGTGGTGTACTTCTTTAGTGGAAATGGGCCGGCTCGGTGGGATCTGCGATCCATCATTCAATGTTTCGTGGCGCAGCTTGCTGTAATCGACCAGAAGAACATTCCACGCAAGTTACTGGAGGCCTTTCGCCGTAGTCAGGAGACAGGGGGCAGAGTAGAGCTGTTTTCAGTGGATACTTGGGAGCAGTTTCTGGCCGAAATGCTACCGAAGCAGCCGAAGCCGTTTCTAGTTATAGACGGACTGGATGCGTTCAACCTGACCCTGCAAAGTGACCTTTTGGGATTGATCACAAAGCTACGGAACAAGTGTAACCAACTCAGAGTGCTGGTTTCGAGCAGAGAATCACAGAACATCCGGAGTAGGCTGAAAGATAAGCTGTGCATTGACCTTAGTACTCTTGACCGAAGTGACGAAGAACGAGCTGTGATCCAAGCCAAATTTGATTCAGTGAACACAATATCGGACAAAGACAGGGCTTTCTTTATTGACAAGATCATGCAAAAGAGTCATGGACAGTAAGTTATGATAGCTGCCTCTCTTGCAATGTGATAAAGCTGTCTAATACAGACCCGAAGGATTCTGTTTGCCTGCCTTTTAGCGGATTCAATCCTCGAGTGTGACTACCATTTTGAAAGGCTGAACTGCGTATCAAGGCTGCCTGAAGGGCTTACAGAACTGTACAATGAAGTGATGAGAAAAATCAACGACAACAGCCGGACATGCAAATACGCACATAGAGCTTTCAAGTTTATGATGGCTTCCCCTGTACGAGTTTCATCCCAACTGATAATTGCGGCAGTTTTTCAGGATGAAGACAATGGCAAAATCCAGTTGCTCCCCAAAGACGTAACGAATGAATACATCATCAAGGCTTGTTCATGTTTCTTGCTTTACGACCAGCGAACGGACGCCTTTGATTTTTCCCATCGATCAGCGTGGAAATACCTAAAAACCCAGTTCAGCGCTGAGACATGCAACCTGTACCTGGCGAGACTCTCCCTGAAGATTCTGAGCAAAACCCAAAAATGTGACAAGGCAATAGCCCAGAAGCCTCCCTTTGATTGCATTAGGCCTATTGTTATCCACAGTGCAGGTTTTTGGTTCTTGTACGTGAGGTCTCTTGGGAACAAGGCTGCTGATGACAGTCAACTCCAAGACCTGCTCCGAGAATTTCTTCAACCGCGCGGAACCCAATCGGGCTATGGATGGTGGTATAAAAAGTGCCATCAGTTCGGTACTGAGATTATGCAGGAACTGGACATGCACCATCGTTACGCATTCTCCGATGTTCTCAGCTCCCCGCCTTCTCCGTGGTTCTTAGTCGGTGCTTTTGGGTTGAGCTCGATTATCGAGACACTTACAAAACAACCAGAACTGGATGTCAATGGAGTAAATGAGGTGGATGAGACTGGCTTCAGTTTAGCAATCAAACATCACCATGTTCGTACCACACAAGCCCTATTGCACCGGAGAGTGCATGTCCGGCCGCGAGACTTTTCCAAAGCACTCCAAGTCGGTGAAGACATGAATATTGTGCTGTCGATTTGGAGGTCTCCTCACATTCAGCAACAGACACTATTGAGTACCGATACACTTATAGCTGCTGCCCGCAATTGGCACTATCGAAATCAAACCTTGCGTGGATTACTCCGCCATTGGCCGTCCACAGTACCCATTCAAGTCAACAGGGAGTTGGTGATGGCATTTTCATTTGGGTATCATTTCCCCAGTAAACTCACTGATTCTTATATGAGACGCCTCTTGGAGAACAACAGGATTATTGTGGATGATGAAGCACTACCACTCATTGCAGCTGATTGGAGTAGTGTCATCATGAAAACTGTGTTGGAAAGACGAGTTCCCAAGCTCCCTACCAAAAAGTTACTGAAGCTGCTATTTTCCGCTGTTAGAAATACGGAAGCAGCCGAAGTAATGGTGTCAGTCCTCTTGCGGCATGTTCAAGGAGATATTCCCCTGGCAATTTGGCAGAGACTACTGACAAGAGCTGCAAAAAACGCCGGGTGTGGACAATCGTTAGTCGACTTTTTTCTCAAAGACAATCGGAAAATTCGTGTTACAGAGAAAGATCTGATAGTGGCGTCTGCAAACGAAGAACCTGACCAGGCCTTACGCATATTTAACAGCCTGCTTAAACACAGCAATCGGGACAAAGTTACTGGAGCTCTCCTGCAACAAGTCGTCAAGAATCTCAAGTACTGGAGTGAGAGGGAGAGGGAAGAGCTCGCGCAAACGATTTGGAAATCCAAAGGGTTTGAATACAGTAAATGTGCGGATTTGGCTTGGGAGATGGCTCTTGAAAGTCGGAATGCGATACGTCTCACCCCGTGCAACAAAGAAGCAATGCCGGTCGCCATGAAAATAGGCAAAAGACGGGGCAGGCAGACTACCTCTAGAACAAGATGGACAGCAGAGGCTTCCCGTCTTGCCAACTAGGACATACGAACCTGTTTACCATTAGTCAAATCATGCCTACCGAGCAAAAAGCTGCAGAAGCCGCCCAAAACAACTACCAGCATCGCCTGTCTCTTCGGGCCCAGCGGTATATTCCATATGTAGAACTCAAACTCGCTTGGCTAAATCATCTATACAGGAAGGTTGATAAAGAAATGCTGAATTCTCCATTCAGCAAGTGGTGCTCTAGATCGACAGAATCTCTCGTCAAAATACTTCACCCATCAACTAGCTGATAATCGTGTCGTCCAGACAGGTGCATCCACTAGCAAGTATCCAACATGCTCACCAGCGCATTCTTCTCCGCCGAGGTAATGGTCAAATCATACACATACTTGACCCTCACCCACATCTTTGCATACGTGCAATAATATGAAGCTAGCCCGTTAGCATCATTGTCCGCCGGAGAGAAAGAAAACTTACTAAGAGGAGGCTTCCACGCCTCGGGTCCATCATCGCCCTTGGCCTGGTTGACGTTATCCGTCACCGCGATCAGCTGCGGGTTGGTCAGGTCGTTGGCAAACGCCCTGCGCTGCGCGGTTGTCCATTTAGACGCGCCGGACTACGCCCCATCAGCGGATACTATTACTATCATTGGAGGGTAGGGTTACTTACTCTCCAGGCGTTGGCGAGGGGGACAACATGGTCGATATCCACATCGCTGGCTTGCGTCCAGGTGGCTCCGTCGTAGGGCGAGTACCATGATCCGCTGGTAGGGTAGCAGCTGGAATCCTTGACGATGTCGGTGCCGTCGCGCGCGAGAACGACCTCGCGGGTGTTGCAGGAGCTGAGCTGTTAGTTAGCTTAGCCTTCCAAGGGAGGACGGTGGCACGTACCCCCCTTGGCTGATCCAGTGGGGGAAGAGGTCGCGCGAGTAGCCGTCGTTGGAGCCTGCGGCGGCCACGGTCAGAGCAGCCAGCTCGGACTCGGCGGTAGCAGCAGACGGGATTCCTGGGGGAGTTGGGAGGGCGACTGGGAGGGCTGCAACCAGGGGGATGCCCAGGAGGACCGAGAGGAGAAGGCGAGTCATGTTGCCTGTCTGATATACGGAAGAGCCGTGGAAGAAGCTTATGACGGGTGTGATTGCGGAATGAAGCCAGTTATATATCTCCAGCTCGTATTCACGAGACACCTTGCATCCCAAACCCCTCGCAGCCTCGCAGCCTACCCAGTCAAACCTTCACGAGGGTCCCCTGCAGCATACCAAACGTCTTGGCAATATTTTGAAAGCGCGTACTGAGCATGATTGGCTGTCTCTACCATACTAGCATTCTATTCGAGGATGCTTTTTCCTCGTTATCTCCGTCGCGAGTACTGCAGATAATGCATCTTCAGGCAGAGGCGGCATCTGATTGACTGATCGACCGGATCTTGGCAGGATATCTCGGCCACGCCCAGCCAGAACCACCCCTGATTCGCCAAATGCTTGGTGATCGACAGCTGCACGTTTAATGTAGAAAGGAAAGGGGGGGGGTAACTCTGTCCGGAGACCGCCGGCATTTCTTATAATGTGAGTGTAACCTGGAGGTTTAAGCATTGATCCATGCCATGACAATCATATATTATTCAAATCATGTACTCCGTACACACCGAAACAATCAAGCCACACCTAACGCCCGTAGAATCTCCTTGCCAACCCCCGTCGCACTGGCCGGATTCTGGCCAGTAATCACAGTAGCACCCGAGCCCGCAGCCTTCGACACAACCACCTTCTCCCCCCATGGCTCGTCGGCCTTGACATACCGGTTCCCTGTCACCTTTTGCAACTCGTCCTCCAGCATAAATGGCATCGCGGACGACATCTGCGCCTGGTCTTCCTCGGTATTGGAGAAACCGGTCACAGTGCAGGCCGAGAGCAGAGGGACACCGGACGGCGCCTTGGCCTTGAGCAGGACGGTCGGACCGTGGCAGACAGCCGCAATGGGCTTCCGGGCGGCGGAGAAGGCTTCGATCAGAGCGATAGAGGTCTCGTCGTTGACGAGGTCGAACATTGCTACTTTTCGTTAGCCACCTGCAACTGTTGTCAAGTGGAATCAGGGAACGTACGGCCATGTCCACCAACGTAGAAAATTGCGTCGAACTCAGACACCTTGGGTAGCACATCGGACAGCTTGACTGTGTTTGTCCACAGTGATTTTTGCTCGTTGAGGAACTTGGAGGCCACGGGGTCGTTCTCGAACATCTTGACGGAGGCGGGATCAAGCGGTGCCTCGCCTCCCTTGGGGGAGGCAATGACCAGCTCGGCCTTCTCGTGGAGGACTTCCCATGGGTGGGCCAATTCGGGCTGTGTGTGTCAGTCAGTCTGCGCCGGTTGGTTCGTGAGGGTGTAGATCTACATACCAGGTACCAGCCGGTGGGATGACCGTTAGAAGGGATTTTGTCCTGAGAGGTCAGGACGATGAGAATCTTGGGAGCCATTTTGCGTATTATTTTGATGGTAGTGACACTGTCTAACAGAAAGTGCAGATAGAGGGGTACTGTGGATTATATATTGTACATGATGATCATTGTGACATCACTGGTGATCAGCGACGGCGGGGCTCGTGGGTTAGAAACTTAGAATGCTCTGGATGGACAACAATCATAAGACTGCTAATAATAATGGACAGGAGACGGGTAGATCATCTGAATTGAGGACGCCATTCGTTCACGCTACTGTAGCTTAAGTATGGATGCTCCTCCACTATGTGGGCTCGGTCGACAAACATTGCCCCGACACCGACAAAAGTCTCCGTGATCTGAGGCATGTGGAGATGGTCTCAATCGGATATACGGGTCGGATTGTGTCTCCATGATGTTATGAGGATAATAGACCTCGAGTCTGTCCAAAAGTCTGTCCACTATAGCCTCGGCTATTCGATGCTCGAATACAGAATTGCCTGATGCGCAAGGCATCGCCTGTATGTTACTGCAAGAGTCATCCACTAACAAACATATACTGAATATGATAGTATCTAGAGATTAACAATCCTCTTGTCCATTCGATCGAGATAGTACACAAGGGATGACAAGCGTGGAAGTTACATATCCATGGGGTGCTCATTCTGCCAAGTATCCAGTCCTCGATGCCTGGAGCCACTGACTTATACTTACCCAGGACCATGATCTAACATTGATACCTGATTGCATGCTCTGGCCAGGCTATGCATCCATAGTTTACAGCTCCCATCATGGAATATATGTGCTATCCACTGTACAGTGTCTATTCAAAGAGTATTGAGAGCATCCATATCAATCCAATGCGTATGAGTAGTTGCAGGATATATGAACTACACAGCTCGATCGTCCCTAAACTCGAGTGACGGTATCACAAATGCGCCAGAACGGCATCCGCACCGGAAACCTACCCGGATCAGCACCCACGTCCAACAACAGAGACAGACTCATACCTTGACAACCCCCTTCTCCGTCTCAATCTGCGCATAGGTCACCTTCCCATGGTCAATGATAATCGCATACCGGCCCGTCCGCCCCGCAGTCGCCCACCCAATGCTATCCGAGAACCTTGCCTGGGGATCAGAAAGAAACAGCTACAACGTCCGTCAGCAGCCGTCTCCCCTCAAGTAGTTGCACCACGTACGATATCGTCCCCAGTGACCTGATTCGCCTTGCCCCATGCACTCATCACATACGGATCATTCGACGCGAGGACAGCAACAATCTGCACGCCTTTTTCCTTGAGCTGGGGGAGGCTCTTGATGTAGCCCGGGAGATGGTTCGCCGAGCAGGTGGGTGTGAATGCGCCTGTGCTGTTAGATTCATAGTTCGGAAGTGCTGGTGAAGTGAACAAACCAGGAACGGAGAAGAGGACGACTTTCTTATCGGCCCATTCCTTGGAGGCGTTGTAGTTGATTGGGATGCCGCAGGCGTTGATATCGCTGCTTTCTTCGGCGTAGAGGATGTACCTGTCCGAGTTAGCGAGGTCAATGAGAGAGGGGAACGGACGGACTGGAAGACGACGTTGTCGGGAAACTTATCGCCTGGTTTGAGGGCCATTTTGAGATCTTGCGAGTATGTCTTCGATGAGAGAGAGATTGGTGAGAGGATGAATCGGTCAGTAATGCTGATTGCTAGGGGGTTGCGGGGAGCTTTAAGGCGTGTCATAGCGGGGCTAACTAATGCACTACATAACTGGCTGACTGCATAACTGGCTGAGTCATTTGTGCATCGGAGGGCTCCGATGCTGGTATTACAAGTAATTAGGGGCTTCGGCTTGAAATAGGAGAAATGTATATATCTGTCTGTCTATGTATCTACTAAATGGCCCTGCCAAACTGCACCGGGACAGTCACCGGCACGCCCAACTTTCTCGCCGTGGAAAACACCCATTCTGGCTCGCGCAGGAACTGACGGGCTATCAGAATGGCATCCGCCTTGGGTTCAGGTCCCGACAGCATTGCCTCGGCTGCAGTCGCCTCGTCCGCTCCCTGAACTAGTCCCCTCGCCTGTTCCGAATCGGTGATCAGACCTACAGCACCCACAAGAGTCGACGCGCCAGCCGCTCGGATGGCCTGGCGAATCTGCCCGGCCAGGTCCGTCTGGTAGGCCGTGTGCAGGTTGATCTTCTGGTCCTTGTGGTTCGCGGCGGAGCTGACATCCACCAGGTCAATGCCCCATTCGGGCAGCTTCTTGACCAGCTCCAGCGAGCTCTGCATATCCCAGCTGCCCGACTCCGCGGCCACCGGCTGACCCTCCAACCACTCCGTGGCGCTGATACGCAGAAACAGGGGCATCCCCTCGGGAATCACCGCACGAATAGCCGCCGCAACCTCGCGCACGATCCGGGTCCGGTTCTCAAAGCTCCCGCCGTACGCATCCGTCCGCTTATTCGTGACCGGGCTCAGGAACTCGTTGATGAGATAGCCATGCGCCCCATGGATCTCGATAACATCCACCCCAGCCTGCACCGCTAGCCGCGCGCTCTTCGCAAACGCCGCCACCACCTGACGGACCTCGGCCGTGCTCAGCGCCCGCGGCACCCAATACGCATCCTCCTCGGGACTAAAGATATGCTCCTCCCCGCCCGACGGACCCACCACATCCGCGGGCCACCCGCCAACGCTCTCATCCGCCTTCAGACTCGACTTGCCCGCCTGCGCCGCCAGCCACGGCGCAACGGCACTCGCTTTCCGGCCCGCATGCGCAAGCTGGATCCCGACCTTGGCGCCCTGTGCGTGCATGAACTCGACGACCCGCTTCAGCCCCAGGAATTGTTCCGAGGTGGTGCCGTCCTGCCAGAGGCCCGAGTCGTTGGGGGAGATGCGCCCGTTGGGCTGCACGGCGGTGGCTTCGATGAAGACGAGGCCTGCGCCTTTGAGGGCGAGGTGGCCCAGATGCGCCAGGTGGTAGTTTGTTAGGGCGCCGACGTGGGGAGACGACGGGTCCGACTCGCAGGAGTACATGCACATGGGCGACACCATGATGCGGTTCTTGAGCGTCACATTGCGGATTTGTAAGGGCCGGAAGAGCGTAGGGGTCGTGGGGTCGTCGGGGTGCAGGGCGGCGCCTCCATTGTTGGCGGGAGTGTAGTAGGGGGTGGAGGAGGACTTGGTGACGGCGGGGGACCGGAAGGCGTTGGAACCCATGTTGTTTTCAGGTAGTCCGGTTGCACAGATGCGGACGTGAATCGTGAAGTGAGAGAGGAGAAGACATGATGGCGTTGTATAGTATAAGTATATATACTCGGCTGACTGTGTCTTCCAAGGTATCGGATAGAAAACGGCTGGACGGATATCAGAACGGCAAATCGCAGCCGGGGGGACAAAGTGCTGACAAATGCAGCCAATATGGCCCACTTAAACATACCGCAATTGGTAGGTGATATATTTCTAACCGCTATTGGCTGATATCCATGCCGAAAAGGGGAAATGGTGTTGATGATCTCATTTCGAATGTTCAGATCAACCACAAGTTAGCCTTGGAGGTTGACTCCCCACCAGTCCAGTGGGCTGTCAGCATGTTCTCCAGACGTTTCATGGTGCCATTATTCGTCGCCTGCCAGAACCCTTGGATTTGTGACAGCAATATCTGCCGGTGTGACTGCTTCTCCGCACAGGTCCCGAGCACCAGAAATGGCCAACTATAGTACTCGGCGAAGTAATCTAGTGCTGGCTGCAGTTGGGTCACAAGGACCATGGCTTGTGAGACAAGCTCACTGACGACGAGATCGTCGGTTCGATTGTCGAGATTCAGGAGCCGATTGAGAAGGATTCGCGAACACAAGACATACAGTCTCGGTCCTGTAAGAAGCTCAGGTGTTGCTGTGACGGCCATTAGAGTATCCCACCGTCTCAGGTCCTGCTCCAACTCTTTGCACTGGCGGAGATCAACGCTGTCCGGGTACCGTTCGTACATACGTGCGATGGTGTAGACGTACTGGAACAGTTTCGGAGGGACCCCAAGGACGGGCGAGGTCGCATCCACGGAAATTTGCGGTCGACAAACAACCTCCAGGATGCTTTTCGCAAGAGCAAAGGCAGAGTCGATCGTAGTGGACCGGGTAGATGTAAGCTGGAAGGGTATACTCGTCGCGACGTGAAACACGAAGGATTCGAGAAATACGCGGGCCCAGGCACCTGTCTCAATAATGCTTGCATCCGGCGTTTTTCTCTGGAAGTACAGCTGAATCAGCTGGGCCGCCCCAGCCAGATGGACATCGACGCCTTGCGAGTGATGCGGTTTGGATCGCTGTCATTGTTAGTTTGACCAGGAACCGTGCTTCTTCTGCTCACCTCATAAATGCATAACATCAGCACCGTCCACAGGACAACCGTCCATTGACTGGAGTCGGCGGTTGGTACCAGGCTCTGCCGCAGGCCAGCAACTGCCTCGATGTAGTGCAACTCTGCCATGCGCCGGTACTGCGGATTGTTGACAGGGATCTCTGCGGCAGCACAGGCGAGAAGCGCATGCATGCAGAACGGAGATTGAAATGCCCATCGAAGGCTTTCCCTGGTTACCAGCTCATTCACAGCCCCTGTGGTTACAGGATGAATGAGCTGTGGCAGGAAAATGGTTTGCAAGAAGTGAAATAGCTGGCTGTTGGCAGGAGCAAGGACGGAGGAGTAGCTCGCTGGTCCATTTGAGAGGGTGATCATAGATGGTGTCTGAGTACGAACAACTTGACATTCTGTCTCCGAGGCAGACTCTGCCGATACGCTGCTACCACCAGAGTGAGCCAGTAGTCCAGCTCTCCTGCCTGGCCAGACGCATTCTATCTTGCGTTGGACGCAGTTTTGGCACGGCGAGCCACTCTCATCACACTTCTTCTTTCGCGATCGGCCTAGATGATTAGCGAGTCTCGAAAAGGTTTGACGGGCAGCTTACAGGTCAGACATCCAGTCTTGGTCCGTAGATGAGCTGGCCGCCGTCGAGGTCGACGGTAGGACGTTTGCGTCCTGGTGGTGCAATCCTCCATCGCAGGCATATCTATCACTCACCGCACCTCTTCTGTGGATATTCGAAACCAACGGAAATAGTCTCCCCTCCAAACAAACGTTAAGACGTTAGGGGGAAACTAACTGGTTAATCGTCCGGTTCCATCGCCACGCGCCACTCACGCGAGCCTGGTGGAGATCGGCAATTGCCGGCGTACCAACTCGATCATTCTATTCTATAGAGAAGCAACTACCAGTAATTGAACCATTGTGCTTTAGGATTTCATTTTGCTGAACAGGTCATGGCGACTTATCCAACATTCGGTGACCCTCTATAGCTACGGCACTCCGAGGGCTCAACTATCGATCATACATGCTTGATTGTAGCGTACCACAACACAGGAGACTCAATCGTTCTACCGAACTATAACCTCGGCGTCTCCATCAACTCCCTCGCCTCGACTGCATTCCTCGAGCTCACATCCTTCACCATATCCGAAGGCGGCACCCACAGCGCCGGATTCTTCTGGAAGAAATTTGACGCCCGCAGCATGACACTCACCGGCTCCGCCGGCATGATCGGAAAGTCCTCCGTGCGAGGGAAATGCGTCAGTCCAAACTGGATATAACACACGATATCCGTATTCTCGATGCTCTCGTTCCTCGCCGCCCAGTCGACGATGGTCGGGTTGTGCGGGTGGTTTTCTTCCCCCGTTGACTGGCACACGTACTGTCCCGCAGGGAAGATCTCGTGGTCGCGGTAGGGCAGGACCCAGAGCGCATGGCGCGCGAACCCTGCGCGCTTGTAGACTGTGCTGCCAGGTTTTGCAAGCAGCCGGGGGCAGTTGTTGTTGAGGATCTTGTAGGCGATGGGTTTGCGGGTGGACGGGTTCAGCCGGGAGGGGTTGATGATGTCCCATCCGCGGGAGGTTTCGTGGCAGTAGTCCGATGCGCCTTGGAGGGCGGTGCGCAAGGGGGTCTTCTTTGCGTAGAAGCCGTTGCCGTAGGGGTTGGCGGGGGAGCCGACGGGGTCGGCCATGGGGACCGCGTCGCTCTGCACGACAGTATTGCCGGGGCCGTCGATTTCCGGGTCGACGCGCAAGGAGAAGATGTGCTGGTGGTTCTGGGCGTCGAGGCCGCGGGCGATCTCGGTGCCGAAGGGGGCGGCTTGTTCGGAGGGGTGCAGGCAGTACGTGTTGAGCATGCCAGTGAGCTTGACCTCGAGCTTGTACGTCCCGTCGAGCGTGAAGGTGTGGTAGAAGGCGTACTCGTAGTTTGCCGCGGTAATGATCTGGGAGATGATGAGTTTCCGGTCTCGAGCTGAGATGACGTTGCCGTCTCGGAAGTCAGTATGCTTGTACAGCAGTCCGTTGTCTTCTTCGTGGATGCAGATGGCATTCTCGATGACGGTGGCTTCGCCGGTGGATGTGGCCAGAACGGCATCTAGGTACTGGATGGCCCCCTTGCAGTCGCAGCCAAGCTTGAGCGAGTTGGTCATGGACCCCGAACCGTATTCCCCCACGTCAAAGGCGTGCTTCTTGTGATGAGGGGGCTTAGGACAGCCATACGGCACCACCATCTCCACCACGCTGACCCGGTGGAAGAGCTTCCGCTCGCGGTTCTCGTACGGGTCATCGATCCGGACGTTGGATAGCACGATGCCTTCGCGGTAGTTGAACCCAATATGCATTTTCAGTCCGGCCCATTCAATCTCATTGCCGTTCATCTTGAACGAAACACCCTCCGGCTGCGTGATTTCAATCGCCTTGAGGCGCTCTGGACGGTACTGATCTTTGATAAACTGAGGAAGGTAGTTGTGCTCGTCCAGAGGCACTGGAGTACGTTCCCCATTCACACGTCTGACGTCCACGCTGAGGATCTCCTGCGTCTCTGTATCGGCGACCACTGTAAAATCAAGCGGATGCGCATACTGATTGTCATGTTGGGAGCTGCGGTAATACGGCAGTGCTTGCTGCAGCCGGCGCTCAAAGCCCCAGCGCTCGTCGATCCCGATCGCCCAGGCATCATAATAGACCCGAGACATGTCAGTGATGCCGATCTCCCGGCATGCTTCAATGATCCTGGAATCCTTGCTGGCGATGTGCTCGATGATGTTGAGGTCGTCCAGGGTCAGCGTCGGCATTACATTTTTGACATTCTTCCATGATTCAACCTTCTTTGCGGTCAGGTTGACAATCGCCTCGGAGACCTCGGGTGTGCCCGTTTTAAGGATGATGGAAAAAGCACGACGGGCAGGACGGGGTCCTGTTCCACTGAGGAAAGCGTTCAGCTCAGCTTTGAGGGGCTCGTGAAGGGTAATGCAGTTAAACTTGAGTGCCGTTGGGTGCGCACGCTGGCGAAGGAGCGTAGCAGCGGTGGTAATCTCATCAGCGGACAGGGGGTCTGCCATATTAGTATGACATACTCCTTCTGAAAGCCTGAGGCATACCTAGCGGGTGGGTAGAAGATGCAGGAAACCGGCGCTTTCCAGAGCAGCATGTGTCAGTCATGATTACAGAGATTGCTGTCGACTATGAGTCGCATTGACAGACATGTGAGGGCGTATAGCCTCTTTATATCTTTGCCGAGTGCACTGCTCGGGTGGACATGCTGATCTAGGTATGGACGCAACCGGCTGTCAGATACTTGCCTGCTGCAAATCGGCACGTAACGAGTCCATCTCCGCGCCAACAGAGTGTATTCTTGCTGGACAGGGCCTCTGGGAATATCAAAGAAGCCGTATGATGCGATGCTTATAGAAACAACCTGACCAATGGCGTCACTTTGCGCGGCCAGGATGGGTCTCCCCCGCCTGCAATTGTATTCCTTATCAACCAATCACCATTGCCAAAATATATCCCGGCATCTCGCAGTTGAACAACGCTCGAAAGGGCAAGTGGAAGAGAACTGGCTTATCTTTGACATAAGACACAAAGGAAACTGCTTATATTATATATGGCAACAGTAGATTGATTCGCTGGATTACCACAGCTGAGTTGAACCACCATGAAGACCATCTTCACCAACGGCCGCATATTCGCGCCCTCGTCAAACGATCTAAACGCAGACAATGCATTTGCGGAATCAATGGTCATTGAAGACGACCACATTGTCAATGTGGGTGTACAGGACAAGGCTCCCTCTGGAGACTATACAATCGACTTGAATCGCCGAATTGTCGTGCCCGGCTTCATCGACGGCCACGTGCACATCCTCAACTTTGGTCTGTCCTTGGGCAAGCTCGACTTGATGGACTGTACATGTCTAGAGGACATTCAGGCGGCCATTAGATCATTTGCAGCAAGTCATCCTACTGCGCCTCGTCTTCTCTGCCGAGCATGGATTCAATCAACAACCAGTGGCGTTGCTCTGGCAAGTATGCTTGACGACTTGGACCCTCGACCGATTCATATCGAATCCCTCGATTTACACTCAGTCTGGTGCAATTCGGCAGCCTTAGAAGAAATGGGTATCTCCTCTACCCGCGATCCACCTGGCGGAACGATCCACCGGGATGAGACCGGAAGACCATCGGGCCTCCTGAGCGAAAGTGCCGTGATCGACATCGTCTGGCCATTTCTCGCAAGCATCACCACGCAAGAGGAAAAGCTAGAGGCCCTGGGCCGAGCTTTCACTGCATACACACAAGCAGGGTACACCGGCCTCGTCGACATGGCCATGGACGAAACCACGTGGGACGTCCTCCAGCTCTACCGACAACGTCACGATCCCCCCCTGCACATCGCAGCATACTGGCTCGTCCCCTTTTCCCAGAACGAAGAAACCAATTTTAGCCATGTTGACCGCGCGATCCAGCTACACGCCGAGTTCCACCCCACCAAATCACCCAACTTCTGCATCATGGGCATAAAGCTCATCTGCGACGGTGTCGTCGACGGCTGCACAGCGGCGCTCAGCCAGCCATACGGCAGCCTTACCGACCCGGTCGAGCCCATCTGGCCCGCGGAGATGCTGAAAGCCGTCGTCCAGCGCGCAGACCAAGCCGGCCTGCAATGCGCCATCCACGCCATCGGTGACAAAGCCGTGACGCAAGCCATCGATGTCCTCGCGGAGGTGGGCACCCCCGGCCGCCGTCACCGCATCGAGCATCTGGAGCTGGCTGCCCCCGAGGACGCAAGACGGTTGGGGGAGTTGGGGATAATCGCGTCAGTGCAGCCGGTCCACTCGGATCCGGTTTTGTTCCGTGCGTGGCCGGAGTTGATCGGTGAGCGCTGCCAGAGGGCTTTTGCGTATAGCGAGTTTGTGGATGGAGGGGCGAGGCTTGCAATGGGGACGGATGCGCCTACGGCGGCTCATTTGCCGTTGCCGAATCTGTATAATGCGACGACGAGGCGTTCGGCATTGGAACCAGGCGAGCCAGCCGCTACGAATCCGCGTTTCGGATTAGGGCTGGCGGAGGCTGTCACGGCTGCGACGGAAGGGGCGGCGTATGCGAGATTTGCAGAGGGGTGGACGGGGTGCTTAAGGGAAGGCCGTAGCGCGGATTTTGTGGTGTTAGATATGCAGTGGGAAGCGGAAGAGTTGTTGGAGGGTAAGGTGTGCGAGACTTGGTTCGGAGGGAAGAGGGTATACAGTGTAGAAAGATGAGAGAGCACAATCCTCTTGTCTTATCAATATCTTATGTCTCGTATTTTATCCAACCGTCCTATTCAATCCTTTTGTAACTTCACCAATGGTTCCGCTTTGCCAACACCGTACGTGGCCAGCACAGCTGGATCATCCAATGGCCGGGGAAGATACTTGACTTGTGTCTCTTCAAGCTTCGACAGAGAACCTTGAATGAGCTACGAGAGCTCATAAACTGCTATGAGCTCAGAGTAACATGGATATTGATACCAAACCTCACAAGGTGGTTCGCCATCCCATCAGCCGCACCATGGAGGTTGAACAATGTTGTAATCTGGACTTCTGTAGTTTGATATGCCTAGTCCAGAGAGAATATCCAAAACCGCACTGTAGAGTTTGTGTCTCTTTGGGATAGTAACATTCTCGCCATGTCCGCCCCCGAAGTCTCTATATCCTCTGCCCGGTCCAGGATAGAAAGGATTACTCTATCAAGGTACCTGGAGGCGGTGTTCTAAGCGTGGCCCCAGGGAAATACAAGAACGAAGAGGTCCACACCCGATCCCGGGAAACGCCAAAAACCAGCTGTGGGTGGCAGAAGCCAACGACGGTGGCTTCTGATTCTGCAACGCAAGTTCGGGGAGGTTGCTGGGGCTGAACAAGAATGGGGATATCGCAGTTGACGCGGATAAGCTGGATTCCTGCGAACGGTTCAGGTTCCTGAGCGTTAGGGCCAGGTATCTCTTTTGTGATCTACTACGGCACACAGTAGTATCTTTACAGACCCGCCCAGCGGTTTTCTCTTCAAATCACGACTCATCAGTCCAAAGCTATTGTGCTGCAGATTCATGAAGAGTGAGGTGTGTGGAACTATGCTAGGCTGACTGCTGTGTGCTGACCTTTTATCACTGTTTGCCACTCGAGGCCTTGTTAGTGACAGGTTTCTTGTAAGGCATAGCACATAATACTCAGAAGATCTAGCAGCCAGGCACAAGTGCAATCCCTGTTCTTCACTTCTTTTATCTTCTCTTAGCTTTTTGTCAGTTGGAACAGTATAATTTTGGCTACTCTCATTGACTGTTTGTGGTAGTATATCATATGTTCCTCATTTAGCTAATGAACATGTATGCTTTGATTGGTAAACATATCGAATTGCAAAGCTAGCCTGCACAGTCTTCGACGTGTACTGGACACAAACCTGCTGGTGTCGAGGTCAGGGTCCATGGACAGTACCTTTAACTAACGAGGCCAGTATGGCCAAGCCTGCAAAAGGCTTGTCCTTCATCATCTTCCATGCCAAGCCCCCTCTCCCTTTACTACGCTTCCTTCCCATCTTTCCCGACATCAATCGATTTCGTTCATTCCTCTCCTTTCATGTATGGTTCCCACGACCCTGGCCCCGGCCTCGTACTTTGCCCATTGATTATAAGAAACCCAATCACCCCCAGACACCAGTAGCTCTTCTAGCGCATCCCAGATCGACATGCTAAGCTGACTTGAGCCATTACGGCCATGATGACGAGAGAAGGCATAAGAGGGATTACGAGCGTATCCGGGCACGGAGTATGGTACGCGCTGGGGATGGAGGATTGCCTCGAATAACTCAGAGCCAAGAGCTTACGGCGGGAAGGAAAACCCCTTATGGGGGGGTCTTGTGGGGTGACTATATCTGTTCATCGGACACATATCTCCAGGACTATTGGTTGTTCTTTGTTTTAAAAGGGTGTAGGAAGAGTACATATCCTGAGACTTCAATGGCAGCCAACTAGCATAACTCGTGAGACTGCTAATAGACAGGTTGTCCCAAGTTGCGATTGCAAGGCAGGCAAACAAGAAGCATCAGTAGGCTTGCGTGTAACGTGTTATAATGAAGCTTGACAAAACCAGGGCCCCTGAGTGAAATGGCAGACTACCCTCGCAAGCCCGATTGGACATCACGAGCACTAAAGGATTGTGTTAGCATGTGGCACAGCCTCGCCCCTTCGAGCGGATGAAGCGAGACTAACCACGTTGTTATTGCATTGACGGTTGTTGCAGCAGAGGAATGTTCCGCCGTTGCAGTACTGACCCGGTTGAGAGCAGCCAGCATTGGGAGCAGGGACAGCTGCGAGGGCTGCAGTGGCAGAGGCCGCCAGGAGGAAAAGAGTAGCAAAGACCTTCATGCTAAGCTTGTGTTCGATTTCTAACGTTTTTAGAACTTGGGTACAGGTAGTTGAGAGACAGTCAATCCTCGCGGAAGCCGATTCGTATTTATATGTCGAGGACGAAGTCTGTGTAACAGTCAAGTCTCAGAGCCACGACGGATATGGCCTGGGACTGCTGCGATTCACTGTCGTATACCAGTTCTGCTGGAGAATCTTCCAGAGATGACTGGCTCACCCGAAACTCACGTTGCATTCATCTGACCATAAGAGCTCACAGCGTCCAACTCCTTGCATAGATGCTGAAGGATCTTCATAGCTATTTCCCAGGGGAGTATGACGAGCGTTCTAGCCGCACCGTACATACCTATCCTGGATAATATGCTACGGAACGTACATACAACGCAGAGGACAGGTCTTGCGATACATCATATGATGCACTGAGCATGGAAGTAGAAGCAACAAGGCAGAAATGAGGCATCGACGAGATATGATAAGACCGAGACAGATAAGATAAGATTATCACCACGTGCGATAAGCCAAGGATCGCACAATTGCCCTCACACACTCCCCTTACACTACCTTCTCTCGTCCTACCTCCCTAGGGGAATAACATCAAGTTATCACTACACTTCATCGGCAATCCCTATAACAAGACCAGCAATGACCTCAATTCAAATCCTCGACGGAGGGCTCGGAACCTCCCTTCAAGACCAACACGGCGTCACCTTCGACTCCTCCACCCCCCTCTGGTCATCCCACCTCCTCGTCTCAGACCCCACCACTCTCCTCGCCTGCCAGCGCAACTTCATAACAGCAGGCTGCGACGTTCTCCTAACAGCCACCTACCAAGTTTCCATCGAAGGCTTCGCCCGCACCAAGACCCCCGAGTTCCCCGATGGCATCCCCCGCCCCGCTATCGGAAAATATCTCCGAACTGCACTGGCCGTCGCCGAGCAAGCGCGGGTGAGCCCATCCGCCGCGAAAATTGCACTGAGTCTGGGCCCGTACGGCGCGTGCATGATCCCTGGACAGGAATACAGCGGGAAATACGACGCGGAGCATGATAGTGAGGAAACGCTGTTCCAATGGCATCTGGAAAGACTACGGTTATTCCTTGAGGCGGATGAGAAGTTAGCGGAGAGAGTGCAGTATGTGGCATTTGAGACGCTGCCGCGCTTGGACGAGATCCGTGCGGTGAGGAGGGCGATCCGCACGGCGGGCTTGAATGTTCCGTTTTGGGTGGCTTGTGTGTTCCCGGGCGAGGAGGCGACGTTGCCAGATGGGAGTTCGATCGGGCAGATTGTGCAGGCTGCGCTTGCGGAGATGGACGGTGCGGCGGTGCCGTGGGGGGTGGGCATCAATTGCACCAAGATCCATAAGCTGGACGGACTGGTTCGTGAGTTTGGGGAAGAGGTGGCGAGTGCTGTCGGCCAGGGCCAAGTAGGTGCTGTTCCCAGTCTGGTGCTGTATCCGGATGGTACCAATGGGGAGGTTTACAACACGACCACGCAGACGTGGGAGAAACAGGAGGGGTATACAAGTGATGCAAGGGTATGTGGTTACTTGTCCGTGAGATACTCAATTCTGACCGGAGTAGGGTCCATGGGAAGTCCAGCTGGCGCAGATTGTCACGAATGCTCGCGCTACAGGCCCCTTTACTTCTTTCCTGGTTGGAGGCTGCTGCAAAGCCTCGCACCGCGACATTCGAAAACTGGCGGAGCAGCTCAAAAACGAGTAATCGATCAACAAGGGAAAATGGTCTATACATTATTGGGTATCACCTCTATGCATCTATATAATATACGCAAATGACAAACATCTCAGAAAAGCCAATCAAGGATGCGACGCCACCATGTCATCGGCCTGTGTTTCTCAATAACCTCTCCCTCCTGGAGACGGCCAGACCATAGGTCAATAGTGGCCGCGCGAGCAAACTACAACCGTTAGCTTCCTTGCCGACATACAGGGATCTGGGACGAACCTTGGTGCGGTGCCAGAACTTCCATCCGATGATTGGGACAATGAAGATGGGAATACCGATATACGAAGCGACGAAGTCGGAGGTATTCCAGTTGCCTTTGAGGAAAACGGGGAATCCGGCCACAAGGGTGATGATGGTGGATCCGATGAATCCCACCCACGCCGCATACGGTTGCAGAGGGCCCTTCCACGGCAACGTGTCGCGGTGGATGCCCTGCGCTTTGAGCGCGGCATAGAAGCGAATGTAGCAGAAGGAGAGCGTGGCCCATGCGATCAGACCAGCCACGGTGCTGAGATTCAGAAGCCAGCTGAAGGCTTGCGCGGCGCCGCCGGATCCCAGACCTGACCCGTTAGTCATGTGCAATTATAACTAGCCGAAGAGACTTACTGAGATAGGCCAACGGTCCAAACAGCCAAGCGGCGATGACAGCCACATAAGGAACACCCTTCTTGGTCACCTTGCCAAATACCTGGGGCAACTGGTGATCGGTTGTCATGGCCACGATCATGCGCGAGCCAACCCAGCAGTACGAGTTGCCCGCGGACCAGGCAGAAATCAGGATACACGCGTTGACAATGGAAGGCAGAGCGTTGATGCCGGCCTGGCGAATGGCAATAACCCAAGGAGAGCTGTTCGCATTCCCCGATCCGGAAACAAGGTCGGCGTTTCTGGGATCGACAATCATACCGATGAGGAACGCGCCGAGGATGTAGAAGAAGGCAATGCGATAGGTGACGCGCTGGGCGGCCTTGGGAATCGCCCGGTGCGGGTCAACCGACTCGGCCGCGGTGATGACGACGGTCTCGACGCCGATAAAGCTAAAGGAGGCGTTGACAAAGGCCGACAGGAAGCCCAGGAAGTGGCCAGTAGATCCGGTGATGCCGTTGTAGTTGGTCCAGGCGCCAGGATTGTGCCAGTAACGGAAGCCGATGGCCTCGTGGTTTGGCCCTCCGCCAGACGTGATGACGATGGAGACAATCACCAAGCCGATGAAGCAGAGGATCTTGATGCTACCGGCGAGGACTTCTGTCTCACCGTAGAATCGCACATTCATGAGATTGATCGCCAGAATCAGCACCAGGCCCACGGTGATGACCACCGCGGGTGTGATGTCCGTCCAGTAAGAGACAATCACCGCCGCCGCCGACACTTCGGACGCGATGGCAATGGTGTAGCAGTAGCCGTACGAGATGGCCAGCGAGAAACCAACAGAGGGATCAATGAAGCGTGTCGCCCAGTGCGGGAATGATCCGGCGGTGGGCAGCAGCGTCGCCAACTCGGCGATACTCTGCATCACACACCACAGCACCAGACCAACGACTGCATAGGCCAGTAGCAGACCAGCCGGACCAGCTTTGGCATACGCCGCACCCGTTCCCACGAACAGACCGGTGCCAATACCCCCGCAGAACCCGATCATCGTCACCTGGTAGTTCTTCAGGCGGCGCTGAGTGGCACCCCGGCCACCAACATTGAGCTGCAGCGCATCCTCCTTGGGATAGGGCGCCACGTCTTCCCCGTATGGCCGGGAGGGATGCGACTCGATCTTGGAGTCGGATTTCTCCAAGCTGGGGCCGGTGTGGGAGATCATCTCGCGTCGGTATGCGGTGTTTCCCCACATGCACAACCGAGTTAGAGATTGAGAAGATGACAAGGTCCAAGAAGAACGTTCGCCATGGGGAAAAGATGGCGGAGAAGATAAATCCTTTTAGTATTCTGGCCCAGAGCCTGCAGCAGTCACGACATCGGGGGTTGCCGTTGCGCCATTGGTGGCTGTCTTCTCCACAATCGGCCATCGTTTTCTCGATTCGGTCTTTTTGTGGGTTCTCGGATGCTTTCCGCTGCTGCTTAGTCCAGAGTTTTACGCCATGACAGCCGACTGCGCGAGAAACAAACTACAGAGTCCTTATTTCGGTGACCTTTGCAATCTACAGCTGGCATCGGATATCTCATATCTCATATCTCATATCTCCGTCCAAATGGACTTCAGCAACTGCGATTATGCTAGGACTGTCCCGGGACTCTTCATCCTACATGAGTCCGCCTTCCTCTCAGGTAATCGACCCCTGGGCCTATCAAGCTTTGTCCCGAGATCGGATTTGCCACGGAAAAGTGCCTACTTTAGAATAAGTTTGTAAAAACTTTGTATGAGACGCCACCCACTTTCCTGGGCAATAGGCAGGTACTCCGTAATAGATCATTGCTTCTAGGTAAATTGCATATTACGCACATGCCTAAATTTCCCTTTGTCGCTCAGGATGGCATCATCTGAGGTGCAAACTTTGATTGTGGCATATTCACATTATACAGAGTACATATTTCTCGGGCCTAGATTCGCAACAAGAGAGCCAGATACAGGACGGAAGCTAATGACAATCACACCAGGGATGTTTTGAGGAGCTTGACATGCATTGAGAAATTTATTGCAGCTGTAGTAACAGCCTCATTCTGATAGGTTCCGAGAATACAATGCTCTAAAGTCAGGCATACAGTTTCTTTGACACTCTATAATCTTGTTATCTACCGTCACTTCTTCCCTAGTTCTGGAGACCCCACGGGAGAATTGATGCCTTCAAACACCCTCCTTGGCCGTTGGAACTTCCCCCACAGGTCGGGAAAGCTCTTCGGCTGGGCTCGCCTCCTTTTCGTTGCTAATACGCTTCTCTCTCCATCCATGCCCCCATCGAGATACAGCCCACATAAGCGGGCTCAAAAGCACCCACAGAAACGCAATCAGCGTGGCTGTCCAGCCGATCCCTATGTGCTGGATCACTGGATCCGCAGCCGCAACGACTCCGGCACCCAACAGACACCGGAACAGATTGTTCGCAGCGACTGCAGTGGCAGGGCTCTGTCGGTTCAGGTCCACAATCAATGTACTCAGCGAGCTGAACGCCCCGGAGGTCAGATGCCCCATGAAGAAGAGCATCACCACCGGGCCGGCAAGCGCAGTCTTAAACTCCATGACCCAGCCGTAGGCTACGATACACAGACAGGCGCAGTAGACTAGGGGAATCGTCACCGCCAAGCGGGCAGCCTCGATGTTGAAATGGCGGATATCTTGCTGTCGGTTCTTTTCGATGGCGAGGCCCTGCCGTCGGGCTTCTCGGCGGAAGTTCCAGTCTAGAATCCGCCCGACTGTCCATCGGGAACTCAGACTGCCGATCCCAATGGGCAGGTAGCAGAGTCCGACTTGAATGGAGTTGAAGTGGAATCTACTTTGCAGCTGGGAAGTCAAGGTGCTCAAGACGGCCATGTAGCCGGAGAACAAGAGCGAGCCGTAGATCAGAATGATGAGTGCTTCCTTGTCGGTGGCAATCAGGGCAGATGCGATCGGATTGGCGCGTCGACGCCTTTTCTCGATGGTGTGATAGTCCGGCGTTGGCGTTTGCCTTTGAGCCCTCCGGTTCTGCCGCAGTATCTGCCATGCAGGCCGATTCCACTTGGCAGCAGGGACAGAGCCGTTTCCCACCACCGCGCGGCAGGTTTCGGGCAAGATGATAGCAATGACGGTCCCGAGGACACTGCTTAAGATCACCAGGAACCAAAAGACCGCCCGCCAGCCAAGGTAATGGTCCAGTAAACCCCCTATGATTGGTCCCAAGGCGGGGCCGAGGGTCACGCCTAGACTGGCGTATCCGATATACTTGCCTCGCTCTGCTCGGGTTGATAGATCGGCGACGACTGCGCTTCCTAGCGCAATCGTCCCACTGCTGCCTGAGCTTTGCAGGCAGCGCAGGACCAAGAGTGACGCATAGCTATCCTGGACCGCGAGACCGATATTGGCAGCTAGGTAGATGGTGAAGCAAATCAGGTAGGCGGGGCGTCGCCCATGGGTGTCTGCAAAGTTCGCTATGAATGACGGCGCAATTCCTTGGAATATCTACCAATGTCAGCTCGACTCTGTGGACTGCTTCCCGTCAATGCGCGGATGCCGTACCAGATAGGTTGTGATCGTTATGTTGATGAGCGAGACGGAGACATTCAAGTCCTTTGCGAGACTGTTCAGAGCCGGAAAATAGATGCTGCTGGAGATGGGGGAGATGATGGCTGCGAATGAGACCAAGAGTATGACGAAGATCTTTTTGCGTTCGGACAGGATGCAGTATGGTGGCCCTGTTGCTGCAGCCGCGGAAGCGTGTTCACCAGTAACCTTGACAGTCTCTGGTACAAGATGTGGATTCTCTGCAGTTCTCTCTTGCCGTTCAGCAGCAACTTTGATAGTTGTACCGATTTCATCTTCCAGTTTCTTTTGTCTGCCTTCGTCTGGTTCAGCGCGTGTGCAGTTACCTGGATGTTCAGCAGCGGAATCGCCTTGGTTACCGGGCAGGCCACA
Organism: Aspergillus fumigatus Af293; assembly: GCF_000002655.1. Lineage (NCBI taxonomy): Eukaryota > Fungi > Ascomycota > Eurotiomycetes > Eurotiales > Aspergillaceae > Aspergillus > Aspergillus fumigatus. The sequence continues at coordinate 394,005 of NC_007198.1, forward strand.
CTTCTCATTCATTCCGGGGTCTCCCGCAGTTGTCTAAAGTGTCTTGTGGTTATGTTTGATGTATCCAGCACCTTGACATATCACGCATCTTTATACCCCTAAATAGTTGCCGGTTCCGCTTCACCAGCCGGAACCGGCTTGAGCGCCCATTGGCCACTGATCGTTGAGCTGTCTATTCCATGCACTTTTTGTGCTGTAGAAGGTGGAGTTGACATGCAGCAAAGGACAAAGGTATCGTCGCACCTCTGCTAGTAGTTATGATACATTGTTAAGATATAGGACCCTAGACTGATAGGACTAACTTCCGGACACCTTTTTAGTCTAGCGGTGCCATATTATATTTCGACACCATCCATCCTAGGCTTGGTGGAGGTCCGTCGTTTTGTCGTCGTCAAGGCGACTTCGATGAGAACGACTGGTTCACTAGGATCCATCTCCATGAAGAGATGCCGAAATAGCTGTGGGCTACTTATACGCTCTTCGGACTGACCACAATTCATACCTAGTAGCGCTTGACGGTCAAATGGAGTCCGCAATTTCTTTGCCTCCTCAACAAGGTTCGAATGTAAGCTGTGCGCGGCATTGTCCTTGGAGATCTTGATACTAACTGTCTTGAGCAGAATCTGATCGGATTGTTTGCTGGACTTTCTCAATTGGTGACTTGCGCAGTTCCCTGTCAGTCCGAGGTTCTCTGATGAAAGTGCACAGCAGATTCGAGTGACATGAGTAAACAGAAAGAGAATCAAAGGTGTAAACTCAAGCAGTCCAAGCCGAAACCCCCAGATCCCTTGGCAGTCGAGGCGAGACGTCAGCGTCCACCATATCAGGCCTTTGGTCCACAATATCTCCCGCCAATTTTGATAACGAACAATGAGCAAGCCTATAGGACTTTTCAGGACCCGCTGAGAAGCTGAAACTCTGGATAATGAGAAGTCGTCCATCTTGCGGTAGCCCCATGGTGTACTCAAGCAGCACGCCTCGCACTGAGGCTCCCATCTAATCTTTCTTTTGCCTTTGAAAAATCTCTATTACTCCATTCTAGTACTCGAAGTAACCTATTGCAGCTGTGCTGATGCTACTGTCATGGGATTTATTGCCGGCTGCCCCGAGGCAGGATGCACCATATCCAATCAATACAGCTGTCAACCTGATGTGACATTCAGCAGGACCTACCGCTCCTGCACCCCCTCCCTCCTAATCACCCTTCCAACCTCAGTATCTCGATCTCCCTCCAGTACTGACCGAATAAATGGTCCGGCCACGTCGGCATCTTCCGCCCCGTTCTTCTTCATCTCCTCCGCTGTGCCACCTCCCAAGCCAGTCGCCAGGTAACCCGGCGCGATTCCCCAGATTTTCACGCCGTCGTTCCTGAGCATCCGCCCCCACTCGCGCAGAAACATGCTGAGACCGGTCTTCGAGCTCCGGTACGCTGTGGCAGTGATCCCAGCGGGCTCGGGCCAGCCAGCCGGTGGGGACCGGTTTATTGGAAGACGGAGGTCGTCGGTGCCGGCGAGTCTGGCCGCGCCAGATGTCACGAAGAGGAGTCTGGGGTCGGGGCTTTTGAGGAGGAGAGGCATGAGGGCGGAGGTGAGGAGGTGTGTGCCCGTGACATTGACGTCCCATGTCTTCGCCCACATTTGACGTTCGGTCATTGTAGCGTTGGCTTGGGCATCGAACCACGCACCTGGGACGTTAAGATGTATACCTCGGACAGAAGAGATCAAAAGACATACCGGCGTTATTGACGAGAGCGCCGAGTCTTCCGAACTTGGTGCTGATGTCTTCGGAGGCGTGTTTGATCGAGTCGTCGGATTCGAGGTCGATCTGAAGGGGGTAGAGCTGGCTTTGGCAGTTTGTGAATTCACTCTGAATGGCACGAATGGCGCTGTGGACTTTGGCTGGAGATCGTCCGCCTACGATGATGCTGTAGGTTTGCGTGGAGTTGCAGAGCGCGCACACGACCTGGAAACCGATTCCGGTGTTCGCGCCGGTGATGAGGACGATTTTGGAAGCCACTGTATTTAGCTGGCTTCAGTACGCATGCGGATGTCTACGTTAATGTTCCCTTTCCTCCTAGTTCTCACTGTAGATATACCTCCATAGCTCCGCACTACTTCCGGAAAGCCCGGCAGGGCAAATAAGCAACGGATATATGGACTGACGGTGGATGCCAATCCACATGTCCTCAAGATTGTGCTTTAAAAAGCTCGATATCCCAGCTGACTCAATTCTCGACTATCACTTCTCGTTCAACAAGTCATCACACGAACGATATCATTTTTGAATGCGTCATCGGCGTGTGTTGCTGAGAGGTTCGTTCCATCATCGATAGCAAGGCAACCTATGCGGTATTGGAAGAAGACTACCGTGCTCACAGACTCAATAATGCGACCTGCAGGCTTGTGAGCGACGGGAAGATATGTAGCAAAAGGCTTTGGTAGATTGTTGGAGGCTTCCTTCATGATCTAGGGCTCGCCATGGCGAGATGGATAGTGGATAAGTCAAGCCCGGGAATGAGGACAGCCTATTTCCAAATATTACCATTTCGCACGATTGATCTCCCTGGCTGCATGATAGGAGTCATCGGATTGGTGCTTCACTCGTATTGTGGTTGATCGGGCGTTGCTGAACCCGACCAGTATAGCACTCTCGGGCTTTTCTATCTCCCGACAGGCCATTCTCTAACACAGTCATTTGAAACAACTCCGAGCGAGGCAAATTTCTCAACTATAAATACAAGGTCTGGTCTGCGACCATGGATATGTCAACTCGACATCCATTCAATTGGCTGTGGCTCTCTGCGACGTATAGTCTCCCTGGCTGCGACCAGAAACTTACCTTGCACGGTCATGACGGAATCAGAAAGCCTGGGTTCTCCTGAAAAGGGGGATCCTACTGCGAATCTGTCAGATATAAACAACACGCAGCGCAGTGAGACCGGCGATGATGAGGAAATCAAGCGTGCCAAGAGCGACCAGGACGACGCATATCAAGAACAATCGACCACCAAGGTCGTACTTCTTCTTGTCTCGATCATGATGACCATGTTTCTGGTTGCTCTAGATCGAACGATCATCTCAACGGTATAGCGAGCCACAAACGTAACGGAATGAATATTAAGCTGACTCTGGACGAAGGCAATCCCTCAAATCACCAATGAATTCGACTCCCTGTCCGATGTTGGCTGGTACGGAAGCGCATATCTGCTGACCTGCTGTGCATTCCAACTGCTATTCGGAAAGATCTACACCTTCTACCCCGTGAAAGCAGTTATGCTGAGTAGCATCCTGCTGTTCGAAGTTGGCTCTGCCGTTTGCGGAGCTGCGCCCAACTCCACGGCTTTCATCGTTGGCCGAGCTCTCGCTGGTATTGCTGCCGCGGGGATCTTTGCTGGATCTGTGAGTGATCCAGTTTCCTTGAAAGTGCAAGTGCTGACGGTCTAGGTGGTATGCATCGTCTATGCAGTTCCGCTCGAGAAGCGTCCCAAAATCCAAGGACTTTTCGGGGCCGTCTTCGGTCTGGCCTCGATTGTAGGCCCGCTGGTTGGGGGCGCGTTTACCTCGCACGTAACATGGAGATGGTGCTTCTATATCAATCTCCCGTGTGGGGGCCTGGCGATGGCTGCTATCCCCTTTTGTCTCAAAGTGCCTGACAGGAATACTACCAAGGTTACATGGACGGAGAAGCTGAAGCAGCTTGATGTGCCTGGAATGTGTTGCTTAGTCCCCGGCGTAGTCTGTCTGGTGCTAGCCCTGCAGTGGGGTGGGCAAAAATATGATGTGAGTCTTTCCCAGAGAAGAGGGTGTTTGACACCGGTACTAACAGCCTCAGTGGAATAATTCTCGCATCATCGTGCTACTGACCCTCATGGGCGTCTTGCTACTCGGTTTTGTTGCTGTTCAGATACTTCTAACAAGGACGGCCACTATTCCTTTGCGCATCTTCAGCCGGCGCAGCATCTTCGCCGGAGTGTGGGCGACCATCTGCATCGGTGCATCGCAATACGTATTCAGTACGAATAAACAGAACCCCAGGGTCTACCTATACTAACATTGACTAGTCTACTTCCTCCCCATCTGGTTCCAATCCATCAAAGGCGTCTCGGCCGTGGACTCAGGCCTCAGACTCCTTCCTCTGATGCTCTCGATGGTCGCCGCGTCCATTCTCAGTGGCGTCACCACCCAGAAGGTCGGATACTACACCCCCCTTGCAATCATCGGAAGCTGCATTATGGCGATCGGTGCCGGGCTCCTGACGACGCTGCAAATCCACACCGGCCACGGCAAATGGATCGGCTATCAGATCCTGTATGGCTTCGGCATGGGCATGTGCTTCCAGCAACCCAACCTCGCGGCGCAGACCGTCCTGCCAACGAAAGATGTGCCTGTCGGAATCGCAGTCATGTTCTTCAGCCAGCTGCTTGGTGCTGCGGCGTTTGTTCCCGTGGGCGAAAACGTCCTGGCCAACCAGCTTATGATGAGGTTGTCTGGGATTCCGGGCATTGACTCCGATATTGTTACGTCGGGCGGTGCGACGTCGCTCTTGAGCTTGGTTCCATCGGATCTTCGGGGGACGGTATTGACGGCTTATAACGAGGCGCTGCGGAAGGTGTTCCAAATTGGGCTGATCGTGGCCTGTTTGACCATTCTAGGGACTGCCTCGTTTGAGTGGGTGAGTATCCGGAAGAAGTCAGAGGCTAGTTCTGGTGTTGGGAATGGTCATGCCCCCGAAGAGGAGCAATAGCACTACTGTCTAATGCCTTTTGAGATGATCTGAGACTCCCCTCTTTTTTTCGCTGGTGTTTTAGTTACAATGTCAGCTTTGAATAGAGTCCGAGTATGTACAGTAGATATTCTAGTGAACAAGCTCTCTTCACTCCTCTGTCCTTGCGTATGTTGACTGTGCTACAACATCAACTGTTATTGTATGGGTCACAGCCCAAATAGAACAGAGGGATATGAGCAACCCTAGATAACCCAGAGTATGCTAACACGTTAGTCAATCTCTATGTTGATAGACAATGGCACAACAGGACATCGGTGTGTAGAATTTCTTCCTCCTGCCTCGCCAGGGGAATGACGCCAGCGTAGAGACAAACCTCGAAGCCGGGTTCTTTCTCGCATGTTTCATATTCGAATCGCTCCGTCATGCCCCCTTTCAACTGCCCAGCACAGCGCACAAGAGCCCCGGTTGTCCAGTGCCTTGCGGTCAACCCCTTTTTAGAAGCAGCCGGACTGTGGACGTGCGTCCGTTCCAAGCTGCTATATGCGTTGCGTCCATAATTATCCACCACTGAAATATCTGCCCCAGCCGTCGAGAGCCGTCGCAGACAGTCATCTACCCCGGCAATCGCCGCAAGCAACAGTGCGGTTTGCCCGTGGTCTGGTCATCTCACGCATTGACAGCACGCAACACCATGGTCAAGTAACACCCGCACAATATCAGCGCGGTTGCCGAGGGTCGCGTGCTGCAGTACGATCTCCCTCCACTGATCAGATGTCTGCATCTGCTCCGTGGAAAAGAAAACCCCTTGGTACCTCTGTTCGACCCAGCCAAGGCTTAGGGTTGTTTGAGGATAGTTCATCGGTCCCAATATTTGTTCTAACAGGCCTGCCTACGGAACAACTCCATGCACAGCACAACCTAAAGGGCAAATATCATCTCGCAGTATTGAATATCATAGGGATATTCTTCTCGGAAACATAATCTGCGAATTACTTCACATCCACCACCTGATCACATGACAGCTATACCGTCGGGCAGTTCGGGGCCTCGGGTTTTACTAACTCCCGACGTCCTGCATCGTGTTTCAATCTTGCAAACTTGTCCATCAACGCACTGCTTGATGAGTGGCATCTTTATCTCCATTTGCAGGTCCTGGGCCTGTAAAAACTATAATTATTCTAGTCGAGATGTCCACTCCGGAGCAAAGTTCACCGAGGTCGCCCTTGCGAGCGGCACAGCGGCCGACTCGTGTGCTAGCCTGCGTCCTGTGTCAACAGCGCAAGGTCAAGTGTGACCGACAATTTCCCTGTGCTACATGTGTGCGAGCTCAAATGCAGTGTGTGCCCGCAACACAAGCCCGTCGACGTCGCCGGGTCCCGGAGAGGGAGTTGCTGGACCGCATTCGGAGATACGAAGATCTGCTGCGCCAGAATAATATCCAATTTCAGCCCTTGCACAATTCTGTTGCGGAACAGGCCTCGTCCAGTAGAGAAAATAGAAGTTTCGATACAGATCACGATGAGAAATCAGAGCGAGATTCGCAGCAAGAGGAGACCCCGGGGACAGAGACAAAATATGAGGCCAAGTCAGCTTCCCATCCATAGTCTTCAGAGCCTGGGGCTAACGTTCTATAGAAACTTCTGGCGCGCTATGAATCAAATGGTGTGAATAATCCTCGGCCTGGTTCTCGAACGTCGACTGACGCAGATGGGTAGTCTATTGATCCCGAAGAGGACGATACTAATGACAGCGACAAAAGTACCGAGCATGATAAAGCTCGCTTTGGCCCCCGTGAGGCCGTCTTCAGAAAGACCTGGGAAGAGCATTACGATGGTGGCAGTCAAACCCTTCTGTTTGGTGCACGCAAGTTTGATGTTAATGTGTCAACGTTGCACCCAAGTCAAGTTGAGATCTTCCGACTCTGGCAAATCTATCTGGACAATGTCAATCCGCTGCTCAAAGTCACACATACTCCTACATTGCAAGCACGGATCATTGATGCGGCCGCGGACGTGGGTAACATACCGCCGACCCTGGAAGCACTCATGTTTAGCATCTATTGCCTCGCCATTCTCAGTCTGTCAGAAGAGGAATGCCGGACCCTGTTCCAATCATCGCGAGATGACCTTCTGAACGGCTACCAATTTGCCTGTCAACAAGCCCTCCTGAACTGCGAGGTGCTACGGACAAGTGACCGTGACTGCTTGGCGGCCTTGTACCTTTACCTAGTAAGTACATCGAGAACTGAAGCAGCTGAACCCGGCAAACGACTGACGCTTCCAAGATCTCTGTTAGACCTCAAACAGATCCTCGCTCTCTGTCGCCAATCCTGAGCGTCGCCATCCGTATCGCACTGCGCATGGGTATCCATTCCGAGTCCAGCTACAGCAGATGTACTATTCTAGAAGGTGAAATGCGCCGCCGACTGTGGTGGTCGCTCGTCCTGTTCGATAATCGGATTTGCGAGATGGCTGACTACAAGGCCTCAAATCTGCTTCCCACCTGGGACTGTAAGATTCCTCTCAACGTGAACGATTTTGACCTCCAACCAGAGATGAAGACCGGGCCGACCATGCACGGCAATCCCTCCGAGGCCCTGTTCGCCGTCGTGCGCAGCGAGGTGGGCAATTTCACGCGCCGCAGCTCGTTTCATCTGGACTTTACCAACCCGGCATTGAAGACTGTGGCCAAGGAAAATCCTCTTCCTGCGGCCGGGAGTCTGCCTGCTTTTGAAAGGATGATTGAAGAGAAATATTTTGCCTCCTGCAACCCAGAGAACCCTCTTCATTTTATGACCATCTGGACCACACGGGGTCAACTGGCGAAGAATCGTCTGCTCGATCATTATGCCAAGTATTCATCGGTGCCGCAGACAGAGACGCAGCGCGACGCGGTGGTCTCCCACGCACTGCGCATGCTCGAGTGCGATACCAAGCTGATGAACTCGCCTCTCACAAAAGGCTATCAGTGGTTCCTTCTTCTGCTCTTCCCGCTCCCTGCGTACATTCACCTTGCCCATGACCTGAGAAGGCGACCTACGGCAGGACACGCGGAAAGAAGTTGGGCAGCTTTGAACGATAACTACGCCGCTCGCTTGGGAGCCATGAAGACAATGAACCCCTTTTTTGAGCACCTAGCACGGATGCTTCTACAGGCTTGGAAAGCACGGGAGACGGCACTCAAGGACCAGGACCAGCCGCTGGAGCCACCATACATTGTGTCGGACGTGAGATCCAAATTGGGTCAGGGGCCAAGCAGACAGGCAGGGAATACGGAGCACTCTACCAGTGAATCGACGGCAAATATGAACGACAGTTCTATGTCCACCTTTGTAGACATTGGTGGTTATGGGGCCCCGCATGGGTTGGAGGGACCAGGCTTTTTCGATACGGGCTCTCCGAACACTCATCCTCCCATGGATCTTGACTTGGACCAGCCCTTTTGGACCTCCGTCGGCTGGTATTCGCTACAAGGGCGAGGCTGGTAGGGCTTGTATGTGCTATGCCCCGCGGCAGTGACCAATCCCACTTTTAATTCTGTAATAGCTGGTGTTAGAAGTAGCCAGTATTGACTTCATTGCTCCGCATTGACGAACAACGGTGCTGGTCCCGAGAAACGCAGATCATCACGGTATGTGCAGGCCTCCAAGGGAGCGACTAACTGCCGCGTGCTGCAGGCTGGAGGCAAGGTCGCGATATCCGGTACTTGCTCCGCACAGGCATGACCAGTTTCCGATCCCTTCGCCACTTGACCAGGATGAGACAAGTGATGGCCGCAGTGACACCGTTCAGTGGTCCTCCGTGATCGCAGTATGTCAGGTGCTGCGGCTGTGTAGGCTCTCTGAACTGGTCAATTGCCCTGCTTCTGAACCTCATTCAAGATCGGCTAGGAATTGCTGCTGCAGACTTTATCCGCGGCCTGCTATAAACATCCTGGACCGACAGTTTTGCTAGCACAATCCCATCTGGACAACGGCAACTTCCGATACGTCTACCACACCCGGCTGCTCCCATAGACCCCTTCTAGATAGAATGTAGAAATGGGTATAATTAAGACTCGTCATCCGTAGCAATATGAAAACCATCCTTGACATTGATCGGACCCCCAAATCCTCTCCAAGTCCGCCCCATCAAATGCCGCAGACACAGCAAGTCTCCCTCATCCGGGTAGTACAGCCAAGTGGCCCACTTGGCCCACTGCCCTTCCTTCATCTGCGCCCTCGCCCGCTGCCCGATTTTATCCTCGATGAACTCCCCGCGGCGCATCGCCAGCGGCGTCGGGAACACCCGGGCCAGATAGTGCGCGGTAGAAGCCACATGCGGTTTATCGAACCAGAAAAACAGCGGCGTCAGCGCAATCTTCCGCTCCGGCCGAGACGGAGACCGAACCACAAAATCCCGCTTCAAGGAGGTGGTGAGTTCCCGCAGCGCCGCATGGTCCGTGACATGCGGCGAGACCGCATACCGCTTCATCCGCACCGAGGGGAACGAGACATATTTGACCGGCACCGCGTCATCGGCCTCGCTTCCCTGCATGATCTCCAGCAGCGGCTCGAGGGGAATATCCGCCTCCAGCGCCCAGTCATGCTGCTGGACCCAGACGTACGGGGTCTCGACCACTCTCAGGGCGGAGCGAACGGCCAGCCCGAACCCCAGCCGGGCAACCGGCTCGATGAAGGTGATTTTGCGGCTGCGGGTCCGGGTAATGAGCAGCTCGACGCGGCCGTCGAAGCCGAACTCGGCCTCCGCGTGGGACTTTTCGCTCGCGGCTTGGCCTTGGCCGTCCTGCTCATGACGGTAGGTCTGCAGAATGAGCGCCTTGATGTTGCGCTTGTACAGCGCGTAGCTCTCGGCGAGTTCGGGGCTGGCATGGCCTTTTTTCAGGCGTGGCTGGGAGGTGACGCGCGCAAAGGTGTCGAAGACGACGACCACGCGCGCGTCGGTCAGACCAGCGCAGTGCTGCTGGAAGGACTGTAAGACCGATGCGATGAGGTCTGTGGCGGGGTTTGATGGGGCTGGCGAGGTTGTGATGATCACTGTCAGCCGATCCGATATAGAGGGCATCGGGGTCAAGCTGAAGGTGGAGAGATGATATTCATAAAATTGTGTTGGTCTTGGAGATTTTGGAGACAAAAGTGGCGGTCTTGGCGTCTTGGCGGGTATTCGACTTCAGTTGTCAGTTGGCATAAATTACAGATAGGCAGTCTGGGGCTCACGCTTTCATCTGATGTTCGGGTGATGATGGGATGGTCAGTTTAGATAGATCATGGTATAAGTGTCCTTATTCCTTATTATCAGAGGCATAACTGAGCTGCTAAGCTTGAATCCAACCCTCGCCGAATTCGCAGCTGTTCGATTAGCAACCGTTCTGCTTATAACCACTGATTTCGAGGATTTCTCGAACAATATTAGTATGACTACTCCGTAGATAGCCTAGTATCTAGTCTATCTAAATTGAGAAATGGACAATGGGGAAAAAGGGTGGTAAGGGCCGAGGGGCACCTTTGACCGGCCCAGGTACTCCACAAGATTGGCTCTACATTGGCAGAGAGCACTACAGGTTGTCCCCGGCTCTGATCGATTCTTGTAAGAGGAGTTCATGAAGACCATCGGGGTATTTCCCTGGATATCCATGAGTGTGGATGAGCGCATTGGTGCAGGGTTTCTGGCTTCATGCGGGCTCCTAAGATCAAGATGAGCTGAAGATGGACGATATGGTTGACTTTCAGATTTAGGAGGAAGCCCTGAGACATCAATTCGCAGTATGTGCGAATACCGTACGTGCCCTGTAATTGAACCGTTGGTTTCCCTCCTCTATGGACATTCTCTGGTGTTACCAGCAAGAAGGCCGCCTTCGTGCAGGTTTCTGCTGAGCAGTACAAGGCTTCCCTTCCCCCTGCCATCGCAGATGAATATCTGAAAGCCAGCTGTTCATCGAGGATCCCGGGTATTACCTGGGAGAGCCACTGGCGCCCAGCCTGCAGCTACTTGATTCAAAGCCTACAACTTGGGAGGAGTTTGTCCAGAGGAATGCTTCCGCTTGGAAATCAGTTGGTTGTCTACTTGTCTGAAGCAGTCGGATGAAAAACTTTGGAAATAAACACATTAATCTGTGATTCATTGCTGTTCATGCAACCTTCAATCGACCTTAATGTTTTCTTTCATGTTGTCCAGCATGCGACAACCACTACTATCAGGCATCCATATGAATTGATATCAGTCATCTAGCTTCAGTTTAGGGATATCCAGTGTCTCGCTATTGTTCATATGGACTCGGGACTTGCGATTGTGGCCCTGTCCTGTACCCAGAGCACGGACACAATCCGTCTACCATGAAAACAGCTGCAATGGCTTTACCACGTTTCCGAGTATGGCCGAAGGTCCAGTTCATGCGTGAACGATGTCCTGGGCTGGGTGTGTAGGAACCAGTATGATTCCGCAATCTGAAATCCGGAATCAATATTGGACTCTTGTGGCTCGTCCGCTGACCACTCACCCATTGGGGATCGATTTTGGAATCCGGGACCTCCCGGCTATATTCCTTGGTCTTCTCAGTATCAATGATGCCGTCAATGATGGCATGAGAAACATGGACACCCTGGGGACCAAATTCCCGCGCGAGTGACTGGGATAGAGCCCGGATTGCAAACTTGCTCATAGCGAACCCAGACAGCCCAGAGCCGCCCTTGAGCGAGGCCGTCGCTCCTATGAATTCCACTCAGCGTCAATCCATGAGTCACTCTGCTGTAGCATACCAGTAAAGATCAGCGTAGGGGGGTACGGTGTCTGATCTGCGCCCAGCATCAACGGTAGCGTGGCCTGGGCGAAGTGGAATGCCCCCCGGATCGACGGCGCAAGGCTACCTACAAAGTCTTCCGAGCTCTGTTCCAGGAACGGTTTCCTAGTGAACTTGCTCGCAACGTTGTAGATCGCCGCGGCAACACGCACATCGGCGCCGAAATTCGCCTTGATCTGGTCGATGGTCGAGGTCATACTCGAGGCGCTGGTGACATCGGTGGGAATGCCGATGGCCGAACCACCGCGTCCCTGGATGTCTTGGACCAACGCATCCAGGGATTGCGACCGGGCCAGCAGAACGACCGGGTAGGCCCGAGCAAACCGGCGGGCGACGGCGCTGCCTGTTCCAGGGCCTGCCCCGGCAATGATCGCAATTGGTTTCACCATTGTGAAAATCGGGGTGTGCGTACCAGGGGGGGATTGGGAGTGCAGCCCCAGACGACTACTTATAAGCTCAGCTCCTTGACCACTGTTGACATCATCGCCGGTATGCGGTGCCCCGAGGACGCGGCCTTGGCATGGGACACATCCATGGAAATACCTCATGAACGATAAATCCGGTTCCTAAACATCACTGAGGACTCGGACATCTCTCAAAAGCGTGAATCATGATGCGGTTGCCCCGGCGTCATGGACTGTGAGCCGATCACGCGTTATATTGAGAAGCGGAGAGCCAGATGTACTTGATGTTTCCACTCAATACACCACTTTGAACGGCCTCATGACTGGAAACCGAGGATGGCGTGCGATTGGGAGGTTGGATTGGGACGGGGAGTATTTGTAGCAGTACAGTGCAGTATTCGCTTGAGGAGGGAGGCGTATTGAAGATGGCTACGACAGAGTAGTAGAACACCAATCGTTCTGTCTATAAACGACACAATGAAACGGTTGATATCTTCTGGCCGCCTTACCAGGGTACTTGGAGGGCACCTTGCGGTGTGAATTCGACTCTCGCAGAAACATCGCAGGATGCAGAGTCAAGGCTTATAACCCTACAGGTACTCGGCCATTCTGCCCAAGCCCAGCGGTGCTGTGTATGGTAAGTGACTGCTAACTTCTCCAGTTCGTCTCCACACAGCTAGTACTGCATCATCCGCGTACCGAATAGTAGAATTCCAGCATTAATATGCAAAACCCACTGTGGATCAATCTGAGATACTGTTTCGCTTCATAGGTGAACCTGTGGGTCCTGTGCAGATCCACTAGCCATGGCGCACTTCAAGGCGCAGATCTATCGACTCAGGATTTGATATCTCGGCGTATCAGCCCATTCCGAAAGACCAACTGGGGATGCACATCGATATTCCCTAATGGGTCTGTTGGATCTTGCAGCTGACCTCCGGGCGTAGCTCTGCAGCATGCAGATGATCTGTCACAACCCACAGCCACTCATTGCTACCCATGTAATTACTTTGCTCCTGATCAAGGGAGGATGGATGACCCAAAAATGAATATTTACTGTGGATCAGAACCACCATCGAACTAGCAATGCACCAGAGTCCGGCCAGCCACTCTCACATTGGACCTATCGAGCAATTAGCTGCAGAGTATTTCCTCCTTTGCTTGCAATAGGCTTGTGCAGTTTGCTTTTGGCTGCAGCAGTGCGTCTTCATTGACTAGAACAAGGAGCAGGGCCACAAATTGGTGCCACATCCTTCGTGGGAACTCCACAGCAGGCGGACTCGACAGGTCATAGCGAGGTGGGATCTCCATTCGACATTGGCGCAGTGGCAGCAATGTGAGGCAAAAACGAGTAGGAGACAGAATCAAGATAGGCCGACGTCGATCCACGCCGCAGAGCGCATGGCGATATATCACCTCGGTTACCGCAAAAGAAACCAATAAACTGGTTGCATTTGCTCACAGATTCTCTCCTGGTTATCTTTTTATCTTCTTATCCAAGACTTCCACTGCTATTCTCGGGCTGTTCGCACCTTTTGACAGCCAAGAGAAGGAAACAGTCATGCAACTCAAAGCTCGACTGCGCAAATCCCTCCGTGGCAGATCGGGTTCGTCGTCTGCCTTTCTGCACTCGGATCCCTATGAAAGCACGCATTCGCGACCATCGGCTGCTTTTACCATGCTTCCCGGCCGCCTGCATAGACAGGATGCACAGGCAGTCAAATCAGCGGAGATGTTTAGCAAAGAGGTGTCGTTTGCGTTACCTCAAGAGGCACTGGGCTCCGCCTGCCGGTTAAACTCCTGTGTGGGCCACTTGTCGAGTCTCCTCTACCCCGAATGTCTCCCAGAAAGACTAGCGGATGTGGCTATGATATTGGAGGCGGCCACTCTCCATGACGGTATCCTATCCTGGTGTTACTGGCCGAGGTGGAGGCTAACCTTGCGGAGGAAGATGTCAGAGACAGAGACGAGCTCGGGCATACCACCGATTATCATAAAATGGCTGCGTCGGCTTTACGGGCCTCCCTAGGAGTCGGTACCGTGAGCTCCATGCACGGCTTGAAAGGAAATGCATTCATGTCGAGGCACCTAACTGCATTCATGACCAAGTACGGGGCGGCCGGCAAAGCGCTCATGGCAAGATGCTTGGACAACTGGGTCCAGCCGCAGGAGTCACGAGTGGAAACAGAGCCTGTCAATTTTGAGGATTCTGTGGCCCGCCGAGTCGTGACTGTCGGGACAAGGTATGTCTTCTTGGCCATGGCAGAAAGTGCATCCCTAACCTCCCTGTTTCAGGGTGATATGGGGGATCCTTGAGTTCTCTCTGGGCATCCAGTTGTCCGACGAGGACATTAAACAGATCAGACATATCCTGGACGTTGCAGACCGGATCTTCGTCAACACCAAGGACTATTTCAGCTGGGAAGTGGAGCGCAATCGTGACCCGAGGGGGCAAAACACGGTCAAGACAGTCATGGACAGCGAGGGTAAATCCGAGCAGCAAGCCAAGGAGAAACTCCGAGTCGCGATCCTGGAGGACGAGCGAAAGTACAAACTCTTAATGAAACAGTTCGCACTTTCAACTCTAGATGCCCCGGCACATGTGCAAAGATTCCTAGTCATGCTTGAGGTGCTTCTCGGCGGCCATCATATCTGGTCTGCTGCCTGTGGAAGATACAAACGTCGCGCTCCATCTGTGGGGAATCCCTTCCTTAGGAGAGAAAGCATCATACCAAACAGAGTCGAGGACGCGAATGAGAGAGCCGCGAGTCCCGTAGCCCTGGGCAATTCGGCTCTCCTGGATCCAGTGCACTACATCCAATCCCTGCCCTCCAAAAACATGCGGACAAAACTTGTCGACGCCCTGAACCTCTGGTTCCAACTGCCCCATCACCTAGTGGACACCGTCAAGGGCACCGTGGACGACCTCCATAACTCGACCCTCATTCTAGACGACATCCAGGACTCATCTTATCTGAGACGAGGGTTTGCCGCTACACACCATGTCTTCGGCTCCGCCCAATGCATCAACAGTGCGACCTATCTTTTAGTGCAAGCGGCTTCCCGGTTGAGTGTTCATAACGAGCAATATCCCGCCGTGATCACCGTCTTTCTGGACGGCCTGAAAGAGCTCGCACTAGGCCAGAGCTGGGATCTCAACTGGAGGTCCACCGGATACTGCCCGTCCACCGAGGAATACATGGCGATGGTTGATGGCAAAACCGGAGTGATGTTCGATATGATCGTTCGAATGATGCACTGCTTCTCATCATCCCAGACTGTCCCGGTGTCAGAGTTGAGCCAGCTTACGCAACTGCTCGGCCGGTGGTATCAAGTGAGAGACGACTATCAAAACCTGCAAGACGCACAGTACACGGCGCAAAAGGGATTCTGCGAGGACCTAGACGAAGGGAAGCTATCGTATCCGCTCACCGTATGTTGCAACGCCGATCCCACGGCCCAAAGGATCATCATGGGAATTCTCCGGCAAAGACTTCCGGGAACACCGCTGCAACTTCACGTCAAAATGCAGATCCTTGACTTGATTCGCCGCAGCGGTGCACTCCTGCAGACGTGGGAGCTCCTGCAGAAATTCAAAAAGCAGACCGATGCCGCCCTTTCCAACCTGGAGGCCATGACCGGAGTGCGGAATGAGGGCTTTCGCATGGTGCTGACCCTGCTAGGCAATATACCACCTCCATAGCAGCCTGTATTAGTGAATCATATTCCTCTGTCTGGAAAAATTCTCAATTGGACGTTTCCCTACTCGGCATTTGATAGTCGACTTTATGAGGAAGGTTATATCCCGGTAATTAGCATCCGTAAGTCAACCAATGCTGATCCAACCACGACCCCACGTGGAGATTGATATACGGCGATCCTGTCAATACGAGCTGTTTGAACGACACAATCCTCACCTCATCGTGCAATCAATTGCACCGGGCAGAGATATGCCAGGCCTAGTCCTCTGGCACGTGTACGATTATCCCATCCCACTCCGTATAAAACCTGGCAGGCCCCTTCCCTGTCAACAATGGATCTCTGAATAGAAGCAATTCCCCAAGATGAAGCACATCTGTTCTATTGCCTGGCTGGTTCCGCTTTTGGAACTGGCCATCGCTGCCCGAGCACCGATAAAGAAAACCTTGACCGGCCACATTGACCCCTCGCAGGTCTTCTCCTTTGTCTATGTGCCTTTTGAAGTGGAAGTCGGAACAACCTCCATATATGTTGTGCAGAACTACTCGAACAAGGGACGGGGGAATGCCCTTGACCTTGGCGTCTTCGACCAGCGAGGATACCAGATGATGGACGCACAAAGTGGCACCACGGGCTCTCGAGGCTGGTCTGGCGGTTTCAGGTATGTCTGCCCGAGATTGTCTCTTACCTGGTTCCTGCTTGACAAAGTAGAAACAACTTCACCATCACGCCCACCTGGGCCACTCCCGGCTACAATCCCGGCGCCATCGAGCCAGGCATCTGGAACGTCGTGCTCGGCCCATACGAATCCGTCCCCGACGGTATCGACTGGCAGCTGGATATCGAAATGTCCTTCGACCCCGTCGACTCGTGGTTCGCCCCAGACTACGCCACCACCGACCTTGACCCCCTCTGCAACGACTGCCAGGAGGATTCGGCGTTCATCTGGCTCCGCGGCGACTTCCACATGCACACCGTCTACTCGGACGGCAAGTACACGCCCGACCAGCAGATCCACAACGCGCTGGCCCAGAATCTCTCCTTCATCTTCTTCAGCGACCACAACACCGACACCAGCAACCAGATCATCGGCGCCTACCAGGCCTCTCTCGCCCCGGATCTGCTGGTCGGCCGCGCCATCGAGGTTACCACCCGCTCCGGCCACTGGCAGGCCGTCGGCCTCGACCGCGGCCAGATCATCGAGTGGCGGTACAAGCCGGACGACAACCCTGGCTTCGCGGCCGCCGCGCACCAGGTCCACCGGGTCGGTGGCTTCGTCTCAGCGAACCACCCGTTTGCGACGTGCCCCGCGTGTAACTGGAGTCTCGGGTGGGAAGAGACCGACGCCGTGGAGGTGTGGAACGCGCAGTGGGACGAGAAGGATCAACAGGCCGTCCAGAAGTGGCAGGAGCTGCTTGTAGATGGGAAATTCCTGACCGCTATTGGAGGCAGCGATTCGCACTCTCCGCCGTCGCTGAACGGGTGGCCGACGACCATCGTCAAAGCGAGGGGACGCAGCCAGGCGGCGATTGTGGAGGGCGTCAAGGCCGGCCGGGCGTATCTGGTTCAAGGACCGGGGATGGACCTCACGTTCGAGGTGCGCGTTCCCTCGCTGGATGCGCCTGCGCAGATTGGCGATAAGGTCCGGAGGACTGCGGCGGGGGCCAAGGCGGTCTTGGTCACTGACGGGATGTCGAAGCTCAAGGCTTGCTTTGTCTCGGACAAGGGGTACTTCTACAATACCACCATTGAAGATGGAGTACGGGTCAAAACGGGTGTGCTGTCGGGGGCCCGGTTTGTCCGGGTGGAGGTCCGCAATGGCACGACAGACGAGGTGCTGGCCTTGACGAGTCCGGTTTGGTTCTTGGGTCCGTGAGGCACCTAGGATGGATAGATCACATGTCTTTGATATTCATTCGGATCCAGTGGCTGTAGTTGGAATAGTGTCTGCAGGGTCTTTCATCCAGTGTTGACGTCTAGCACCGGAGTGGAAACGGACCCCATGACGGTTGTGGACAATCATGGAATGGTGATTGGGACAGATGGGCTGGGGGTATTGAGCTATTGCGATCCGAATGAGTCTCTGGGGCATCCACAGGCTACTCTTTGCAACTGGCTTTGTTTTATGATGTGCTAGGGACAGGCTGGCAGAGACACTGGCCCATCGGGTGTACGGGATATGGTAGAGCTAAAGACTGAATTGAGTGCCACTTCTACAGAGTATACCAGCACCGAGGTGGGAAAAATAGAAACAAGAACTAGAAAGCATGTCAACACACCGTATATTCGATGACTCCAGAACTTACTATGATGGTGAGATAGCTCTGTCTTGACAACCTCCCAAGCTGTTTGGCTCCGTCCGCCTAACGAGGTCGTAGTCATCGAGGCTACTTGAGACAGAACCAATTATGATCATGCCGGATTCCTGCACCTGAGACACTGAACTGAGCGAGTCTTCCTCCAGCTTCCATGACAGGTATCCGGGAAGCCTGTTCGAAGGGCCCAAGAGCATGGCTTCAGACACTCTCCACATGCTCGAATTATGATATTACAGATTTTTTGTTAGTATAGATGAGCCATGTTCACGAGGAATCTATGACTATTAGTCAATGCGTATGTTTAGCAGAATCGTTCAGTCTTAATTCCATACGACTCGAGATTTATCGCGCTCTGTTGATGGGAAAGAGACTGAAGAGTGATTGTGACAGTCTGACGGTCAGCAGAACCAAATCCGAGCCAGTGGCTGAACTATTATATTCCGATTACTATACGATGTCTTACCTTGTTTCTCGCCTTGGAGAATCATTAGCCACAATTCCGGGCCATTGGATGACATCTGAATACTGTCTCACTTTTACCGTGGATGAACCCTCTATTTTTACCGCGCCACGACCAGACCGAAAATGGCGGTGCAGCTCGGCAATCACCCCAGGACAGCTGCACCGACCAAATGTTAATCACGAACGGCATTTCCCAGGAAGAATCCGTGCTGTCCATTGCCTTGGTGATCTCGTGTTTCTCGGCTTTGAAAAACAGGTGGGGCGGCGAGGCAAGACCGGTCTGGCCGGACTATGAATAGCTTCGCCGGTGATCAATAGTTTGATCGATGGATGAACAGATGGAGGCCTAACTCATTCGTATTGGGGATCTGGAACCTTACTCGACCGAGTCACACCAGCATGAGGCTTGCGGATGTAGTTTCCATCTGGAGGCCCTGTTGTTGTTGTAGCCAAAGCTGAAAGTCTTCAATATATAAAGATGACTCCCACACCGGCTCTGGATATTCCTCCTATCAATAGCTCAAGTTAGTTTCTCATAGCGAGAGGTTCACAATGATATTGCACTCGTTGCTCTTAGTCTCTGCCCTCGCAGGCTCTTCGCTTGCCTTTTCTGGCCATCACAGCTTCACCAACTCGACCACCCCCTCTCACCATCCGTCCACTCATACACTGCTTCCCACGGGCGGAGGAGGGGGTAAGCCTACTCACACCGGTGGCACTGGCACTGGCACTGGTCATCCGCAGCCTACAACGACCGTCGTCCCTGGCGGCGACTCTGGCTCCGTCTCAACCGTGACCGAGACCATCACCAAGACGACCTTCAAGCCATGCTCGACTCCTATCCACACCCAGAGCGGCACCACCTACTACAGCACCTGGTTGACGACGTCTACCTACGAGACAACCACGTGCTACACGACCCATATCCCCACAACGATCCCAGCGTCCCCCCAGACAACAACCGTCACCCTGCCCGGTCCAGGAAACAGCTGTCCCCCTCCATCCACAGTCACGGTAACCGTCACGGTAAGCAGCGGCGGGGATACAGGACCGCACACTCAGGCACCAGCACCCGGTGGAGACAGCGGAAGTGGTCCTAATCCTGGTACTGGCACTGGTACTGGCTCCGGACCCTGCAAGCACTGCGAGACCATCACCTACACCAACACCTACGGCTACACGACCACTATCGTGATCCCCCCGATTTCTGAACCCACGAGCAGTGCTACCACGCGCACCACGGGAACCGGAACAACTACTACCAAGCCTACGCCCCCTGTGGGAACGGGCACGGCTCCCGGTCACAGTCATACTCGGGGATCACCAACTGGGACCGGGGTTGGACAGGCTCCTACTGAGACGAAGACGTGGCATTTTGAGAGGAGAATAGTGCGGGTGTAGACATCAGGGGAATGGTATCATTAGTATGGCATTCCAAAGGAACAGCGGGATCTCTGTCCTTGCAGTAATGAGGTTGGGATAGCATGTGTTGGTGAACTGTTTAGCGGCTGCGTCTCTTGCTGTCCTGGGACATGTCTTGCGCTCATCTTAGACATCTGCACGCACTACACTGCAGATAGATTGTATGGCCATGATTGTTGTCTGAGTGTTGTGTCAGCTACGCAATAGGTCCAGGACATCTTCATTCTCTATCCTTGACCGGTATATGAGACTAGCCTGGAAATCCTGCCTGCTCGTGTGATTGAAGCCGAGCCTTTGAAGTAACATACTCTGTATAGATAGCCACGATAGAAGCTTTGCGCGATCATACCTTGATGTGTCGTCGTGTAGTTGTGTAGTTGTGTAGTTGTGTACTTTATGAAAGCGGAGGAATCCATATCCATGATTACTCAGATATGATTCAGCACGTGACCCACTTTCCCCCGTTCCGAGTTCCGAGTGGGCTTACCGTACCGTTACATCGAGCCCCACTATTCTGTACGCTAGTTGCTGCCTGAACGGTGCCCGAGGGGTAAGGCATTGTATTCTCTCTGATGGGAGGATGCTGCATGGTTTCTGAGGATCCGTCATGCATGGAGTAATAGTTACTGGGTTATTCAATGTCATGCATGAATCCTGCATGCCTGATCACGTCTGGTACCTGGCCTATGTGAACCCCCATATATGTCATCTCTAGTCGGCATTGCAATTTCTTTAAAGAACCGAATCCGGGGCGGATCTCTCCCTCATAGCGGGTCTATCCAGCTTCTTCCTGGCGATTGGTGCACTAGAAGAAAAGAACTATACAGACTGTCCCCACCTGGAGCGCACTTGACGTAGTGGGCTCACTATTGAGCATAGGGGTTTCAACCTCTCTAGCCTGAATACATATAAGCTGCGTCTGACAAAAAAAAATTTTATCTCTCATGATACCGGCTTGTTGATTCCCTCCGGAGATAGACTGCACAATGAATGCAGCAGACCATGAAATCGAGCGCGCCGAGGAGGATGCGATTCCGGTCTCCTCGCGTACGAGTCTCGACTCCTCGCTCAGTTCCAGCAGCGATGGATCCCAGCCGCGGCTGCGAACAATGTACTCGCGACGCACCGAGACCGACCTCGAGCGGTATCAGACCTCGTCGCAGGTCATAGATCGGATCGAAACCCAGCGTCTGCAGCATGCGCTCACCGTCGGAGAGAGTATCAAAACACAGAGCCGAGCGTCGGCCCGCGGGCCTCTCCCCGCGTTCGGCGCGGGCAAGCCGTATCCCCCCCAGTTGCCCAATCGGGAAGACTATGTGGTGGAGTTCGACGGGGAGGACGATCCGTTGTATCCTCAGAACTGGAGCACGCGCCGAAAGTGAGTTCTGGAACCCCCCCCCCCAAAAGCCATCCACGGCAATGATGTGGTGACGGTGATTTTCTTAGTCTTTTGTAACTCTCTGTAGGCTCTGCACGGGTGCCATCCTCGCCTTCACGAGTATCTGCTCGACCTTCGACTCGGCCGTCTTCTCCAGCTCCACCGGGAACGTCGCGCGCGTGTTCGGCGTCGGCGTCGAGGTCGCCACGCTGTCGAGTTCGCTGTATATTCTCGGCTACGCCTGCGGGCCGCTGATCTGGGCGCCCTTTTCCGAACTGCAGGGCCGCCGGCTGCCCATCCTCATCGGCATGCTGGGGTTCGGGATCTTCAATATCGCGGTGGCCGTCGCAAAGGACCTCCAGACTTTACTGATCTGCCGCTTCTTCTGCGGCGTCTTCGGCAGCTGCCCGCTCGCCGTCGTGGCCGCCATCTTCTCCGATATCTTCGACAACCGCTCGCGCGGCATCGCCATCGCCATGTTCTCCAGCATGGTCTTCCTCGGCCCGCTCATCGCCCCGTTTATCGGCGGGTTCATCAACATGTCCTCCCTGGGCTGGCGCTGGACCGCCTACCTCCCCGCCATCATGGGCTTCGCCGCCCTCATCCTCAACTTCTTCTTCCTCAAGGAGTCCTACCCGCCCGTGATCCTCATCTACAAAGCCGCCGAGCTCCGCCGCCGCACCAAGAACTGGGGCATCCACGCCAAGCAGGAGGAAATCGAAATCGACCTGCAGGAACTACTCGTCAACAACTTCTCCCGCCCGCTGCGCCTGCTCGTGCACGAACCGCTCATCCTCGCCGTCACGCTCTATCTCAGTTTCATCTACGGGCTGCTGTACTGCTTCCTGACGGCGTACGGCCTCGTCTACCAGGGGGTGTACCACATGAACGCCGGCGTCGGCGGGCTGCCGCTCTTCGGGATGGTCGTCGGCCTGTTCATCGGCGGCGCCTACATCTGTCTGTTTGCGAGCAGGGCGTACAACCAGAAGCTGCAGGCGAATGCCGGCGTGCCGGTGCCCGAATGGCGTCTCCCGCCGGTGATTGTTGGCGGGGCGCTCTTCGCGGCGGGTATCTTCTGGTTCGGATGGACGGGCTTCACGGCCGACGTGCCGTGGATTGCGTCGACGCTCAGTGGCCTCTTCACGGGCTTCGGGCTGTTGATTGTGTTCATCCAGCTGTTTAATTATCTGATTGATACGTATCTCATGTTGTAAGTCGCAGTGGCCGCCCTCGACACGGTGTGACCTGTTTTTTCTTTTTCTTTTTTTTTTTTTTTCTAACTAGTTCAGTGCGGCCTCGGCCATCGCGGCAAATACGTTCTGTCGGTCTGTGTTGGCAGCGAGCTTCCCGCTGTTTTCGCGGCAGATGTTCAATAATATGGGCATTCAGTGGGCTGCGACGCTGCTGGGGTGTGTTGCGACGGCTCTGGTGCCGATCCCGGTTATCTTCTATCTGTATGGGAAGCGGCTGAGGATGAGGAGTCGGTTTGCGCCGATTCTTGAGCTGGATGAGGCGGCGCATGTCCCCAGGGAGATGACTGAAAATAAGGGGGAAGAGGAGGCTAATACGCAGACGGAGGAGAGTCAGTCGTGATCCGTCTGGGCAAGATGTAAATATGCCAAAGTATATAATGATCTACAGCTTAGCTGTACCTTTCTCCGATCGATGTAGCATTGACCAGGTGTCTGCATGCTCTTTTGTGTATCAGCTGTACTTCAGGGTGATGGGGAAAGCTTGAGCTGAGGAATAGCGACGGCAGAGACAGCAGAGTAGAGAACTACACTGCAGTGATCCATTGCTGTGTCCCTCTAGTATATCCTGAACCGCCAACAGGCAGACCAGGCTGTAAGTTATATCGAACGGCAGTCTCTTTGAAGTAACGGAGTCTGTGTTGAACAATGTTTCCTAGTATGCACTCATTACGTATCCTGCACTGTGGTTACCGATCACTTATCATTTCTATTGCCTTCGGGGCACCAAGTAAGAACCAAAAAGACAATGCTTTGTTCTATGTCCCCTTGCCGGAATTCCAAGATATCGTACGGACAAAGCCTTTGTCTGATTCCCACAGCATAAGATGGAAATGCCTTGTTCCATTCCGTGCTGTCTTGAAAAGAGACAATCAATTCTTCTGTCTCCGTACTATCATGGACTTCTCCGCCAACTGATAATGAGGTTCGAGACATGTACGCATCTTTCAGCAATGTTGAAGAGGGCATGTCTTCCATGCTGGAGAGGAACTGAGACATTGAAGTCGAGGGAGTTATATAAGGAGGAGGTCATTCTCTGCAATATCGATCTATTCTATCTGCATCATCTCCATCCTTCTCTCGTCTGTTTTCCTCATACATCAACATTCCTGTCATTCCTCGCCAAGTCAAATGGCAAACGAACGTGCCAGACGTCGTTCTTTGCCGGAGCTCCCAGCCGAGATCCTGCAGCATAGCTTGAGCTTCCTCGACGATGATGAGCTGCGTCGCATCGCGCGAGAGGTACGAGACCTCGCCTCGCACGCCAAAGAGGTAATCAAACTTCGCTTTGTTAAGGAAAATACTTACACCCTTCCAGATGAGGCCGCTGTTCTCAAGCGCTACGGGGGCCGACTCCCTCACAACGTGCTGCCCACTAACCACCTCCGCCATCCCTGCGAGGTCCCCTTCATTCGCGCTCCCGACGCCATTGCCGGCATCATCAGGACCAACAACCTTGAGATCCTGAAGGTGCTGGTCGAGGCGGGTCTCGACTTGATGTCCTTCAGCTTGAATGGCTGGCGTCTGCTGGGTCTGGCTCTCGCATGGGACAACAACGCCATTGCAGAGTACCTCATTGCCCAGATGAAGCCCGAGGACCTGTTATATGGCGTCTGTCGCGTGGGAAGACGGAACGAAGCGCCCAACTTCCTCACCTTGGCGGCGTACCACAGCGCCGACATGTTCCGCAGGGGGTGGCAGCGTGTCCGCCATCTGCCGAACTGGCAGGCCCAGGTGACTGACGAGGCTCAGTACCAGTTGTGCAGACACGCCGATGCGCTCCTAGCCTGGGGCCTCGCGGAGGACGGGGTCGACATCGCAGTGTGTATCCTGCCCTTCCTCGGGAGAAATGCCTGGCATGCAGCTGCAGAGTCCAATAACAACATAGACTTCTTCGAGTACCTGTACGGCCGTATCCCCGAGGCGATCAACAATGGCAGTGCGGACAATGGACGCACGGCGCTTATGATCGCTGCTGCGGAGCAGTGGCATGATCGTACGCATGCCATCAGGTGGATGCTCCGCCATGGGGCTGATCCGAGGATGGAGGTTGGTGGAAGGACCGCGGCTTGGTTTGCGAGCGCGGCACACAACTTTCAGTTGGCGGGTTTGCTTTCCTCTGCCGCGTCTTCCCCTTACTCTGCGTCACTTCGAGGCTGACACTGCAGGTTTGTCGACATGGACTACAAAACATGGTGAAACAAAAAGAATCTGGTATGTGCTCTCTCACTCTGTAGGTTCTTCATATTTCTTGACTGGTTTGGTTTGGATGCTTTGATTCGTACTGGCTCATAAGCAAGCAATATCATCACTCATAGTTCCCATCTCGAGGCATCCTGGTAGCCTGTAGCCTGTAGCCTGTAGCCTGTAGACATGTAACGATCAAGCGTAGGACGTAGAGTAGACCACCTGTAATCACAGGAAGATGCATTTATGGTAGAGTAGACATAATCATTAACTCTGCCTGGTAGTTCGAGAGAGGGTCTAGCGGCTGCCTTCATCCGCAGGAAGAGGGCCCAGCGACATGTATTGGAAGGGCCTGGGTATATGCAGACGTCGCTAGTACTCCGTATACTCCGTATGCATATTGAAGCAATACCGCTCGCTCATCGTTGCACAGTACTCCGTCAACTAGGGTAGCGTGTCGGGTTCTTGATTAGGAAATAGTACGAAGTGGATTTGCCCCGCACTGGGTCTAGATGCAACGGCTCAACCAATCAAAAGCATGAGTCAGCATGAGTCATTTTGGCTCATTCTTGGCATTGGGTTCGCATCAGACTAACTGTTTCCGGAAGGCAGGATCGGCCAATCAGATCGTCGCCTCCTGTGAGACGCAGGATGAGGTTATACAGAGTCCCAATGAGTGAGGATGATACAGAATGATGGTGAGTGAGGCCGGAGAAGTAGAGTACTGTCGTGTTTGATGTTGCTGGTCATTTAGACTCAGTATGATGGTAGATGATAGCTGAGGAAGATCGGTAGACAATGCCATATAAAGGATGCTGAATGGCTGAGAAGTGTCCAAGTAGAAGATTTGGATAACGTGCTTGAGATACGGAGACAAGGATAGATATTCCTGGTAAGTCCTCCGGAAAACCCATATACCGCCCCCGTATGTAACAAGAGTGATTACACCCTCCGAGCTGATATGCCTGGCGCATCGCCGCATTCTGAAGCTCTTGAAGATGGCCATAGGAAGAAATCTTCAAGTGACGAGTCGACATCTTCTGACTTGATATCCTTCTTCTGTCTGCTGTTGAGACCTCTAGTGATCCGCCACTGACTATTCTATAACCAGGACCAACAGTTTCTCAGTGCATGGAGTAGAAAGGATGACTGTGACTGGCCAGGAGTTGATAGTGAATAAATCTCTACTCTCTATCTTTAGCCCTTCTCCATTGATTAAGAGTAAGACTGCGCCCCACCCGCGGATTTGGTGCACCCGCAACTTATAAAGCGCCGTTTCCCCCCCCACCCCCCGGCTTACTCTCCGTCTTTCTCTTCTTCCCATCCATCCAAATTATCGTCGCTTTCGACGACCAGGCGCCCTTTTTCTTTAAATCTGTCTAGATCCCGCCGGGTCACAGACCCGGCCTAAAGCATAGAGCAATGTCGGTCACCGCCATATTTGTGCAGGTGGCCCGCCAGACCGGCCCAGTCTTCTTCCAGCCTCAGCAACGCGCATAGTTCTCTTCCTGGACACCTCCCAGCGCAGCATCCGTTTTCTTCTTTTGGTTTCTACGATAGTCCCACCCCGGCGTTTTGTTCTCCGCACTTTGTCTTTCCGGATACCACCCTTGATCTTGCCTCGTTTGCTCCCGACCCGTCAGTCTCCGACACCGACCCATCTGCCTTTGTGCCTCTACCCCCCGATCTCGCCAGCTTCGGTGATCTGGATCATGCAAGTCTGCCCACGGGGACTTCCAGTTCGCCGTACGTGCCCGATTCGTTTGATGTGACGGCAATTTCGACTCCCGCTGTTGATGTGAACGACTCTCTGCCGTGTTTGGACATTGATTCCTCAGGCACCGATTCAGGTCTGTCTGCTTCAGCCTTCACACAAGCATTGTACTGATATCAGCAGACACACAAATCGACCCAGGCCAAATCCACACGTTGACTCCACCTCTGCTCATGCCCGCCTCGAGACCTCAGCGCGTGTCCATCTCTGCAGCATCGACTGCGAAGGACAACCCGCCCAAGGAGACGCCGAACCGGGTCTTGAAGCGTCAGCTCAATACCCTTGCTGCGCGCCGATATCGCCAGCGACGGGTGGACCGGATGAACGAGCTGGAGGCGGAACTGGAGAAGGTGAAGCGGGAGCGGGACGAGTTGAAGATGCGGGTGTCGAAGCTAGAGGGGGAGACGGAGGCATTGAGGGGGTTGTTGAAGAAAGACAAGTAATTTAGTTGATGACTGGTCAGTTTTGTCTATTTTCAATGCAAAAGCTTGTACTTTCACTTCACTCGTGAACGGATCTCGTGGCGTATTGCCAAGCTATGCTGTCCGGGTCAACTCGCGTGGCGTTTGTCCAGCTTCCAGTATACCGTAGCTAGGAAGTGGATACAATAATATCTTACTTTCTACCCAGTCTGATCACAATCATATCGACATTCTCTGTCAGATACCTGCTGCTTGATGAACCTGATGGCGAATGCGGTGGGTGATCCACCCCAGCCTCCGCCCTGTCCACCATCCGGCCGGTCTCCCGCAAATCAGATCTCTACCCAGATTCACAACCAACCTTTTCCAGATTACTGCAGATCATTTTCAAGATCGACCGAGTGTAAGAGAGACAGTGCAAGGGTCTTGTACGCTCTTCGAAGAACAAGAAGCAGCGGCAGTGACGCCATTACGCATCATCCGGAGAACCACAGCACAAGCGGCTTTCTTGCCCTGGAAAGAGAAGAGAATGATCCGGTCAAAATCCGTGCCTCTGTCCCCTGGGCCTCCATCTTCGGCATCTTTGGCTCAATCTTCAACTCAATCTTACATCCGCCGTCCGAAACAAGCGGTGGGCAATGTGCCCGGGGCTTACCCACTATGTCCGGCAATAATAGCAATCACCACAACACAGAAAGCCACACCCTGATCGAGAACGAGGCCGACGAGCAGAGCAAGAACGATGGAATCACAAGCAAGGCGGGTATACTACATCAAAGATGCATGAGCTGACAGTATGCGCTGACGGCCCCACATGAGTAGAGCATGGAGCTCGCCCCCTGCACCGGCTGCACCGGGCTCGACCGGCCAGACGCACCCATGGATACCACTCAAAACGATGAGGAGGACGTCGACGATGTCGCGACGAAGTTGGTCATGGAGGACGCCAGCCACGACTGGGATCTGCTGAGGGACCTGCTGAACGCGATGCGCTTGGTGGACGACGCACACGTGCAGGCGCTGCTGGGGATGGTCCGCGCCGACTGCGCGATCGAGGAAGTGAAGCTGTTCGTCGAGAAGACGTTGAAGGATGTGCAGGATGCCGGTCGCGGCGGGGAGACGGTCAAGCGGTTGCAGGATATGCGGATGCGGGTGCGCATCGAGAGCGGCGACCCGCCGTTCCGCCCCCAGGTCATGGATATTCACTATCTGTGCGATGTGGCGCCGTACAGAGTGCCTGCGAGGCCGTGGACGACGGTGACGGATGACGACACGCTGGTGTCGCATCTGATCTCGCTGTATTTCACCTGGGATTACCCGTTCTATGCGTTTGTCGACCTGCGGGCGTTTGTCCAGCATATGCAGGCCAGGAATACCCACTCGGACTTGTGCAGTCCCTTTTTGGTCAATGCCATGCTGGCCAATGCATGCGTATGTTCCGATTACTTGATATGGTGCTTGAGCTGCTGACAGACACATAGCATTATTCACAATACTCCGAGGCCTATGCGATACCCGGAGATGTGAAAACCAAGGGGTGTGATTTCCTCGCCGAAGCAGAACGACATATGCATAGCTACCAGCTCGAGCGAGGGAGGAGTGTTCGTCTGGCGTCTCTGCAGGCGACGCTGCTGTTGTATGAAAGGTCAGTTCTCTTCCCCAGCGGCATTTTCCCGAATTGACTGTCCAGGTATTCCATGTCCGGCGACGACGATCTAGGCTATACCATGTTGCACCGCGCCATCGACATGGCCGAGTCCCTGGGCATCATCAACGGCCCGGTCCTCGACCTGGACAAGCTGCAAATGTCCGAGGAGATGCGATCTTCGATCCAACGCACCGCCTGGGGGTTATTCCAGGTCGACACGTAGGTCCCCTGCTCTGCTGGTCGCTCCTCCCTGTCGACTGGTGGCCGCTTAAGTGTCGTCCATACCAACTTTCGAAAACCGAGCAAAATCCACCGCGTGTGCGTCAAGCGCATCGACCGCGACGAAAGCCAGCCCAGCGAGCAATGGGCTCCGTATCCAACAGGCCGAGCGCCCCGGCCGTCCTTCCTGAGCCAATACTTTGACGAAGCGTGCAGACTGTCCTTCATCGCGAGGGACGTTTCCCACCATCTCTATCAAGACCCCAAACCCGACGCCACCCACCACGAGCAGAAGAGAGAACTCTACGACAGACTCCAGGAATGGGAAGCGCAGCTCCCCGGCTTTTTCGACCCAGCCGGCAAACCCCTGGCCCATATCCTCTCACTCAGGTAAGTCCGCCTTCCCACTTCCACCCTTTCACCGCCAGCCTACTGACAGATCTGAGGATAGGATGCGCTACCACGCCATCATGATCAGCCTCGCGCGCGATGGCTTCGGCGTCCACACCTTCTTCTCCGCGGAAGACGGCAAATCCCAGACCACCGTCCCTCCCTCCAGCCAGCTCCCTGCACACCTGCGCGAGAAAGCAACCGAGCAGAGTCTCGCGTCCGCACGCGCCATCGCGGCCCTCGTCCGCGTCCACCGCGAGGAATACGGCATCGGGCGCACCCACCCGTTCACGACGTACGCGATCATGGTCGCGCTTTTCACGATCCTCGACCACGCGGCGTTCGACATTCTCGACACTGACTTCCTCTCCCTGACGAGCGCGTTCTCGGTCATCGCGTGCCGGTCGCAGGTCGGTCGGAATCTGTTCCACATCTTCCGGCAGTCGGTAAGGGCGCAGGACCAGGAGGGCCGCGTGCTCCAGTCGGATCAGGTCCCTGAGGAGATCAAAGAGCTGTTTGGGCGGTATCCGCGCTCGTCGAAGCCGGACAAGTGGGATGACTATGAGGACGGGCTGGATAAGCTGGGGACGGCCGAGGGGAGAGACGTGGCCGCGGCGGATGGCATGAGGATGAGGAATCATGCAGCGTCGGGGGTGAAGGACATGTTGAGCAAGTATGAGAGCTTGAGTCTGGGGCAGCAATCCCAGGATCGAAAGTAGTTTTCTGTATTTCTGTCATGCACGGTCCTCTTTTAATGGGTGGATCTGTGATACTGAATAGATAGTGGCTGCACGTATATACCACGGTCAATTCGTCTGACAAACTCCCTCGCAAGCCATCAGTAGACAGACACCAGACATGCTCCGCGATTAATAATGATACACAAAATCCAACGCCTTATCTCCCGTCCTCACACGCCTTGTATCCTCCTTCTCTCCCGCCCCAATCTTGACTTTCAGGTGATTCTCCCGTCGCAAGTAGACCGCATGCCCCAGCACGACCCCCTGCGCAACAACCAGCGCGCCCAACGAGAACGAATTCCCAAGCACATACGGCGACGTCCGGTATATCTGCCCGGACACAATCCCCGCCAAATTGCCAATCGTCTGCTGGACGCCGATCTCCAGCGCGCGGCGGTAATGCGGCGCCACATTCACATTCAGCCAGGCGATGTTCAGTCCGACGCCGGTATACGTCGCGATCCCGATGAGATACGTCGCGAAGTACTTGACCGCATCATTCGAGACGGCCAGGAGCAGAATGTACCCCACCAGCCCGAAAACATTCGTGACCAGCAAGAACAGCGCAAAGCGACTATAGCGATCCGCCGCCCAGGCGACGCTCACAAAGACAATCGCCGCCCAGAAGTACACCGGCACCGTGAGGATGTTGCTCATCAGCGAATCATAGCCGATCCCCTTGAGGATGGTGGGCAGGAACGTGCTGAACCCGTACAGCAGGATATCCTGGCAGAACTGCGTGATGGCACTGAAGGCGAGCTTGGGGTCGGTGATGGCGATGCGCATCTCGGCCCAGCTGAACTGGCTGCTGCCCATGTAGGCGGCGCGCTGGGCGTTGCGCACCCGCATCATGTGTTTCTCGTCGGCGGTGAGGAAGTAGGCGTTGGACGGGTCGTTGGGGAGCCCGAACCAGATCAGGACGGCGCAGATGAGGCTGAAGAGGCCTTCGATGATGTACACCCATCTGATTCTTACATTAGCTGTCGACCAGACAACCCCAAGGGTAGAAAAGAAGTGAGGTACCTCCAACCAGCCTTCCCCCCAATCCCATCCATGTGCAACAGTCCATACGCGAGCAGGCCGCCGAACGCGCCGGAAATCGCGGCGCAGCTCATCAGATACGAGACGCGCTTGGCTTGCTCCTCGCGGCGGTAGACCATCGTCAGGTACAGGTTCAGGCAGGGGAAGAGGCCGGCCTCGCACGCCCCGAGAATGAGACGGGTCGCGTACAGCGCGGGGACATTCGTCACGAACCCGGTGAAGACGGTCGTGACAGACCAGACGATGCACAAGCCGGTTAGGATGTTCCGCGGGGTGAGCTTCTTCATGAGCACGGCCCAGGGGGCTTCGAGGAGCACGTAGGTCACGTAGAAGATGGAGACGGCGGTGGAGAATTCGCTGGGCGACGCCCCGATGGCCTCGGGCATGCCTGCCACTTTGACATTTCCTAGCCAGTGTCAGGGTAGCTGGCTTGACAGGTGAGGCGCGCGGATACATACCGATGTTGGTCCGGTCAAGGAAGCAGGAGAGGTAGGTCACCATGATGATGGGGACAAAGGCGAGGTCGAGTTTGAGGAGCAGCTTGCGCTCCTTTTGTGGGTCGAGAACGACATTTGCCAAATCAATGTCGATGTTGATGTCGATGTCGATGCCCTGGCCGATGTCTTCTGGGGCATCTTTCGATGGTTTTTGGAGGGAGACTTTGTGGTCTGGTTCGGCCATTTCGTCTTGACGCCGTTGACGGTCTGACTGCGACAACGAGAATATCTGGATGCACGGCTCTTTATAACGGGCTCACTCAAAGCAGCAAATCGGTAACTCAGAAACAGCTAGTCCGCTACCCCGGAATCAGATAGCCCACGGCAGTGATTTTGTTTTGTAATGAAAACTGCCATGCCATGCCAATCCTTGCTCTGATTCTGGGCCGATCATCCCCTCATCGGGCCGACGCACTCGAGCGATTGGGGGCGATAACGGTGGAGCAGCGCGGAGATGGAGACATTTTAGTCGGTGGCTGTTGGGGAATTGGGGTCGAAACAACGTCAAATGGCGGCAATTCAATCCGGTGGATCAATTTCGAGCTGATAGGAAGCTGAATCCCGACTCCAGAGATGGCCTATCTCGGAGCCCACATGCCGATATCTGGGGATCTGTATGCAGCGACATGGTACATGATAGATCGGCCTAGCGTATATGAGCATGGAGTGATATTGGGTGCATCCATTTCCACATTCTGACAGGTAGCCAGCTTATCAACTAGCTAAATAGACAGCATGGCCAGCAGCAGCAGCAGTAGCCATATGACCAGCAGCAACACCAGCAACACCAGCAACAACCAAAGCAATGCGTACACCACCCGCCTCCTCGCCCGCCAAAACCTCATCACAAACACCTCGGGCCTCTCCCCGGGCTTCCTCCAAGCCAACCTCCTGATCCTCCCCTCCCGCTACGCCCCAGACTTCCACGCCCTCTGCCTGCGCAACCCCGTCCCCTGCCCTCTGCTCGGCATCATCCCCCAGGGCAACCCTCACACCGTGTCCCCAGCAGCCTGCATCACCAACCCGGATTTCGACCTCCGCACCGACTTCCCGCAGTACCGCGTCTACCAGTCCGGCCGCCACATCGCATCCAGAAAGGATCTCAAGGAGGTGTACACCCCCGACCACGTAGGCTTCCTGCTCGGCTGCTCGTTCAGTTTCGAGGATGCGCTGTGTGAGGCTGGCTTGCCGCCCAGACACCAGCTGACCGGCCGCCTGGTCGCCATGTACCGGACGACAGTTCCGCTCATGCCGGCGGGCGTGTTCAGCGACGCGTGCATGGTGGTTTCGATGCGGCCGTATCTGCTGGCCGATGTGGAGCAGGTACGACAAGTGACGAGGCCGTATGGGGCGACGCATGGGGAGCCGGTTGCCTGGGGGTGGGACGGGGCGGAACGGTTGGGGATCAAGGATATCAAGACCCCGGATTGGGGTGAGGCGCCGGTGTTCGAGGAGGGTGAGGTGCCTGTGTTTTGGGTAAGGTGGCCCTTCATCTGTGGCTGGATACGAGGGGCAGGCCCCTGCTGACGGACAGTTAGGCGTGCGGGGTGACGCCGCAGTTGGCGGTTGAGATGGCGGGGGAAAAGATCGAGGGGCTGGTGTTTGCCCATGAGCCGGGGAATATGCTCGTTACGGACTGGACGGCGGGGGATCTGGAGGCGTTGAGGGACAAGTCCGGGATTGCTTTGCCTGTGGAACTCTGATGGCTCCCCGCGATGGTCACCAGGGGGTAACTATAGAGTGGTAGATATAAAGCCTCGTATTGTGTGATGGCAAGTGGCTCAAAACAAATCGCGCATGACATTGGACAGATCGCCCCCATAGTCATACATATACCCATTGGCCATCCGGCCACTGCCATCGTCAAAGACCTGCGTCACGCCCATAATCTGAGTCTCCAACGTCCCCACGGCCTCAAACCACTCCATCAATTCCTGCGTCATCTGCGCCCCGTCCTGCGGGGTCTGGCTCGGGTTGCTGGTCGGCGCCATATCCACCGTCTGATGAGCCGCCCGAACGCGCGGGTCAGTAGCCGACTGCCGGAGCCCAACCTGCGGCCCGAGCTTTCGCAGGCTCTTGATCGATTTCCACAGGCGCCGCGAAATGTACGACTGCGTGGAGAAGCCCTTGACCAGCTCCAGGGCCATGTAGAACTCCTCCTTGCACCGGCTGCTGAACTGGCTCGGCGCCTGAACCACCGCCAGAAACAGGACGGCCAGCGCCGACACTAAAAACCAGTTGAACGCCACCTGCTGCAGCTGGTAAATGTCCGACGTCTCGTTCAGCCGCGTGATGAAGCGGATCGTGTCCTTGGCCAGGTCCACGGCCGTCTGGCACTCGGCCGGATACCGCACGAGATGGCCCGCGGAGTGCAGGACCGGCCGGTGGATGAGCATGCGCAGCTGGTTCGCTCGCAGGTATAGCAGCGAGCGCAGCCGGCGGAGGCTGCGTGGTTCCGTGGAGCTGTCCGCCCCCAACCGCAGCGACGCCGGGATGGCGGCTGCCCATTGCAAGACCTGCCAGTCCAGATAGTTCATCTCGTCCTTTTTGAGCTCGCCGGTGTTGTTAAAGGCCGAGATGAACTTCCACACCTTGGCCGCGATGCGACTATACCGGATCATCACGCGCAGGTACGGCGTCTTCTCCTCGGGCTCGGGCAGCCAGGGGTCGATGTCACTGTCCTCGAGAGAAAAGGGCATCCCGGTGCCGAAGCTCCAGCGCATGTCCAGCGTGTAGATGGACCAGAACAGCCGCAGGACTCGATCGCGACCGGCCGCTACAACCGTCGGATGGTTGAGCGTCTCGCGCCGGTGCAGCCCCTTTTCCAGACACATGCGCTCGACAATCCCGATGGTGCGCCACGCCAGCGTCTCTTCGTCCATTTGAAAGTAGAAAATCGCCTAACCATTAGCATTCCGCCATTGTAACGAAAGAAAAAGAGGGGAAAAAAAAAAAAAAAAAAAAGAAACTCACCACCAGAGTCAAAAGGATAATCCGGTCGATATCCGGCGGGCCCCAGACGCAGTCGTCCGCTACATCGCGCACACTCTCAAAGAGCCGCATGGCCAGCTCACTGCGCCCGCTCGCCTCCGCCGTCAGCGCACACGCAAACACCAGCCGCAGGATATGCACGTTGTCATCCCCAGGCCGCAGGGGAAGCCGTGGAGACAGTCCGTAGAGACCCTCCACCTGCTGCAGTAGCTCCTCCAGCTCCAGCACGGGGTACATAATCCCCATCTCCTCCTCGTAGACCCGACACAGCCTGATCGCCTCGGCCTTGCTGATCGTCCAGAGGGGGTCTTTCAGCATCCCGACCGGGGTGCCATCCCGGGTCGGCGGGAGCGTGACATCTCCTTCCTCGCCTTCCTCGCCGGCATCATCCCCGTCGCCATCGACAATCCCCCGACGCTGCAGACTACTCTTCGCTAAACCAAAACTGAACGCCGAGGTCGTCGGACCCTGAAAAGTCAATTCCTTCGCTGACGACGCTCGACGGAAGACCCGCCCCTGATCCTGCGGTGAGTTGCCAGGTCGCGCGAGGGCATACACCGCCGCCGAAAGCGCCGAGATCTGCTCCTGCATGGCGGCCATTTGCTCCATGAGACGAGACATATCCCTAGGACGCTTCGTTAATGTGCATTTCTCATATGGAATGAATCAATGCATGCACGTACTGTTGGTCACTCGAGTCGGGGGGCCGCGTCCTCCCCGCGTAGACGCATTCGATCTGTTGCCGGCCGCAGCGTTGGCAGGGCGATTGGCCGTTGCATTTGATCTTGCGGCGTTTGCATTCATTGCTACGCGGTGAGTTAGTTCTGATTGTTGGTGGTGGTCCGTGGTAGCCGGAGGCTCACCATGCTTTGGTGATGTATTTCAGCCGTCGTTTACGGGGACGGGCGTCCTCATCCCGGGCGTTTGGCCATGAATCTGGGACTAGGGGGGTCTGAGTATGGTCCATCGTCGTGAACAGGATGATGTTATAGAAATGATGAAGGGATTCAAGTGGACGCGGTGGAGGACGAAATACGAATGCAGACGGGAAATGCGGGGATTCCGCTCGAGGGCGGAATTAGTGCCTTGGGGTTGGTCCTGTGTGCCTGTGTGCCTGTGTGCCTCGATGCCTGTAGGCCTACTGGTCCTATCGACGGCACTTTGATGATAGTAAATTGAGACGGATTACGAGTTCTACGGTTGAATCGTGAACTTCATGACGGTCACATAATAGCGTACATACGAGATGACGACATAATCTCGCTTTTAAGCACCCAACATACTTCCACGTGCATATGTCTACTACAACTCCTTGGTCCGCTCATCACTCTCGGCAATCCATTGCTGCAGCTTGGACGCGTCCCGGGGCTTGAATCCCACCTTGAATGGCTTGGGCTCCGTCGTCAACGCGGTCGGAATGGCATTGCACTCGATCGCATCCAAGATTGGCTGGTCAGCGGGATCGCGTGCCGGATGCATCGTAAAGGCCGTGATCAGGCGGATGTACGCCGTGTACAGTTCCCGGTTGGCCAGGTGGGAGCCGGCGCACATGCGCGATCCAGCGCCGTAGCCGTAGTGAGGGGTGCCCGAGCCTTCGCTGACGTCGAGGTACCGTTCGGGAATGAACTTGTCGGGCATCTTGAAGTGCTCGTCGTCGTAGTCGGCGGCGTATGCGTTCTATCCCGTCAGCTTTTTTTTTTCTTGCTTTCTTTCTTTCTTTCTTTCTTTCTTTCTTTCTTTCTTTCTTTCTTTCTTTCTTTCTTTCTTTCTTTCTTTCTTTCTTTCTTTCTTTCTTTCTTTCTTTCTTTCTTTCTTTTTGCTGAATAGGGTTCAATAACGACTTACCATGAAAAAGGTCGTTCCCGCCGGAATGGTGGCGCCGTTGTAGACAATGTCCTTGGTGCTCTCGCGGGGCAGGCAGATGGGGATGACGGTCCAAAATCTCAGGGTTTCCTTGACGAGGGCCGTGATGTAGGGCACTTTCTCCTCGACGAGGCACTTTTCCCACGCGTCTCCATTCGGGTAGACCTTTAGAATCTCCTCGTAGGCCTTTTGCTGGATGCGCTGGCCGGCCTCCGAGGCCAGGTAGGCGATGCCCATGATCAGGTTGCCAGGGACGGTATCCAGGCCGGCAGAGACCATGGTCAAGCAGATGGATTTCACCTCGGCTGCAGGTCCGGACAGCTTACTTAGCACCGGCGCCAATCGAGCTGAGAACAAGGCCACTTACCCTCGTTGAGCTTGGCTTCGGGATCTTTGAGAATGTTGCCGGTAATGCATGGCTTGTCGGTGCCCTTGGCGATCCGCTCCTTGAGCATATCCAGCAAGAACGTCAGGTACTTGTCGCGACGCACCCGGAATTCCTCGGCCTCGCGATTCGTCTTGGGGAAGATGCGCAGCAGCGGGATATAGTCCTGCCAGTTGTTGCTGGTACTGCGAAAGTTGGAGACGCCGCGCTCGACATCGACAATCTCGCGCAGGAGGGCGTCATCGACGTTGCCTTCAATGCGGAACCCATAGTTGAGGGTGAGGCTCGTATTGAGCGCGAACCGCTGGAAGTAGGCCGTGGGATTGATGTCCACGGCGCCGTTGCGGCAGTCCTTGAGCAGCTCCTTGATACTGGCGGTGGACTCGAGGTCGATGATGGGCATGTACGACTGCACGGCGGGGCGATTCAGCGCCGTGGCCGCGGCCTTTCGGCGTCGCTTGCAGGACTCATCCCAGGGCGAGGTGCCAATGGTAAAACCCTGGGAGCTGGACACGACGCTATGGAAGGTGTGGAAGGTGGGCCGCGAGATGAGGGCGGACTGGTCTTTGATCCACAGCTGCTTCACCGATTCGAAGCTGTTGGCAAAGACGATGCGCTAGAATCAGTCAGAAACCCCCACCCCGCAAATGGTGGCACGAGAGGCCCAGTCCAGGGACGAAGTTCCTCACCTTGTTCCCCATGCGCACCTGGAACACCGGACCGTACTTTTTGGCCCATCTGGCGGCGACGGTGGCATGTCGGTCCCCCAGCTGTAGCAGATTGCCAAAGATAGGCACTCCGGGAATCTCAGGCAGGCCTTTGATCTTGGGGATATCCGTGCGATTCAAGTAGCGGATGAGCAAGTACACCGCCGCGAGGACGGCAAGGACGATGGTCTGGGCCATGAGATAATTTCTTCTGTCGATCAGGTCCGTCCGAGCGATGAGGGCGATGATAATCGGTATGAGTGGCGATAAAAGCAGCGGATGCGACCGTCTTTATAGGTAGAGACTCGGTCACTGGGAGAGCCGTTCGAGGCCACCCCTCATTCCCTCCGCCGTGGTGCACATATCATCCCTGCGGTGCGCCTATTCCGTGTCTGCTATTGTCCTCCCCCCAGCAAGGATCTGCAGAATCGTCCAGTCGCCGTAGTCCGTCTGCATCGCCATTAGATGGAGGGGATGGGGATTGGTCAACCCGAACACCCGAGGACGCGACCAGTCTGAGACTGCGGGATTTCGGAACTTCTTCCGCGGTGGTGCGGAGTAGATGAGCATTCCAAGTATACAGAGTATAGTATTACAAGTATATGGAGATTATCTTAGTATAAATAAGCATATATAGTTCTAAGTACCTATCAACTGATCGATTATGCCTTCTTATATAACCAGATACTCCGTCCAGTTCATGTCACCATGCGTCATCATGTGATTCATGTCTCATGCATCGCCATGTGGCGGCTCTGATGATACAGTACGAGACAAACTCCCTGATATCAATTAAATCCTAATGGACCGAATCCAGAAGAATTGAAGAGCAGGTAACATGTTCTATCTGGCGCTGTGGAAATAGATATATGTCTTGCATGTGGCCATTTGGTCCCTTGGTCCCTTGTTCAGTTGTAGCTATTCCACTTGCCATAAGGCCCATAACAAAGACCCCGCTGTACGCTCTGTAATCTGTATAGCAAAACAGTTTCAACTGATAGATAGATGTACATCTGGACTTGCTCAGGGTTCCTTGACTATCCACTGAATGCAGTTCAAAATGAACACTAACGCCAGAAGCAACATGACAGCCAGAAAACAACCGAAACAGGCGTAACCTAAGCAATCATTGATCCATTACCTCCTTGGTATCTTCTTCCCTCCAGGCACCCAATGATGGAAATATACCTGTCCAGAAGATGTCGATGCAGATGCAGATGCAGACCGGCCCCCAGAGCCACACAGAGACATAGACATAGACGTTGACATCGCCGCCCCCATCTCAGTCCTGCCCCTGCCCCACGACCGCCGCTTATACGCCCTTCGCAGGAAGCTATCATCCAGATGCACCCGCCGGTACACCACCGGCTGAGCGTCATACTCACTCTGTCTCCGTGTCATCGACTCCGACACTGGTACTGGTACCGACCCTTTGTATCCCTCAGCTCAGCTCATCCCATCTCCCATCATCTTGTATACCAAAGTTAGGGTAGATACCTCGATAACCCCGCCGTAGATGCGGATACACCCTGTCCCTGTCCCCCTCCGCATCCTCATACATGTACCCTCTACAAAAATCTGCACACGCAGAATGACCAGGACCAGGGCCTGGAAGCGCCCTCGCCGACGCAGCAGCCACCAAAAACGGAATGTGAGTCGCTGGAATCCCCCTGCGCAACGCATCCCTCAGAGCCGCATACTCGGTCCGCCGTCTGGCCAGTTTGGCCTTCTCGATGTCGGTCTGGATTGATATCATCTCGGGATCTGGGGGGTGCATGGTATTCATTTTCCTTTCGTTTATGGAACTTGAGGTACGTGGGTTGCAACTTGCAAGTTCGATTGCCGTTGCTGGGGGTATATATCCTTTTTTACATGTATATGCTACTACGTTGCTACGTTGCTACGTTGCGACTGACATACGGCGGTCTTGGCTGAGGATCTGCGAGCCGCATCATGCATATATTAGATTAACGTTGCAGTGAGCTTGGAGACTAGAGGAGATGGCATACACTGGAGTGGGCGGGGATCTACACCCTAGGGGGACTGTGGCGATGGGCGTTTCAGGTTGTTTCAGTTAAGAGGTGTTTTCTCTACCGGACATGCACCACATGCTTGTCATTCCGTGCTCGTAGCTAGCGAGACCAGGTGGCTTTGCATCCTTGTAAAAGGCTATTATGGCATTGATCATCTACTATACAAATCATAGGCACACGATCCAACGTGTGGCCAGAATCCAAGGGCAGAAGAAAATACAAATCCTACAATACATAGCCGATCGGTTCACATATATGCAAAGAAGACTAACTAGCGTGGCCCATGCTGTGGCGGCATTCCACTTGATCCTTGACTGTACCCCCGTTGATGTCCCGGATTGTGGCCAGAGGAAAGAGGCTCACCAACACCTCCAGGGCCAGACGGTCGCGCCTGAAGAGGATGCATCCCCGACGATGGGCCGCTCGAACCGTAGCCTGCCGGGTTCGGCTGTAGAATCGCCGGCGGCGTATACGACCGGCCCATGGCGGCCGCCTGCGAGGGCGGTCCTGGCAGCCCCGCCGCACGGGAACCCTGTGCTTGCGGTTGCGGGGAATTGTGGCCATAGCCTGTACTCAATCCTAGCGGGCCGCGATGTGATTGCTGCTGATGGGCTCCGTTGACCATGGTCTGCACATGCTGCTGATAGGTCTGGTGAGCCGACATATGATTCGATGGGGCCGGGGCAGACACGGTTGGCGCAGGCGGCCGAGATCCCAGACCAAGCAGGCTTGTCTGTGATTGAACGGGCGTCGGCGGGCCCTGTCGTGAGCCGTACGCAATGGAGTTGTGGCGTGACGTGGGGGATCCGACTGCGGGCCGGTAAATCTGATTCTGCGAGCCCAGATCGCGCGCGCCACTAGGCGCTGGCTGTGTGTGTGAGGACGGCGATTGTGCGTACATCGATCCTGGATACGAGGGACGCTGAGTCGGAGCCGGGGACGGTGTAGGGGCCGGAGATGGAGCAGTGAGGTTGGGAAGAGAGGAAGCGGAATGGGGTTGCCCGGAGGTATACGTAGAGTACGACGGCTGCGCCGCCAGTGTTGTGGCCGGTCGATTCGGCTGCGGGGGCTGAGGAGGCGCAGGTTGCTGCTGTTGCTGTTGGCCTCTCGGGTCGAACCGAGCCATCCAGTCGTTGTTCGCCGGCGGGCCAGGCGATCCTGCAGGCACAGTGGAGTAGGCCTGGTAGTCCGAATACGCACGCGACGGCGGCAGGTACTGACTGTGCGGGGTGTAAAGAGGCTTTTGAGCGGCAGCGGATGCCAGAAACGTCTCATCCTGGCGAGCCGGCGCCTGTTGAGGCAGTGAATGGGCCCCGGAGTAGATGGGACGAGAGGGAGACGCGGGCTTGCCCGGCGCGTTGGACGAGGCCTGGTCGCTGGCGAACCGTTTCCGAGGTTGTGGCTCCTCCGGCTCATCATTCAGAATGCTCATAATGTTGGACCGTTTAGCAGGCACCTGCCGGGGTGCCTCTGCGGGCTCCAGTGGAGTCGAACTGGGCCGCGGCGGCTCCTTGGGCGGGGACAGAATCGGTGGCTGTGACAGTCCACCATGCTGGCCGGGTAGCGGGTAAAATGGCCGTTGGCTGGTGGAGTCGCGTCGAATGGGCGATATCTCCGCCTCCTGCCGATGCACATGCTGTGCAGGCGAACCGGGCGGCTTCGTAAGGCTGCTTTGGCGGGAGTGAGTGGGCGCTGGCATGAACGCATGCTGTTGCTGCTGCTGCTGCTGCTGTTGTTGTTGTTGTTGCGGTTGCTGCATGTACGCCTGCTGCGACGAAGGCATTGAACCCTGACCTGCGAGTAGCGGCGACCCGTGCATATCCATACTTGCGGTCCTGAAACTTTGTGAGTGGACTGGCTCCATTCCTACCGATGCAGGGGTCTGGCGTGCAGAGAGCGGTGGTTCCTGAGCTCGGACATTCGCTTGTGCCACCAGGGTCGGAGCCTGTCTCTCCTCGGTGAAGTAGCCCAGGCGTGGCCCCGGCAGTCGCGGCGGTAGGCCCGCCTGTGATCGGATAGCCCGAGATTGATCTTCGCCAAGCATCGGAACCGTCGACATCGGTACGTTACTGGCTTGTGCCAGCGGCGGATACCTGGAGACAGTACGCTCCTTCTCTGGAGGAGGTCGGGCATGCAAAGGTGCAAGTGGAGAGGCTGCGGCAGTATGCTTCGTCTTCGCCGTACGCGCCTCGTCCGACTCTGCCACCGTGTCAGTATGGGGTGCCAGCGGTCGAGGCATGATCGACGATGGTGTCGCTTCATAACGTCGCTTCGAAGCAAAGTTAGGCACGGGCAACGGACCAGTCGGTTGACCACGAGCCTTTTTAGCTTCTGCATCGGCCACGATGTCCTCGAAGTCTTTCTGTCCCGAATCTATGCGCCTTTGGAAGTAATTTTTGACCTAGAACGGGTCAGTAAGATATTATCGATAGCCAGTAGGATAGGAAAGCAACGGAAGATGACTTACCATAACAGTAGTCTTTGTCTTCATAAAGTTTGATATGCCCTCAAAGTCTCTGCCAAAGTGGGCCAGCAGCTGTGGAAAGTCACGCTGCTCAGGAACAGACCAGTAGCTAGTAGGTTGCAGTGATCCGTAGCCACCCTCGACTGGCCTGGTGGATCCCAAACTCTCTTGTTCCGCCGATTCGAAAACGTACATGCCTTCCCTCTGGCGACCTCTTCCGGCCTTCGCTCGCGGAGGTGCCTCGGGGATCTCTCTCTCGGTGATTTCCTTGATCCGTACAGGCGCTTCAGTCATGCCCGCCATGAATGTCTCGGGTGGCTCTGTTTTAGGCGCGGGAACAGAAGAAGCGGTAACTGCCGCGACTGACAATGTCTGCATAGGTTGTTCTGGAGGACCTGGATGTGGTACTTTCGACACCTCGGTCGGAGGCTGGGGCAGGGGCACGGTCTGTTGTTGTTGTTCCTGCTGTTGCTGTTGTTGCTGCTGCTGCTGCTGTTGTTGTTGTTGTTGCTGCTGCTGCGCAGCTTTGCCCCGTCGACTGCCACGGGTACCTGTGCCAGTGCGACCACCTCGTCTGCTGGGTTTCTCTCCTGGCTCACCATCCTTCCCAGCACCGCGGCGGCCGTTTGTATCCGTATCAGCAGCGGAAGAGTCCCCAAAGGTAGGAGCAGCGGCACGGCGTGGACGACCAGTGTCTGTGACAGGGGTGGGCTCTTCTTCGCCATCGTAATCGGGTTTGACCACCCCGAGATCCTTCATGAGAGCGTTGGACTTTGGCCGAGCGGATCTTCGAGCACGACCGCGACGACTCCATCTCTTGTTCAACTTCGCCTTGTATTTAATTTCTTCCTTTGTGAGGTAATAATGAATGATACACTGCTGGAAGTCCCGCCCAGGGAGCGACTCGGCAATCTTGCCCCACTTCTTTGGGTGAGCCATGAAGGCATCAGTGAATATCTCGTGTTCCTCGGGCGTGAAGTCGTTGGGAGGAGGTAGGAAGCCGAAGACATCCATGGCGTTCGCAGGGTCGACAGAGTTGTTGGTATCCTTGTAGATCTGCGCTTTTGCCTCCCCTGGCTCGAGCATGTCGGGGATGACGGCTTCCCGGGCGAGGTCTGGCTGAGCTGTAGCCTTATTTCCCCGACGGCGCTCCAGTTCTTCCTGCGCAGATATTTCGGACGCACGGAGCGCGTTCTGAAAGTCGAGCTCGCTGTTACCTTTGTATCGTCTTCCCTCGGCGACCGGAGGCGTTGGTGCAGAAGGAGCCGGAGATGTTCCAGCACCTGGCGTGGCGGAAGCTCTGGCCTTTGCGCGATCCAGTTCCCACACTTGCATCCTCCAACGCTTGTAGTATGACAAGTACTCCTCGCGGAGCTCCGCGTTCTTCCGCGCAATCTCCTTCCTCCGTTTCATCAATTCTTGACTGAACACATCCTTCATACGAGCGTGTATCGCCGCATTTTCCTGGTAAACGTCAAGGTCTGATATCGGTGTAGGCGGTCCAGACTGCAAGAATGGCAAGTCTTTGACCGAGATGCTGTCTGCTGGCGGAACTAAGTCTGAAGCGAGCTTTGGTGATGTCTCGGGAGTTTCTAACTCAGCGTCTTGCTTGACTGCGACAGGTGCAGGTTCCTCTGCCTCATCTGCCGCCTTGGGACCTTCGATCGCGGGAACAGGGGGAAGAGCAGCTTCGCCTGCAGGCTGCTCATTGGCAAGGATTCCTAGAAGCTGGATCTGCATTAAGAGGGAAACGATATGTGGATCTTCAAGGGGTGGAGGAGGCATTTCGGCGCGGAGCGCTTTCATGTCCTTTTCGAAGATCTGTTTCCGTTCCTCAAGGTACTCTTGCGTGAATACATCGTTCTCATCTTCATCTTCATCGCTTGACCGGCCAAAGTCTGGTATCAGCGTGTCTTCCTGCAAGGCGGGTTTGTCTTCCGGGGCGACCTTCTTCTCGGGTCCGACAACTGGTTCTGGCGCTCGTGGAGGAGTGACGTGACAAACTGCGTCAGCCTTGGAGGATTCAGGGGACATATGCGCGTCGACTTCCATCCCCTTGTCGGGCAAAATCTCACCCGCCTCCAGTTCGTTGCCATGGTCATCTGCTGGAGCTGGTGGTTCCCGTCTGGAGTCCTCGCTGATGGACATAGTTCCCTCTTTCCCGTCGATGGAATCCCGTTTCGGTACTGGTACGGTGCCGGCTCCGGCTGGGTGACGATTATAACCAGGTCGAGCCCACTGCGCTTTAACCTTCGAAGGTCCTCGAGTCGGCGTCGAGCGTTGCTGCAGGGCGCGAGGTCCTGTAGGAATGTGCAAACCGGGTGACGTCGCACCAATCGAAGGGGTGCGAGCCTTGCTCAGTTCGGGAGAGCCGACTATACTACCTGTCCTGCCGGTCAATGACGCTTCTGCATGCGGTATGCTTGATTCCTTGCCAATCATGGCCGCAGGTGCAGTCGGCGGGGAGAGTTCTGGAGTCTGCTTCCGCGCGTGGAGAGAAGGGCTAACGTGAGCTCTGGGTGCTCGTGATATAGAATGGTCCTTTTCGCTCGTTTCCG
This sequence comes from Aspergillus fumigatus Af293, assembly GCF_000002655.1. NCBI lineage: Eukaryota > Fungi > Ascomycota > Eurotiomycetes > Eurotiales > Aspergillaceae > Aspergillus > Aspergillus fumigatus. The sequence continues at coordinate 438,377 of NC_007198.1, forward strand.
GGCCATCATCGCGGCGTACCTCCTCTCGTCGATATCTTGGTTCTGGTGGTGGCTGGGCGGACGCACGCTCTGCCTTCGGACCCGTAGGAGGTTGCACGGGCGCACGCGACGATGTTTCATTGCGTTCCTTCTCTGCAACTGACGGAGCAACCTCTGCCGGAATTGTATCGATGGGCCCTTTATCCGCAGACAGATCGGGGATGGGCGCGGTGACTGACCCAAAGGCCGGCACCTGAGGGGCGGCCGGAGGGGGAGACTGCTTGATCGGTAGTAGTGATGGTAGGTCTTTAACCGGGTCTGGGCGCGATGCAGCCAAATCAGGCCGTATTGAGTCTCGACGAGCTTCGGCCATGGCAGGTTTACGGGGCAGTTCAACGATCGCATGGTCTGGTAATCGATCCGAGGCTGCAGGGACAGGGCCCATGGACGCGAAGGGGTGGGGTCCAGAGCCGGTACGTGTATCAGCTCGAGCTGGAAGTTGATCTCTTTTCCATGCTTCTGCTGGTCGGTCCCGCTCATCACGATCGGCCCGTCTGTCCAAATCGTCGCGACGGTCGAACCGATCCCGTCGATCAATCATGTCCCGGTCTCTTTCACGGTCGCGCCTGTCCATATCCCGATCGCGATCCCGGTCAACGATTCGTTCGCGTTCGCGGTCTCGGTCCATGACTCGATCTCTGACTTCTCTTTCACGGTCGCGATCCCTGTCGCGTTCTCGGTCACGTTCCCAGTCACGCCTGCCATCCCGTGAACGACTCCGCCGGCGAAAGGAGTCCCGATCGTCCAGGTACGGAACCCGACCGCGACCACGACCGACCTCCCAATCTCCCCGACCCCGGCCACGCATGGGGCCACCACGGGGGAATTGATTCGGACCAAGGGCCGGTCCATCCGGAGCATTCGACGAAACCGACACCAAGCTGTCTCGCGAGCCACGCCGCATTCGAACAATATCCGAGTCGCGCCCAACTGGCTCCCTCATATCACGGAAGTCGCGCGGCGGAGGCGGCGGCGAACGGGAGCGACCACGGCCAAAACCGATCCGCGAATCTCGAGGATCGAAGTCTCGCTCGCGTCGGGGCCAGTCCCGGTCAATATCTCGACGAAAAGGTGGGGGTCCATCGCGAGGATCTCGAAAATCCCGGTCTCGCTCCCTGTCCCGATCCCGAGGGTCACGGTCGCGGTCGCGAAACTCAGCCCGACCAGGGAAGCCTCGACCTCGACCACCAAAGGGAGCGCCACGAGGATGATCGATCAGGGCCTTGGGGCCGCGCGGGGGCTCTCTGCCCAATGGAGCCAGGTTTGCATCGTCGGAGCCACGAGGGCCAGCGGGAGGGCGACGGTCACCAAAACGCTGGGGAGAACGGTCACGGGAATTGAACCCAGATGATGGAGGATATCGCGAAGACATCACCAGGTCATAACTAAAGAGGTTGAAAGAAGGTAACCTGGCAGGCAGCCTGCAACAGGTTAGGTGTGAGCTTGTACAAAAGCCTGTTGGAGACTTTCAGTGATTCGAAGGTGAGGCGAGAACAATCCGAAATTGGAAACGACCCAATAATGACCAAGCGTGAGGCCTCAGGCCACCTGAATTGGTGTGGAGAGGCACGTGATCGTGAAGAGCGTGCACACACACACACATACACAAACACACAGCACGGGCCACCCTTGAAGCGTTTACGTAAACATGCACCAGGCCGAATCGGGACAAATCCCAGAAAAACGATCAATCAGGAAATGTCCCACGATCGAGTGCTTAGCGGCAGCCACTGGAGGGGGCGCGGAATTAAATGTTTCAGATGTCTGGGTTAGCAATTGAGGCGTGGATCGGCCTCAACTTTTAACGGCGTCAAGGGATGTCAAGAAGGGTCCTCGAGTCACAATTCGCAAAATCTTTCTTAACGCCAAACCAAGTCAGCAACGGGACCTTGCAACCATCGTACGTATCTCTGTAGCAAATTCAATATGTAGGATGATAATCGCAGAGCAGTTATCTGCCTGGACCCGTCCCTTCAGACTCAGCTGCGGCCCACGACTTGACCTCGACCTGGACTTGGTCGAAGCACTCATCGACAACGCCGGGATGTAGAATGATCAAACAAACACTGAAATGAGGCAAGAAAACTGTAGCAAATGAAGTGATTAATGGCAATAACAGGTGTCGTACCTTTCCACGATTCCAGCAATCAGAACAGTGATAGACAGCTGCAAGGAGTTGAGTTGACGAAGATAAGAGGGCCCAGCTTTACAGATGAACTAAGGTGATCCTTCACTTTAGCTCGCCGAGCATGAAAAATGGAGATGCAACATGTATTAAATTCATGTATTAGATCGCAACACAAATCAGGCAAAGAACAAGGTTGAAACAGAAGGAGAGATTCACAGGAGGAAATTGAACAGAGATGAAAACCATGGGGCAGCAGAATGCCCTCTGCCTCCAGCCTTGGACTGGATCTAGGAATAATTAGACCTGGTGCCTGAGGCCAGCAGAGCCCACTTCACTGTATGCCTCAGGCACCACTCGAAACGATGAGTTGATTCCGCCTGAATTGGAACTAGTCCACACACAGTTAGAGTCTTCCTAACAAAGTTTCCTGAGGCATCCCAGCGCAATCTTGTTTTGGTGCCTTAAAAAAAAAAAAAAAAAAAAAGTTCCCCGCCATCTATGCCAAAGGGGGAAAAAAGAAAAGACCAAGTCTCAGATCGAAATCCCCCGGCTAGAGCAAAGATCCTAGCAACAACTCTTCATAACTTTCTATGTCCTCCTCAAAGATGACAAACTATCACTCAGGGTCAGCAGAGGCTTTGCCTCCGTCATCTGCCACCAATGCCGTCCTTGTCGCCTCCGAACCCGTCCCCAAAGGGTCACACGAGGTTCGCGGCGTCGACTTTGATCGTTTCCAAGGGCGAGATATTACTGTTGCAGAACTGGTCGACAACATGGTGCATATGGGGTTTCAAGGAAGCGCCGTCGCGGAGGCCACACGTATTATCAATGACATGGTAAAATGAATTGACTTACGTTGCTAGCTATGAGCATGTGCTGATGTGGACAGCGAGCATATCGTCACCCTGAAACAGGAGAGAAAACCACGATATTCCTCGGGTATACCTCTAATCTTATCTCCTCCGGTCTACGTGACACCATCCGCTATCTCGTCCGTCACCGCCATGTCTCTGCCATCGTTACCACAGCTGGAGGAGTCGAGGAGGATCTGATCAAGTGCCTAGCTCCCACATACATGGGGAGCTTCTCGACACCAGGCGCCGGACTGCGGGCCAAAGGGCTTAACCGGATAGGGAACCTCATCGTTCCGAACAGCAATTACTGCGCGTTTGAGGACTGGCTAATTCCCATTCTTGACAAGATGCTAGAGGAGCAGGAAGAGGCGAAGAAAAAGGCTTTTCGGACAGGAGACGAGGAGGATGAACTACACTGGACGCCTAGCCGCGTTATTGAACGCCTGGGTCGCGAAATTGACAACGAGGACTCGGTACTCTACTGGGCGGCACGGAACAACATCCCAATTTTCTGCCCGGCACTCACAGATGGTTCGCTTGGAGACATGTTGTACTTCCATACCTATCGATCCTCCCCGCAGCGATTGCGTGTGGATATCGTCGACGATGTACGCCGCATCAACACCATGGCCGTGCGGGCAGCCCGTGCAGGAATGATCATCCTCGGAGGTGGTGTGATTAAACACCACATTGCTAATGCATGCTTGATGCGTAATGGTGCTGAACACGCCGTTTACATCAACACCGCTCAGGAATTTGATGGCAGCGACGCCGGTGCCCGGCCGGACGAGGCTGTCAGCTGGGGCAAAATTAAGGCTGATGCTAATGCGGTTAAGGTGTATGCGGAAGCAACGGTGGTCTTCCCGATGATAGTGGCCGCCTCTTTTGCCCGGTCCAGCCCAACTCCATCGGCCGAAGACTCGGACAACCACAACTGAGAAGACAATGAATGGCACATCGGTAATCCGATATTAGCCCTCATCAAAACTTCCTTCGAACGAAGAACGCTTGGTGGGTGATCTGCGGTCGCTTCAAGTTCCCCTGGGCATCCTTCCGACGCTCCTGAAATTCGTCTGTCTTGTTCTCAACTCAGGGACCCTACCTGGGGCGATCAGAGTTTCTCCCAATAGGGCATTCTGACAGAAGGAACCCCACCACTTTGAAAACATATCCGTCCACCCGAGGTCTTCTAGAAACCTTCGGCGGTGGCGAACCGTTCTTGTACCATAGGGTGGTCGACTGTCGAGCGGCATCGGCACGGAGAAAAGACGAACACCAATAGCGGCTATCGAATACCGACCCAGCAGAATCGGATGAACTATTTTGAGGCGAAGTTTGTCAGAATCTTGAGTCTGGTGGACAAATCACAAAAAAATTTGAGAGTTGAATGTCGATGGGTTGTCCCACAGATTGGTCGTCATGCCCCGTTTGGACCATTCCAGGCGCAGGAGTTGGTTGCTCCAGTTGATTTGCCACAGTCCCGAAGGGCGGGAGAAGACAGGCAGAGCCAGGGGATAGGCGAAAGGGTAAACGCAATGCCAAAAGAGTATGGAAAAGTCTATTCCTACTCTGCACTATACCGAGGAAGGCTGTATGTACCTGTACCTATGTAATGTACCTGAGGAAGGAGAACCACGAGGGCAGGTAGACATAGAGGAGATACCTTAGAGGCTAGGCTATCAACAACACATTAGGCAGTCATCCATCCCACTTCCATCCAACCACTCATTCATTCATTTATTTCATTAATTTCATTACCTATTGATCAATAAAGGCCGACCAAGTCAGAGCCTGATCCGCCATTTGAATTCTTAATGGTCAAAGGCCAGGGGGGGGGTTCTCCATCATTCGGCGGTGAGGGGGAGAACAACGCTCTGCATTGCCGCCTCATTTTCTACAGGGAGGAGCTTCACGAGGTATCCGTATACGGAGCTTTGTGGTGCTGCTGTCTCTTGGTTCGCCTTTCTCTTCCTTTCCTTTTTTTTTCTTTTTCCTCGTTTTGATCCTTTTTTCCTCCTTATTACCCTTCTTCGTCTCCTTTATCCTCTTCTTTTCTTTCCTCTTCTCTTCTCTCTACTCTCTGTCTTACCCCAACCCACCCACTGATCGCCCTGATAAGCACCACCTGTTGTCTCTTATCAGGAAATCATCTACCTATCTATCCCCCAGGTCTTTTGTTCTGTATTTGACTTGTCCTACTTTCTTTCTCGTTGTGTTTTATTGTCTTTCATTCTCTCGCTTCATATATTACCCCCAATTTATCAGTGATCTGTGCATTGTCTGCGTCGCTCCCGTATTTAGGCCTCTGACCTGCTAGACACAGTACTTGTTCAGGCACTTTGTCATCTTTATATACTATATTCTGTCGATCCTTTGTCTCCATTATAGCCTCTTGCCTAAATACGGATTTTACCCTCTTCCGCAATGGATACTCGCATGGATACCGCGGTTACCGTGGAGCAGCTCCCCCCCGCGGTCACGCTGAGTGTCGATGCTCCCTCGTCAGAAACAGTCACTGTTGGCACAGAGCTTCCGGAGCCTACCAGCGAAAACAACATTACAGAGATCCCTGAAAATACTCCTCTAGATAACGTCCATCCGCAGTCACATGAACCATCAGATCCAATTCCTGCACCCCAACCGCCGCAACCTGAGCTCGAGCATGCATACTGGGCCGAAATCGAGGAGGACACGTCGGTACCTGATGAGGCGGAGATGAAGGAAATCGAGTCGACAGCGGATGGGGACTATAGTGCTTACGAGTGTAGGTCTTTCGTCGAGTTTCTGTGGTTCGAGGACGAAGCGAGATGGAGATGCTGACCGTCGCAGACGATTACTGGGAGAAGAACTTCCACCCAGATCTCGACGATCCAGAGTATCGGCCCGTTGAAAAAGGCCGCCTGACATGGAAGATCAAGGGCGTGCGAGGGACCAAAGACGCGCCCAACCGCAGCAAGATCATGCGTTCCCCTCCTGCTTACATCGGCGGTTACTGGTGGACAATCAAGTTTTTCCCACGTGGTAACAACGTGGGTTCCCTGAGCATCTACATCGAATGCTCCCCGACCTTGCCTCAGCCTGACAAGACACTGCCAGAGACCGAGTTCAAAGTGTTGCGGGGACCGGCCGATTCGGGGCTCAACAACGCCGCTCCCGAGCTGGACATGAAGTTTGCTCGAACTGAAGACACGGCAAGCTGGCTTGAGCAGTTCACGGCACAGTATCCCGCAGCGGCTGCCAGCAGGCAAGACCCTCCAAAGGACACCTGGAGAGTGTCGGCACAGATTGGTGTCATTTTGTACAACCCGGACGAGCCTCGCACGGGTTGGATGCAGTCCTCGTGCCACCAATTCAACCCGCACAACCTTGACTGGGGCTGGACTAATTTCCACGGCCCGTGGGACCAGATTCACCGCCGACAGCGGGGCCAGCGCCAGGCGCTACTCCGCAATGACACGCTGGCGTTCGATGCATATATCCGCATCATTGACGACCCCACCCGGTCTCTGTGGTGGCATGCTAGCGATTCTGAACCGACCTGGGACAGTCTGGGCTTGACTGGATATCGGCCGCTGGGTGATTCTGTCATCAATCACAGTGCCGAGGTTGCAGGACTGGCCTCCTGGCTGCATCTCGCACCGCTGTGCAAGATAATCCAGAATGCCAAGGTCTTGGACCATTACACAAACTGCGATGTGAAGCCCAAACCGCTCTGCGATGCGCTACAGAAGTTCCTCTGGCGTCTTCGCTCTCGTGGTCAGTCCCTGCAATATGTGGATACGGATATTATCACTTCCATCCTGCGCAATCTGCATGAATACTCGGGCGATGTCTGCGAGTTCTGGGAGCGCCTGCGTCGGACCATCGAGTTTGAATTGTCGGACACCGATGCTCCGAAGGAGCTGGCCAAAATCTTCGACAGCCCCTCGCCGGACTCCCTTGCCGTTTCTGGAGTGGACGCGGTAAACACCATCCCAAAGGATTTCAACTCACGCATTTGTGTGCCTGCCGAACAGGCCAAAACGATGCGCGAAGGGTTGAGCTGGTACCTGACTCAGAAACCCGGTCGTTGGGCATTGCCACCTGTTCTCCATGTCGAACTGTACCGCCATAAGTTGGACAAGGCGGCGCGTCAGTGGCGCCTGGTCTACAACAAGGTCGATCTTGATGAGGAATTGGATCTGACTCCATACCTGGTTGACGGCCAGTGTGGAAGCTATGTCCTCTATGGCTACATTGTCCACCGCGGACGGCGCACGTCGGGCAAATTCTTCAGCATTCTTCGTCCCGGTGGGCCCGGAACCAGGTGGCTTGCATTCGATGATGGCAGCGATAATCGTGTTGAATGCCTCACACGCAAGACAGCCTTGGGACCGCATCTTGGTCTGGACGAGTCTCAGAAAGTAGACCACAAGACTGGTCATGATGTCGCGATTGCCGTCATGTATATCCGAGGCGATGTTGTCTCGGAGTTTCTCCCTGGTCCTCAGGGTCCGTGGGACGTCTCACCGTCGCTCAAGGAATACTATGAGACCGGCATCTACCCTCTATCATCCATGTCCGCTGGAAAGCCCGCAGAGAAGGAAATCCAGGTAGAGGTCTATGCTCCGCCACAGTATGACAAGTTGCCGAGTCTGTTTGACTCCTACGATTTGATGTCCCAAGCCAAGGCGGCCAACAAAGTGATGTATATGACTGTTCCCCGCTCCGAGAATATTGTCGAGCTGCGCAAGAAGATCGCTCTCTGGGCCTCTGCGGGCAGCGAGACCCAGGCCAGTCCCGAGAATATCCGTCTCTGGCAGATTGGACATACTCGTGATCGATTCGGACCAACACTTGCGTTCGAGCGGATCTCGGATCTGAAATCGACCCTCGATCTGCCTGTTCCAGTTGCTCGGTTGTGGATGCAGGTCGTCTCTGATGGTAATTTTTTTTTTTTGCCCCCTAGATTGACAGTTGTGGGACACGACTAATGCATGGGTCTATAGATGAGGCAAAATACTTTGCTATCAGAGATCCCCGCGACACTGTAGTCGCCCAGCGCAAGACAGAAGAGGCAGTAGTCGAACGCGCCGGTTCTGAATCTTCGGACGACAGGCAATATACTCCTGAAGTTCGAAGTGGAGGGGCTGAGGCCAGCTCATCTGGTAACGTGACCGAAAGTGATTTCAGCAATGGTGACAGGGTGTCGGTGGAACAGCCTCCGCCACGGGCGAGTGATTCCGAGGTCTCCGAGAGCTCTAGTCAAGAGACTCCCGACTCCTCTGAGATTCAACCCAGCAACGCGAGTACTGAAGATGATGCGGCCATAGCGGCAATCATCGCACAGGATGTCCAGCAGATGGACATCCAGCTGGCTGAGGAGGCTCAACAATCACCTATTCGGGCTGAGCAGTCCTCCAATGACACTACCCAAAGCGAACCAGCAGAGCAACGAGCTGCTTCTCCAGCTCCCGAGGCTATGTCTAGCACTTCGGAAGAGCCCGATGTCCCACTGCCCGTCGAGCACGTTTATTACTTCATTCAAATTTTCGACGTCGAGGCACAAGCGTTGCGTACGGTGGGCTCCTTCTTCTCCCGAAAGGAGGAGAAAATCAAGACCGCTCTGCGGAAGCACTTGAAGTGGCCGATGACGAAGGATTTTTCGATCTGGCAGCGGGTTGATGGCACCACTGTGACAACCATGTCCAGCGTAGGAACTTTCGACGTCTATGTGCCAGATGGCACATGTTTCATTGTCGGTGACAAATTCAGCAAGGAGAAGTAGGTGTCCCATGTACTCGGACCGATGTAGAGATCCCATTCTAACCCTCCCGTTTCTATAGGCGCACGGAGCTCAGCGTTGCGGGCCTATTCTCCAGTCCCGATCGGCTGATCCACTACCTCTTTGCAGCGGAACGGAATCATCCCACTCGGGCCTTCACCGGCACAAAGACCATCGATGCCTCCTTCAACAGCGAATACTACAGTGGCGAGTTCCTGAAGGGTTACTACCACGGCAAGGGCAAGCACATCTCCGACTCGGCTGCCACATACGTCGGCGACTTTGTGTTCGGCAAGCGCCATGGCAGTGGTGCCATGGAGTACCCCACCGGGGATACCTACGATGGAGACTGGTACGAGGACCAGTGCCACGGCCAGGGAACCTTCGTCGAGAAGAAGACAGGCAACAAATATGTCGGCGGCTACAAGGACGGCAAGCGACACGGCAAGGGCATCAGCTACTGGGAAGTCGCGGACGAAGAGATGGATCTGTGCCAGATCTGCTACAGTGAGGAGCAGGACGCCCTGTTCTATGACTGTGGCCATGTCTGCGCCTGTGTGACTTGTGCCCGCCAGGTCGATATCTGTCCTATCTGTCGGAAGAACATCATCAGTGTAGTCAAGATTTATAGGACGTAAGTGGGCTGCCCTTATGACGTTGGAACGTGAATGATATGGGTTGAGCATTAAGCCGAGCGCGTTGATGGAGTTGATACACATGCATATTTCTTTTCCATTGGAGAGTGCAGCATACCCCGGGTGTTACGGAGAAAGAATTTGGAACTGGGGTCTTGGAGTTATTTGTGTTCAAATATCTGCTTTCATGGTTTTTCCTACATGAATTTACCACATTCACACATTGAAAACGAGTAAAAGGTAATTAATCTACATGTAACAAAGTCTACCATCAAATGGATCACGAATGGTATCATTATATTCTACCACGGCTATCTACGTCAAACCACAAATCAATCAATCAGCAATGATGCGCCGTCCGTACCTAAACATGAGATGATGCTTTTGGAATGATCAAGGAAAGAGAGAGACAGACAAGAAACTACTTCGTACATCCCGGTGCAACCCGACTATTTGCCTGCTTTCTTGCCAGGACTACTGCTCGCTGCCTTCTTGTTCTTCTTGCTGCCTTTAGAGTCAGAGTCCGTCTTGCTCTTGTCAGCCTTCTTGTCCTTCTTGTCAGCCTTTTCGTCGACCTTGTCAGATGTCTTTGCGGCCTTTTCGTCCCCATTCTCAACCGCAGACTCCTCCTTCTTGCTCTCCTCCTGTTTTTTCGAGGCGTCTGTCTTCTTAGACGCAGATTTCTTAGGCTTGTTCAGGACAGCCCGAGGGTCCAGACCCTTCCGGCGCAGGCGGTTGCGCTCCGCGCGAGCAATGCGCTCCTGGTCCTCCTCTTCGTCGAAGGGGCCGAATGCGCCGCCCTCGATGTCAAGGGTTGTGCCGTCCTCGTTCAAGATGGGTGTCTTGTCGACGACTTCGTCATCGTCGGCCTTCTTAGCGGGTTTGTCGGCTGCGGCGGCGGGGGCGGTAGAGCCGCCCGCGGAGGGCTTGGGGGTCGGGGTGGGGCCAGTCTTCTTGAGTTTGCAGACGAAGAAGCCGTCGACGTTCTCGCGGTGCGGGAAGTAGCGGCGGGTGAGAGTCATCTTGGGGTCGAACTTCTTGCCCATGTAGCTGGTGAAACCGGGGGAGCCGAAGTCACCGAGGCCAGTGTCGACTAGCTTGACGTTGGGGCGTTTGCGGAGGGCGTACTGCACGACGGCTTCGTTTTCCTCGACGGTGACGGAGCAGGTGGAGTAGACAATGTACCCGCCTGTTTTCGAGGCGTGGTCGACCGAGTCGATGGCGGCGAGGAGGAGGTTGCGTTGCATGTGGGGGATGGCGAGGAAGTCACGTTCGTTCTTGGACGTCTTGACGCTGGGGTCCTTTGAGATAACGCCTGTGCCGGTGCAGGGGGCGTCGAGGAGGACGCGGTCGAAGCCGCCGAGCGCCTTGGGGAAGGCGGTCCGAGCGTCCAGGTTCGTCACGATGGTGTTCTTGCACCCCAGACGGTGGATGTTACCGATAAGACCCTTGGCACGGGGCTTGCTGGCATCGTTGGCGATGACACAGCCAGTGTTGCGCATCAAGGCAGAGATGTACGTTGTCTTACCACCGGGGGCGGCGGCCATATCGAGGACCCGCTCGTTGGGTTGTGGAGCCAACGCCATCACAGGGAGGAAAGATGAGGCTGCCTGCAGGATGTAGTGGCCCGCCAAGTATTCGGGTGTGGCACCAAGAGGCACCGCGGACTCGAAAACTTGTAGGCCGACCTTGGACCACTTACCCACGGGTTCAAGGACCACACCTCTGTTGATCAGAGCTTGCGCCAAAGATCGTCGATTGGTACGCAGGGTGTTTGTACGGATGACGACTGGACGAGGGGTTTCGTTGGCTTCGAAAAAGGCGAACGCCTCCATAGGGGTGAAAAGGTTGAACAGCTTCTCCGCGAGGAACGGGGTGTAGCCGTAATACGTGCAGATGTCGTCCAGGAGCAGTTGCAGGTAATCAGCGCGGGATTTGCCCGGTTGTCCGAGCGTTTTCAGGTCGCCCAAAATTCGAATGGTGTCTGTAATTCTCGTGCGAAGCAATTGGAGGTCAGGGGCCAAACCAGGCTTGCCCTCCGCATCAGCAAAGACATCCGGACGGTCACCTGCAATGTTGGTCTGCATTGCAGACTCCTGTAACTCGCGCTGGGCCTCCTCCTCCTCCGCCTGTCTAGCCTCATCCAATTTCCGGGACAGTCCCTCAATGTTGGCAGCTGTGAGCTTTTCCTCTGCGTCGGACAGATCCTCGTCGTCCGAGAACATGGCCTCCCGAGGATGGCCTTCTTCCTCTGAATCCACGACCGAGTCTTCCTCGTCTTCCTCTTCCTCATCGGAATCTACTTCCTCCTGACTACCCATAGATCCGTCACTGACGCCATCCAAGTCATCAAATTCATCCTCACCCATCTCAACCTCATCGTCATCGAGATCCGACATATCTTCGTCGTCCGAGTCCATAAATGTAGGCTTCTCCTTCGCCGCAGGTTTGCTCTTCGTCTTCGCATCCTTCTTGCTGACAGCGGTGGCCACGGCCTTGTCTTCCTTTCCTTTAACTGCGCCATTAACCTTCTTCTTAGGTACAGCCTTCAAAATCTCTTCTTCATCTTCGGCTCTCCTCCGCTTCTTGCCCGACTCTGCTTTTGATTCGACATCTCCTGCCTTGCGCTTCTTGTAAAGAGTAATTTTTGACTCGTCCAGCGGGGCCGGAGGGCCCTGCTTCTTCATACGGCGACCCTTTCCCATTGCGACAAACCGTGTGGTGCAAAGCAGAAATTGTGTTGTCACTAATATGTCGCTATCTTGGAAAGCCAAACTTTTTTTCTTTTGCGTCTTCTTTTTTCAGGCGGTCAACACTGGCAGATCCTTTCCGGAAGGCGGTCTAGCCCCTTAGAGCGGCCTGAGGCATTAATCTCACGACCTGTGAGGTTCTGGCCTCATGAGCTCCCGATTGGGTAATGAGCACAGTTGATCAATCGACTGTGACGACAGCCCTCTCATCTTCCTCCTCTAATCGCCACCAAGGAAACGACACCTACTCAATTCCCAAACACTCCGGGACCACAAGCACTATCACGATCACCATGAACGAAGTATCATTCGTCAAGTCTTACCTCTCAACACTCGACTCTCGGCCTATCAAGCTCCGCTCCGACCATGTCTTCGACCCAGAACAAGTAGGGCTACGGGTCCCAGTACGTCTACCTCCCATTTCATATTATCTCAGCCATACTCCTAGAATCATGTACTAATCGACACAGTATACTCTCCCCCGTCTGCACGCGCCCCACCCCGAAATGCCCAAGAAGACCAAACAACCGCTCGCCCCGGGCTCCTCAAAATCCATAACTGTGCACCTCAAATCCGCCCGCAACCCGGCCCTCGAGTTCTCTCTCCCCAACACCGCTCTCACCACAACCTCCGTGCAGGATCTCAAGGACGCCGTGCGCGAGCGCGTGACAGACGCCCAGGGTAACAAGATCTCCCTCGACAAGATCAAGATTCTGTACAAGCGCAAACCCGTAACAGGGAAGACCATCGCGGAAGTACTTGCTGATGAACCTGTGAGGCTGTCTGGGGGGAAGGAGGTCGAGTTCGGTGTTATGATTATAGGCGGGGCGCAGGTTGCTGTGAGTGCGGGGGCGGGTGAAAGGGCAAGTGCCGAACAGAAGGAGAGTTATGAGCCTCCCAAGCCCGCTGTTGGACCTAGTGGAGAGAGTGTTGTGGCGACGGAGGCCTTCTGGGATGATTTGCAGGGCTTCTTGGAGCAAAGATTGAAGGACTATGATGAGGCGAATAAGCTGAGGGTGCTTTTCAAGGAAGCCTGGAGGTCGAGTTTTTAGGGATTTCGTTCTTATTGTAGAGAGCCGATTGAATGATACCTTCCACTGATCTATTCTGTACTTCCTCGGAAGTGGGCTGGCTCCGGATTGAGGTTAGATGCGGGATATTGCTCGCGTTGAAAATATATTATGAACGCTGCCTTGTAGTCCACATGCTCCATAGAGCACGAGGTAAATACAGAAATCAAATCTATTCAATGTGCAGATGTTGATACCAATTTCACGGTACAGAAGCTGGGGCAGTGGTATAGGAACTAATTGTTATACATAAACATATACGCATAGAAGCCAAAGGAAAGGCATACTTGAGCATGCCTTTCAGGGAGACGGGAGAATTTGAAATTGCGAGATGGATACAGGACAGGATTACTCCCAGAAACCATCTCACACAGTATCTCGAGGCAAGCGGCCACACATCATGTGGGGAGAAAATAGAGGCGAGCAGGAATCGAAGCCCGGCTGCAAGCTGCCAGGCATGAATGCCCCAGTAGTTCAACACCATCAATAACAAATCGTCAAAAGCCTCCATGAGGAAAGTGAGGAAGGGCGAACAGCCGCAACCTGGAGGGGGGGCCAAAATGGTCATTTCGAAAGAAAAGCTCTTGCATGCAAGTAGGAGGGTGGAAGAACAAAAAATGCCAAGGGAGCTATAACCACAACACTAGAAAGGAACAAATGCCAGGTAATTTGACACCACTGCAAATGCTCAAGAACTGACCAAGCGCTCACTCAGGAAGAGTTAGTCTAACGTAACGTCGGCAGACAACATCAGACTTCATGCATAGAAAAGCAGAATCCGTCGTTATCTTGAGAAGACCTTGACAACACCATCTCCTCCACCACTGACGACCCAGCGGCCATCGCGGCTCCAGGTGACGGCACAAACCCCCTCACCACGCATCAACCGGTGGCTAGTAATCTCTTGAGTACAGCTACGTTTCTCAAGGTTCCAGAACCGTAAGCTGGCGTCATGACCTGCGGACACGAGTTCACGTCCATCAGGAGATAAGGAAAGTGCAGCGATAGCCGCGGGGTGGGCCAGCATCGTGTATGTGCATTGGCCTACAACAGGACAAGAAAATGTCAGTGCTTTCATTCAAAAAGTCGTGCATATCAGCGTACGTACCGCTATTGGCATCGAAGAAACGGATATATCTGTCTTCGTATCCGCTTATGATTACTCCTTCCACAGCGCTGGAGCCGGTAGCTCCGTGCACAACTTCTTCATCAGCTAACGTCCGACTAGGATCGAGGCCTGCAGACCCATCAAAGCCAATGGTGGTTGCAACGACAGAGTTGACTCCCGTCGAGGGAGTGCCATCGTAGGTTTCCAAGCTCGCCATGCCCACAATCTCCTCGCCGGTTCTCGTGTCATATACAAGGATCGAGGCATCCGTGTATGAAACGACGAAATTAACACCTGCAAGAGACAGAGGGCTGATACAAGTTGGTGAGGGAGAGTCGGCCCGAAGTATATGATGGACGAGAGTGTAGTGGAAAGGCGTGGTGGTTGCGGTGCTAGGTTGAGGTGAAGATGGGAAATTAGACCCAGATGATATCGAGTTAGCCCGCCGACTCCCACCAGCTCGCCTAGAACCGGCCTGTGGCGACGATACCTGGGGAGGTGCACTGACGGCCCAGATCAATATTCGCCCATCGGCAGCGCCCGACGCCAGCAAGATCCGATCAGGACCTCCATAGTGACTGGACGAATCTCCAAACACAGTACCAGCCGTGCCAGGAAGAACGCAAAGGCCCCAAACAGCATCAGTGTGACCATCAAGTGTGGCCTTGGGATCAACCCGTCCGCGTTCCCAAACACGCACGCTGGCATCCTGCCCACCAGAGAATACCCATCCGTCACCCAGGGCACGGCCACCATTTGAAAAATTTTGAGACGGGGAGCACGCAGCTAGTGCAGTTACTGCTCCAACATGCCCCCGATGGGTGAAGTAACTCGTTATATCCAGATCGTTGCCTGAGCTCCCTCCATGCGACCCATAAGCACCGTACGATGCTGGTATGATCCATCTTTTGATAGTCCCATCATCACTGCACGTGCAAATCTCGGGTTCGGACGGGCTACCACCGCCCGTGAAGATTACTGAGCGGATGACATCCAGGTGGCCGCGGAGAGCGAATCGGACTTTGAAAATAGGATCCTGTTTCTGTATTGCTCCCGCTCCGACGTCTGTGGCACCTTCGGTCTTACGTTTGGAGCCAGAGCTCTTCCTTCGATGCGATACTGATCCACCTCGTGAGGGGGACTTTGGCCCGGCGAAGTTCGCGTTGGGAAAGGCATCCATGTCTGGTCGGTGAGGTGGGATGTGGGCAGTCCGGGACTCCTGGGCCGGATTTTCATCAAAGTTCCACCCGTCTGTATCCTGTATTTGATCTTCCTGCTGGGATTGAGTCTCCTCCTTAGCCGCTGCCTGTGTGTTATCGTACTGTTGCTTCGCAGCACCAGCGCGCTCATCCGATAAGCCTGACTCAAACGCCTGTCTTCTGTTGTCTATAGCAGTAGCGTGGGTCTGCTGTGCCTCCAGCGGACTTTTGTCCATGATATCTCGTGCCACCGTGGGGAGGAATTGATTGGGAGCGCGAGACACGTTAGAATTGTCCGAATAATGAGTCACAATAGGCTGGTGATTTTGTAGTGCTACCTCGCGTGCCATCATGTGATTTGCCTGCTGTTGCTGCTGCTGCTGCTTCTGGCGCTGCTGTTGAATGTAGGCTTCCTCTATACTCTGCTGAGGCATGTTGTGGTTCGCGTACATATGGTTCGAGAGTTCCAGGTCGTTTAAATCGGGAGCAGGATGCGAAGTAGGGATAACGTGAAATGCAACCTCTTGCGAGCATTTTGACAGATACAGACGCGACTTCTCCCGTTCGTTCTCCTGTCGGACGCCAAGTTGGTGGTCGGTGTCAATATCGGTGGTGAGATCGGCCTGGGATTTGGACCGTTGCGCTGTAGACAAGTCAGCAATCCACCAGCACTGGGGATTTTACAAGCTGGTATCGTACACTTCAGTGCGTTGATGCTCTCCCGGGCAATCTCTTTGGAGTCTCTCATATCCTCGATCGGTTCATTATTGCTCAGCTTCTTGACCTTCTCACGCTCTTTCTTGAGAGCAGCCTCGAGAAGCCTCACATGCTTGCCCAATGACTCGTGCAGCCGTTTGCTCGTCCTTACATCACCTTCTAACCTGCCGATCCGGGACCGCATCTCCGCGCGCTCTATCTCCCAGGCATTGCGATCTCGCTCGTGCCGATGCCATTCCGTTTGCAGAAAGCGCATCACACCTATCGGCGAGAGAGAATGTTAGCTTAGAGAAGGACCAATACCAAGGCCAGAGTTTCCCTGCACCTACCTTGCAGTGTATACTCCGTCCCATGAGGTTGTCCGCCATTCGAGGACCCATCACCCCCAGGCCCGACATAGCCTCCACCCCCAGCCATGGCCGAGGGAGACTGCCAAGCCATGCGAAATCAACAAGCGACAGAATTTAAGTAGGTTCAGGACAATCGCAGAGCTGTTTGAGCTTCTGCGTCCCCAGTTGTGACAAGAATCGACGCCGAAAGTGGAGGGCTTTTGTGACCGCAATGCTGCAAGTTTGTTGAATGTAAGCAACCCCCAGTCTCAACGGGTGACAGCGGCAGGAAACCACGTTCCAGGCCGTGTCAGCACCGGGTGGAGAGCAATAATTATTATGACTCAGTCAACAGAGAGGTATGGATCACCGAAAGGGGAAAAGGAGGATGGTCGCTGTGTGGTGGTGAAGCTGGACAGGCAACTGGCGCGCGTTAGGTTCTCCTCGCTGAGGTCGGGGAAAGTCACCGCACCGCCGCTGGCTGGACTTTTGTTGGCTCCCGTAGACGCACAGCATGGCCGTCTAACCGCCTTTAGCGCTGGGGTTGTTTGGCTGCCATCCTCGTCTAGCATTGACTACGGAGTATATAGATTGACATTCAATGGACTTACCTGTCATGGTGGTCCATTATTCGCTGCGGTGTTCTTTTGGTTATGCAGTTAGACATGTTGTGACAAACATGCCAACAGATCGGCTACATTCTGGCTGTTGAACTCGGAAAACTGTTATTATGGTGAGAAGAACCGCGGACCCTTGCAAAGGCTCCGGCTGTCATTTTGACTTCGTTGTAAATCATTAATATCGTTATGGAAGCTATATGATGGAGCATTAGAATTCGAGTTCCTCGATCTCCATGCCACAATCCACACATTTCTTGACCCCTATACCCGTCTCAGGATCCTCCACAGATCGACCCCATTGATGTACATGTCGACCACCTTTCCCCAAATCATCTCCAAAATTCCCTCCTGCTGCGCCTTGACGGTTCCGACGGTATGCTTCGACTCGGGTGCGCTTTTTGAGATCTTGCAACTTGGTCTTGAATTTCGCCTCTCGCCGCCTCTTCTTCTCATTCTCCCGTCGTTCAAATTCAGCATCCAACGCTTCTGGAGAACCCCATTTCTTTGGAGAGAATGCGTATTCCTCAACTTGGTACCGTAGATAGAGCATCATGTTATTCCACGTCGACTTATGAGGATTCGGTCGCTCCAGGTGTGGTAAAAGCTCTTCATCACGGAGTTCGGCTGCGGGAAGCGGGGCGTCAGTGAGCGGTCTTTATAGAAACGCGTTTGGGATATACTCACGATCGGTTAACAGATAATCTTCCTTTGCTTCCGTCTTCGTCAGAAGACTGTACTTCTCCGGGTACTTCTCTTTGCAAGCGTGGCATACACAACATCGGAGTAGCTCCTCCCACTTCCAGTCAATCTCCAGACTTCCACATTCCCTGCACTTTTTCTGCTTGCTTTTATCCTCTAGTACACTCAGTCCGGGTTCAAACGGCCCTGCTCGCTCGCGGCGAAGGGAGTCGACCAGCTGCTGCCTTTCCCATTCTTTCTGCGTCATATGCGCAGGTTTCTGCTCCTCCTTCCCATCTCGGACATTCAAAGCCTTGTTGTATGGATCATCCTCTTGTGTTAGAAAACCTCCTTTCGTGTCGGTCATTTTGCTAAAGTCATACTCGACATACTTGGCGAAATTGCGGGCCGGCTTGATCGCATCAAGTGGACGATTCGCCGACGCATCTCGTAATGTTGCTGGTGTCTCTGACGCTGTCATGGAAGAATATGTTCGTTTCACCCCGCTGACGCTACTTAAACTGCTGGGTGTTGCAACTCTCTTCTTAGCTTCCTCGGCCTCTCGTTGTTCGCGGATCGCCTTGGCTTTCATGCGATTGATCTCCTGATGCGATTAAACGGATCGTTAGTTGAACAATGCAGAGCACGGCTTGATGATGATTCACTTACAATTCTTCGCAACTGTTCGGGAGTGAGCGGGCCCCTTTGGAGCTCTCCGGGCTTGTCAGCGTCCGATTTTGGGGGCGGCGTCAAACGTCTTTCGGCCTCCATGATGGCTTATTAGTAATTTATATCAAAAGGAAGTAACGCAACCATGGAAATCCACCAGGTTGTCGATCGTCAACAGTTGACTCGATTGCTGATATGAGTTGGAAGGAAGCCTAGCGCCACGTCACGTGATGATAAGTGATGCGACTTGCAGCTGTCGCCTTGTGATTGGCTGATAAGATCACGCCTGCAGCTATCATGGTTCTTTTTGGCAGATAAGCAACGAGCACTTGGTTGATAGGGTATAGGCTGCAAACACAAACGAGGTCCGGCTATGTCTATGTCTCTGCTGTGCCAGGTGCGAACCCAGTGTGACCGTCACTCAATTCACCATCGTCTCTTTCCTGTCCATACAAAACCTCGCAGACTCCTCCCACAGGTACGTCCATTACGGCATCCGTGCCCTCGGACCAGATGTCTTTCCAGTTGACCTTGCGATTCTGTGGTCCCATGATCTGATACGATGTTGCACCAGGTTTCATCTTGGCAGCGCCGCCCGGTCGTCGTCGGCCTTTGCCGTCAATGACAGCGACATTGGCGACTTCGTCAACGATATTCTCAATACTATTCATCGGAAGGGTCAGATAACCCGTGTTATAAGACGCCAGAGCGACATATATGTAGATGATCAGCATGACCAGCCATGCGGGAATAGCGAGCGACCACCACCGATTGGGATAGTAGTAGATGCCGAGCTGATGCAGGAATGGGGATGGTAGGTAGGACCAGAGTATATAGATTACTGTTGGAAGTATCAGAATGGGCGATCTCTTCCTGCAGCGCATCGGGTTCGACTCACAGAAGGCCAGTGATGAAGCCAGGTATAAGACAAAGCCGTAATACTCATACGTCGGTACTTTCGGGCTGGCACGAGGAACCGTGGTTGCACGACGAGCAGATTTCGCGACAGCCGCTTCAGTATCATTCGGTGTTTCCACATCGGAGCTATCAGGGGTAGTCGGTCGGGAAGTAGTAGTCGAGAAAGGGGGACGGAGAAGCGATGTCAACGACGGGGACGGCGGTAGCGGGGTCGGAGGTCTGTTATAGAACGGAGGAGCGAAAGCATTGGGCCCGTGCAGGGAACTCGAAGACTGGCGAAACGGGTGGTGCATGGCGATGCCATCTTCAGCAGCTTCTTCATCGGATTCCATTGACTCGTCGGAGAATGACTGATTGTCTAGAGAATAGCTGGAGTGGAAGTCTGGATCCTCCTCCTCCTCTACAAGATCATCGGTTGTAGGCGAAAGCATGTCTGAGTCGTCCAGCCCTGGGTAGCTGTTGTTCGGCGCATCGTGCATGGTTGTAGCATGTTCATCCGCGGGGAGAGGCGGGAATGGTTGTTTTGACTCCCTTGATGATACGATGCGTGCGGAACCACGGCTGTCATCAGTAGACCGGGGCTTCTTTTCGTCGTCAATCTCGGGAGGTGACATGCTTAATCATCTATTTTTCTTGCGCGAACGAAGCTGTGCTAAATGGTAATATTGAAGTAGATTGACACTCTTCTAGCTTATTCCTGAACTGCCGCTACTTACCGCTCAATCTCTATACTGTTGGTGACATGGTCATCTTGCACTTCGTACTGCATGAAAATATCAATTCAAGTCGTTCAAACACTATGTTGGAGACTACGTATCTCATTCATAAGATGGGTTCCGGACTCGTAAAAGACATATCCTCCAGTGAGCGACCTAAGGATGCCAGCAGACCTTACAGGATATACCTCGGTATTCTCAGAACTACATATATTCGCATAGGGATAAAGTAGACTTGCGATAATACTGTGATAGGAACATACCACTCTTCCATGCTCACCGTGGCTGGCTTTTTGAACATACATCATGCAATCAACCAGACTATGTCTGTTTCCATGAAGATGCCATTGGTATCTGGATTGCTTCTGAGTCTTTGGGCTCAGACTGTCCCTCTCTTTGACTTCGGCATGGTTTGTCTAAAGTCATCTACATCTGGGCATAAGCCGTACGGCAAATGCCAAAGCAAAACCCGGGAGACTTCTTCTATCTTGAGGTCCATTTTCCCCGTGTCCACAATAGGTTTCCTGATTTCGTGGTGGACGCTCAGATCTGATCTACAGAGTACAGTTTCCGATTCCGCACAGAGGCGATCCCAAAGCCATCTCACCAATCATTACTCAGGAGACTGATGAATGTGTTGACTTTGTTCTCGTCTGTCGTCACTCGGGGTAAGATAGTTGATTCATCAACTTATATCGTCGCCAGACAACGAAAGACTTCTTAGACGCACTCTGTATCCTACGCCGCAGGAAGAGGTGCGGATCGTGTACCTTTTAAGCGAGGTTTCTTTACATCACTGAAGTCCACTCTTCTTTCGCTTTAGAAGAGAGGCAATAAATCTTCGGGTCCGAGAGGTCGAGTATGGATTGGAATGAGAACAGGTCATCCGTTCGGGGTTTGAACGTTATGCTTGGACAAGCACTCACCCCTTGCTTGACTGAGTTGTCGATATCAGCGACTGTCGACTGATTTTTACCGTATCAGGAAATGTTTCTACCGCGCGAGATCTAGAGTAGGTACCGCATTTCAGGCTCCAACATTTTGATTGAGGTTGAATTGTCTATCCCATGCTTTTTCATCTTGTGATATGCAGTTGGAAAGCCTTATCACCTTGAAAACCCGTCTAGCCGAAAACCAACTACGAATGTGACCGTCAATCAATAGTCTTGCAGATTGATCCTTGGGTCCCGCCATTGATCATGCCTAGTTCGTGACGCGGGATAAGAATCTCGAACTCACATTTTCTGCGAGGATTGTCTGGGTGCTTGGCCAGGAATTTCCGTTTGACCAACATCGGACTATTGAGATCTTGCTCTCAGGTAATATCCTACAGTACTACGGAGTGATGTTGCTCAAACGCCAGGAGCGAAATTCTTCAGGAAATCAGCTATTTTTTCGAACAAAATTTCAAAGGACCGCGAACATTTCTCCGATGTCTACGCTGTAGGAAATTGGCTGATGGATCTGCGACTTCATTGTCCAATTGGATGCGAAGCCACCAATCTTTTAGGGACCACTAATGCCTGCTGCTATGTACTAACGCTAACGCTACTACTACTTAGTCCCAGCCGGAGGGCGTCCATGCGTCCTATCCACCGATCAACCCGCGACGGGAACACGAACTGCCTTGTGAGCGAATACACAAATTGGATCGACATGGCGAAATGACATTATCGCGAATGGCTATTGTACTGTAGCAAGCTAACAATTTTCTCCTTGGACTTTCTGAGCTTTGATCGACGGATCATCAGTACTTTCGAAACTGCGAGAAGCTCTGAGGCTACGGAGTAAACATTCCAAATCACGCATCCCCGACCTACCTGGGCTTTGCATGGCCCACCATTGGCATTTCTGTCACACGAAGGTTTACGTTCGAGCACAATTTGGCAACTGGGAAGCCTGTACCATACATGCAGAATGACAGGAATGACAGGTCCAACGCGCCGTACGGTCCGCTTGTTCTAGTGGCGGGTTGCACACCAGCTATATGTAGGGAATTGCTTCCTTGGGCTTTAGATTCTGATTCTAGACCGTCTCCATATAACCATTGGGGCACCCGGAACGTTGGTTGGTATAACGGTCATATTGCAGGACCACGAGGGATCATTATGATGCCTACCATGGCCGTCCCAGAATGGGTTGGTTCTATGGTTAAACGACAAAACCTCCTCGTATGTATATTGAGATGGAACCTCCTAACGCACTGTGTTGACCCTCAGAGTGTAGGATCCGAACAATGACCCGAATATCGGTTCTGCTCGAGGCAATGCGTCCTCGATGACCTCCGATGCTATCAAGAACCTCGGTGTCAATGAATCAACCTCACTTTCAGCACTCCTGACCACACTTCTACCCGCGTTGGTCATCGCCTTTTTTTGGTTCGGTCTGTTCTTGGTATGTCGACGTACGCAACTGCGTTGGTATGCCCCGAGATCTCACTTGCCGTGTTGGCACCAACAGTATGTATTGCTCCTACAGCATCGCTATTTGCGCCGCTGACTGAGGCAATTGCAGTGAACGAAGTCCCAAGTTGCCCAGAGGCTTCATCAACTGGTTTGGGCAGTTTCTCAAGATATCTGATGCGCATGTTCTACATTCCTCCTCCATGGACGGATACCTCTTTCTGCGGTTCCTTAGGGTGCTGTGTTCTACTTGTTTTACTGGTTGCCTCGTCACATGGCCTATCCTGATACCGATTCACGTCACCGGCGGTGCAGGAAACACTCAGCTAGACGCACTCAGTTTTAGCAACGTCAAAGACCCGACCCGGTACTATGCACATGCTATCATGGCATGCATCTTCTTCAGTATGTGCTTCTGGGGGCTCTTCCAAGCAAAATCACTAATTAGGGACACTGCAGCCTATGTCTTTTACGTGGTCACTCGAGAGAGTCTCTTTTATGCGAATTTGCGGCAGGCGTATCTCAATTCACCTGCCTATGTTCGTCGTATATCATCGCGAACGGTGCTGTTCATGTCCGTGCCAGAAGATTACAAGAACGAGCAGAAGTTGCGGCAAGTCTTTGGCGATTCTATTCGAAGGATCTGGATCACTTCCGACTGCAAGGAGCTCATGAAGAAAGTCCGCGAACGGGACAGTTTAGCTTATCGGTTGGAGAAAGCGGAAACCAACTTGATTCGAACAGCAAACTCGGCCCGTCTCCGCGCATTCAAGAAGGGAGTGATCACTTCAGACACGTGTTTGGACTGCGAGAGCGGGACACATAGCTGGCGTAAGAAGATTCGCAGACCGAGTCACCGTGTGAAGTTGTTTGGACCCAAAGTTGACTCCATCTGCTGGTTACGCGACGAGCTCGTGAAAGTATCAAAGGAGGTAGAGTACCTTCAGGAACAGCACAAGAATGGGAAGATGAAGAATCTTTCGGCTCTGTTCATCGAGTTCAACTCCCAGTCCGATGCGCAGATCGCTCTACAGACGCTCTCTCATCACCAACCGCTCCATATGACGCCTCGTTTTATTGGTATCTCTCCTAAAGAGGTTGTCTGGTCGTCTTTGAACCTGAGCTGGTGGCAGCGCATTGTGCGCAAGTTCGCGGTCCAGGGTGGAATCGCTGCCTTGGTTATATTCTGGTCCATCCCCTCCGCTGCTGTTGGGGCGATCTCGAACATCACCTACCTGACCAGCCTTCTACCTTTCCTGGGCTTCATTGACAAGCTACCTTCATCACTGAAAGGAGTGATTGCGGGACTGCTACCGTCTGCAGCTCTGGTCCTTCTCATGTCATTTGTTCCGATCATCTGTCGCTGTATGTCCCCAAGACTAAAGTCCAACAGGAATAAAAGAACATTGCTGACACTTGTCGATTCAGTCCTCGCCAGACGAGCAGGTGCCCCATCGACAGCCCATGTAGAGCTCTTCACACAGAGCGCGCACTTTTGCTTCCAGGTCGTCCAAGTCTTCCTTGTGACAACCCTGACATCGGCAGCATCCGCCGCGACAGCCCAAATCATCAAGAACCCTCTGTCAGCAAAAGATCTTCTCGCCCAGAACCTACCAAAAGCCACAAACTTCTACATATCATACTTCTTGCTCCAGGGCTTAACAATGAGCTCGATGGCAGTGGTGCAGGTCGCCGGCGTTCTTGTATTTAAATTCCTAAGTACCTTTTTCGACCGCTCCCCACGCCTCCTTTACCGACGCTGGGCATCCCTCAGCGGAATCGGCTGGGGAAACGTGTTCCCTGTATTCACCAACATGGGTGTCATCGGTACGTTTCGGATTCTTTTACCGCGCATTCAACCCCTCAACCCCACCACTAACCACACCCTCCTCCAGCCCTAACATACTCCTGCATCGCCCCCCTGATCCTCGGCTTCGCCTTCGTAGGCCTCTACCTCGTCTATCAAGCCTACCGCTACAACTTCCTCTTCGTCTACGACATCGAAATAGACACAAAGGGGCTTGTCTACCCGCGCGCCCTCCAGCATCTTCTAACAGGCATCTATCTCGCCAACATCTGCATGATCGGCCTCTTCGCCATACGCGCCGCCATCGGGCCCTTGATCATCATGGCCCTTTTCACCGTCCTTACCGTACTAGCACACATGTCCCTCAGCGAGGCCCTAGCCCCACTCTACACCTTCCTCCCGCGCACCCTCGACACAGAAGAAGAGCAGCAGTCGAAAGAAGACGAGACGCAGGCCCTCCTGCGCCATCCCCGCAACCGCTGGGAGGCAGCCTGGAAATGGTTCCACCCGAACCTGTACAGAGATTATGCGGCGCTGCGGCGCAAAGTGCGCCGGGACCATGTCGAGATCAGATACTCCGAAGAGGAGGAGCGGAATGCGTACTTTGAGCCGTGTATTCGGGCGCGCACGCCGACGCTGTGGATTCCCAGGGACAAATGGGGGTTTAGTCACCAGGAGATTATCGAGACGCACCCCTCCATCCCGATTACGGATGAGGGGGCGCATCTGGATGAAAAGAATAAGTTTGTCTGGGATAAGTATGATCCGAGCCTTCCGCTTTGGGAGTTGAAGGTTCTGTATTGATGATGATGAGCCTGTTTGCTGGGCTTCCGTTCTTATATTAATGGGTTGGTTATTAGCTTGATGATTAATGAAGTATGAGGATTCAGACTTTCCTCTTATTTTGTCTACTGTCGAATGAAGGTTTGGTAGCACACTTGCTGTGGGACATATATGCACGCACAAATGCATATTTGACGAATGACACAAGAATCCATACCGACTCTGTCTAAACCGTCACGGTGAAGTTGACCGTATTCACACCACCAGCCACACGAGGATAGAACTCAAACGTAAACACCGTAGTCTGACCCACAGATTTCACAGCATCAATAGCCCCAGACGTTAAAATGACATTCGAGCCCTCGAACTTCCACTGGTTGCTGTAGGTCTGGACACAGAAGAGAGTCAGCGGTTAGGTATGTTCCTGCACGAAAAAAAAAGTTACGCACCGTTCTCGCCTGTTGCAACGGGCCCAGCACCTGTGTCCAGTCATCAACGAGGTATTTGCCACTGGTAGTCAGAGCTTTGACGGCCGCGACCTTAGGGACGCCACCCCATGTAATGGGGATGGAGAGATCACCGGAGACGGACGATGCGGCAACGGACGTAGAACCCAGTGTTGGCGTCTGCCATTGCACGAGCTGGACAACGGGGGAGGCGCCAGAGGAGAACACGAGGGTGAGGTCGGCGATGATGCCAGGCTTTGTAGACGCGGAGAAGTGCTTCGAGAGGTACGACGCCGTGAAAACGAGGTTGGAGCCGGAGACGGAATAGTCTGTTCCTTGCTTCAGGGTAGTACCGCTGGAGTCCCTGATGGACCGGAGTGTATTGCCATTGAAGATAAATGGGAGGGTCTGGCTCGTGACTGGTGTTCCGACCTGGTGGAAGATATAGGCGGAAGACGACTGGCTTGTCGCGGAAGCGTCTGTGGTGCTGTCGGGCAAGCTGTTTTTGGTGGAGGACTTTGTTTTGGTGATGATTTGGAGGGAGGTAGGGTCACGCCAGTTACCGGTTGTCCGGTCAAGGTGGTCGAGGCCGTTGTCCCAGAGAATAGCAGCAAAGTTGTACTGGGCAGCAGCGTGAGCTAAAAGGTCAGTGTACTTCCAGCGTGCGGCTGGCTCGGTGTTCGTCGGAGATGCGTCGTACTCTCCGAGGATGATGGGTACATTGGTGAAGTTGTTTCGAAGCAACTTGAAATCATTGGTAAGGGCAGTCTTGTCAGAGTCCGAGCCCCAGATGGTCTTGCCCCTGAAAAGATATCAGCTGTGAATATCGCAGACGGATTGAGCAAGATTCCTCACCATGCGCCGAAAATGAAGTCATCTGGGTACCAATCAGTATTTTGATCAAATGGGGTTGGGGCAGGGGTCGCTTACAAGGACTATAGTAGTGAAACTGAATGGCATAAGGGTTAGAGAAGCCGGTAGGAGCCTTGAACCACTGCGAAGTCTTGATGCTATCCTGGCCACCACCAACCAGATTGACAACTCGCTTGGAGTTGAATCCTCCAGCTTTATTAATAGCCTGAAGGAAGATCTCATTCAGTTTGTTGAGCTCAGCAGCATCCTGGGCATTGTTGACGGGTGGCTCATTAATCGACTCAAAGGCAACCATGTTCGACTTGCAACCCAACTTGGTGCCAATCTGATACCAGAGTCGATAGAATTTCTCCTCAATCATCGTAAGGTTGGCTCCCGACTGAGTGACATCGGCCCAGATCCACGAGTCTATTTCTCAATCAGTCCTTGATAACTGGTACTATCTCGCTGAAACATATTTTACCATGGTGAACGTTGACGATTGCGTACAGGCCGCGGGATGTAATCATATCCAAAACGTCAGAGACTCTCTGCAGCCAAGCTGGATCCACTGTCCAGTCCGGCGAGTCGCCAGTGAAGTGGTATGCCCATGTAACTAGATGTTATCAGCAACAGGTTTGGCAGTAGTAGATGCGTGGAGCACCGAATGGAACTCACCTGGAAGTCGTACACTGTTGAACCCAGCCGACTTGACGGTATCAAACGTGGATGCTTGAACTGGAGCATTGTTCCAGGAGCCCTCATTAGGAACAGCGTCAAGAGTATTGCCCAAATTCCACCCGGGATGGACACGAGAAACGAAGTCAGCAGCAGATATGGACGTAAAGGTTCCCGGACAATTGCCTGCTTGGGCCCATGCACTTCTGAAAAGTGCCACAAGGGCAGCAACGCGCAACCCCTTCATGGCTTGGTTCTGCATAAACTGACAAAACTCCTATTTCATAGATCTATGTCGAGGCCAGGAGTGAGAAGGTGACCAGGAGCCTGCCATATTTATGCATTCCAGCCGAGCGACAACGACACTTGGAGATGATAGATCGGATTCAGCCGGACATCAGCCGAAGTTTCCCAAAGGAGATCTTTCAGATGGCACATCGCGAGACATGACACTGGAACTAACCTACATTTGACGGCGGACTAACTTTTGAAGCAACGTGACGGAGGATGCAATCCCGGCTCGGCATTGTTTACTTGCAGCAGGTCTCTTGATGCAGACAGGGAGTATGGACATTCTTGTTTGCAAGGGGCTCAGTAGAGCCTGTACCTTCATATGGCCATGATCGTTCTACATCGTGGACATAGTGACTGACAGAAGAAGTCAACTCAACTGGCGGACCGGCGGCCCGGATCTGTTGTCAAGGTCAAACCGATACGGCCAAGCTCCCTGGAAAAGGGAATTGATGTCTCGAAGCTAAATTGTGATGAACATGGCCGCCGAAGGAATCCAAGGATTTACATAGTCTTGCCTGGTGTCATTGGACAGCCCATGTGCTGCGCCTCCATGGCGATAAATATAATTCCTCCAATAACAGCATCAGCAAACAAACACCATGATCAATCACCGGTGTTGTGGGCCCGGGGCCTTTAATTTCTGAAGAACGACAGGATCTGAGGTCTCAAGCCAGTGTTTCAGACTCGAATTCAGACATGATGCCTTATTGGGTAACCTCTCCACCGTAGGATTGATGTTGAGCATTGGCAGAAATCCTGCACGGAGAAAATCTCCTGGTTACTACAGAGTACACACAAAACGTGGTTAGCACTTGAACTAAGACAACTGCGTCAAGGAGCTAGGGATAAATACGTTCTCATACTAGTATTGGCCGCCGCAACCTCGCATCTTGAAAGTCCCCCAGCACTGAAGTCCCTGGCCGCGGAGAATTAGGGAATGTGTGAAATCATCCATGCTGCTGAAGACCGACCCTGACTGAATAGCGTGATTGCTAGGCTACTTGATGTGGCGAAGAGTTGGAGTCATCAAGTGATCAACACTTGAGAAATGCAATCCGTTTCTGTGTTGTGTTGAATATTCTAGTGCCATCGAGAGAACTTCATCTCCTTGGGGACAAGGGGATCGCAAATGTTTAAAGTGCTGTTAGTGAATAGAACTGAGGCTTATCATGTGATATGCTACAGAAAGGACCCTGACCCAATCCAAGTCGACTGTCGTTCCTCGTAGGCTCCTTGGCTGCTGCGCCGATTCTCCAATTATTTGAGAGAGAATAGGGTGTACATCAAGTGAACCAGGGAATTAAAAAACTCCGAATCCGTTATCTATCATTCAGTGAATGTTCAGACATGCCAGTCCCGTGGTATCTATATAAAGTACATAGCATCATATCGTATCGTCGTCAAAAGCAGCATGAAGCGTTGCCGAAAATTGATAGGGTTCGTGGTATGCACCATACGTGGCTTGCCCTGCTATGTGCCCTCGGATTACTTGTAAGATAATATACTGTGGGCACTACATGACCACACAGTCTTTGTTTCGATCCTTGGCCCGATCTCCTGAGCCTGCTGCGACAGTACCTGGGCCTACTCGCCGTCCCAACGAGTGTCTTTGATATCGAGTTTGCTGAGGTAAAGTATTGTAGTGACTGTCTCGTGGTGGGTGTGCTGGACTGGTAGCCGCCTGTTCGTAGGATGGCGGCGGGAGATCTTCCGCGTTATTACTGGCGCCAGGGTCATGACCGTGCCTTGACGAGCGGCCGTCCGACGTGGGTCCACTACCGCTACCGTTTGCTACACTCGCTGAACGTTGATGAGCCGAGCCTGAACCCCAAAAAGCTCCCGGGGGATGGTTTGGGGCCGAAGCTCGTTGATTGCGTGACCGGTTATTGCTTTCTCTTTCCCGGCGTTCTTCTTCCTGGTATTGAAGAGAAAGTGCGTAGGCATAGTCAGCATCGGCTTGCTCTTGGGGAGACAATTCACTTGTTCTATCTTCACTTGTGCTGGGAGGAACGTTTGTTTGGTTGTTGGAGTTTCGTGGCCCGGATGGGACCGTCCCGGGAGGAGCATGACCAATGGGGCGAAAATCGCCCGAGAAGAACTCTGCGTTGAATCCATTCACATCAACGAGACACTCCCAGACAATTTCTGCGTGATTGGAATAACCAGCATCGGTGACCAGAGTAAACAGCTGATGCCGTTGAGGATGTTTATAGACAGTTGAGAAATGATCGTTGCGAAAAAGGATCGAGAAAGTCCCAGGATGCATTTTCTCGGTAAGGTGGTCTAAGCCAAATGGACTCAACTGAGTCGCGTTCTCAATTTCAGTAAATCTCTCAATTGCGTGAATATCTTTCATGGCTTGTTCCTCGTCCCAAGTTAGCGTCTCCCCTCGGAAGACACGATCTTCAAGTTCCTGTTTGCGGAAGGGCAGTAATTGGACATCTTCATAGTATTGTGCCACCCTTTTCAGTGCACCATCGGCTTCGCTTGCGGGTGATGCGACCCAACCGTGCACGAGCGGAACACCAAAAGTCCCGTAGAGCCGGATGTCGTCTGTATTTTGGAAGGTGCCGGGGGCGTCATCCGATTCCTGCGTCACCGTCAGTACTGTTTTCTCGTTAACTTTGCCACAATGATCTCCGTACCAGTGTAAGTCGAGGGTTGACGTTCATTCCCGTGTGCAGCATTGTCAGGAAGCGACTGAGCGCCTCAATATCCGGAAGTTCACCATCAGTCCCCACGTGGGTCGTCAATTCGTCAAACAACGCCTCAATCAACAGACCGAGAGAGATCTGCTCTTTGGTCCGCAGCGCTCTAACAATTGGTGGCTGTGTGTCCTGATCTGCACGCAGTACTAGCGTGTTGACAAGAGCTAGTAGCGGACATGGCCCGTTTTTGTTTTGGACTAGGACCGGAGACTCTCGCAATTTCCCGGTGGGGTCTGTCCAGTTGACATGGCGGATCGAATATGTCTCGGATCTCTGCTCGTTCTGCTGCTGTTCATCTGATTCGGACAATGCAGCGTTTCTCAACGGTAGTGGTGGGGCCTGATTTGCATCTGCGTTCGGGCGCTGCGGCAATGGTGGCGCAGGTGCAGCTGAGGTATTCCGTGATAGAAGCTGTGTAGTGGGCTCAGCGCCGGCGTGAGAGGGCTCATCGACTTCGATAAGTTCATGTGACGATGGAGTCGTCATGGTAGAATCAGTCACGTAAGGAGTTTCGATGCCGCTTCCTGGAGCAAGCGACCCATGATCTGCTTGCTGCAGATATTGTGAAGAGTACCCAGGCTCATTGCCTATGTATGAGGTCTGGAAAGGAGATGTCGAGCCATTCCCACGGACCACATGAGGCATGGATGACATATTTTGAGAGTCAGTTCGAGTGTTTTGCCAAGCGGGAGACGGTGTAGCTGCCTCTGGGCGTTCTTCAGCCCATGGAGACTCCGATCCCGACTGGTCCAGAAGCGACAACCGCGCAGTCATTGGTATATAACCTTCGCCTATGATTGTATAAGCAGTAACATTAAAGAAAGCATGGCCGGTAACAACGTACTCTGACTCAATCGATCACTTGAATTATCTCCTTGTGATACCCGCAGGTTATTCGGACCCCAAGGATTCTCATCGGATTGTTTCGCCCTCAAAAAAGGGTTGTTGGATTGGAGTTGGATTGGTGGCTCCCAATCCGCACTGTTGTTTGCCTCTTGCCATTCGTTCGCAGCCATCCTTCTCTGAGTGCCTGCAACGACAATCGAAGGTACGCGATCGGCTCTTCTATTATCTAGCGGCGACCCCTGCAATAGTTCCCTAGCATGGACTGGAGGATGCTCAGAGACAGAATGGCTCCTGTCGGGCCTTTCCACTACATCATCCGCCCACGGGTTGGCGATATCACTGGACAGAGTCCCCACAGGGGACTTCTGAGCTTGTTCCAACGGCATCAAGTCGAATGCTGGCGAGGTGTTGAGATCTGGCGAATAAATAGAATCCTCTGAAGGTATTTGATAGGGATACGGATAACTTTTTGCCCTTCTGGGACGAGTCAGGCGTTTGGGGGAAGGTGAGGTAGCTGATTTCGCAGTTGGAGAGGTTGGTGAGATTGGAGAGCGAGGTTCAGAGCGAGCATTTCCTAGACTGAGACTATACAGATGCGGCGGTGCACGTTTTCGAAGGACCATGGAGGCGAATTTCTTCTATAGCCGCATTATTAGCCTCTAGGCGTCAACCTGATGAAAACAAGCTCTAGATGCCCGTCAGTGGTGCGGCGGTTTGCCTTGTATGGACAAAGGACATAGGATGATCAGATACCTAAAATGGCTTTAAAGTGGAAGGAGGTAGATGATGGGTAAGCTCTGCTAACGTCGAGAATCTCTTTGGATGCATAAAGAACCGTGTGCAGAGTCGCTGGTGGCTTGATGCTATTGTTCAGGACAGGTGAGTATGTACTCTGTACGTAACCAGTGGCTCAGAAGCGGGCAACAGTGCTCAGCCACGGACTAGGATGGGTGAGATATCAACGCCATGCCGGCCTGTTCCCATTGATTATTACAAATGACAACGAGTTCGCTGGAATCAAGAGTCAGAATTGTATCCGAAAGGCCAAGGTAAATGAACAAATCCATATACTACATGTTTGAAGCAGGCATCCAGATTTCCATAAGCTATCTCTACCTAGGTTACCAGGGCACTCCGGGGTTGGCGATGTGGAGAATGACAGATCGTACACCCAATCGTTACAAGGATCCAATTTTGTTGCCTGGAGCATGCTCTGAAGTGGCGTTTAGTCGGTATTGTATGGTAAATACATGCATCAGCCACATTGCATGTGCCGTGACGTACGGAGTACTGTGACTTGATCGTAAGATCTTTTTCCCGAGATCTACAATGACGGACAGCTTATGTAATCTGTTATCAAGATTGCATCCTGATGTGGCCCGTGCGTTTGCATCATGCGAAAGAAAAAAGAGTAGGGCAATTTTTGGTTATCAGTGCGTGATACGGCAGAATTTGTTGTGCAACATTTCCAAGTCCGCACTTCCCCGTAGCGGTATGTCTATCGCGAGACATGTGTGACTGCTGAAGCTTGAATTGCTCTTTGTGAATTCAGTTTCCGGCCATGCATTCCTACATTCGTCCTTACCAACATGTCGCTCTGCGACTCCCGTCTGAACTTACAAAAATTGTCAGACTGGTGCCGAATACGTACGTTAGTGGCCTGAATTGCTTTAGATAACTTTACACTGACTTTTAACTCAGTGTAGTATACCTGGGAAAATACGGGAGCTTCCCCGCCAACACGATCATAGGCCGTCCTTTTTATCTGACCTTTGAGATCATTGACGTTTCGGGCGAGAACAATGACAATTGCCTTCGCATTGTCCCTCCAGCCGAACTGCACGCCGAGACTCTCATCGCCGATGGAGAAGGCGAGGGCGACGATGTGGAGGTGAATGAGGAAGGAATCCCGATACGCACCAATCGCGAGATCGTCGACGATGCGTCAACTCAGAAAATGACCGCAGAAGAGATCGAGGCTCTGAAGAAAGTCTCTACCGGCGCAGGGAGAGAGATCATTGAGAAGCTGTTGGAGTCGCATTCCGCATTAGATCAGAAAACGGCATTTTCCCTCGCGAAATACACATTACGGAAACGGAAGAAGTTCCTGAAGCGATTCACAGTCCTCCCCGTGGATGTTAGTCTTTTGACTAACTATATGTTGGAAGGGAAAGAGGCGATGAAAACGATGGAGCTCCGCGACGAGTCAATAGGTCTGATCGGGTGTTGGGGTAATGTGCACCACGGAGGACAATCGTCGTTCGAAGGGGCTGTTGCGTCAAAACCTAACGGTCGTTACCTGGTCATTGACGAAACAGGTGGCTTGGTAGTTGCCGCCATGGCGGAAAGAATGGGCATACTGTACCCTCACGATCAGGAGGACGAAGACCAAGAACTCGCCGAGGGGTCTGAAGAAAATGGCGAGCGACAACAGACGAACGCCATGGCCCAGGCATTGGCCCGCCGCCGCCATATGGCTGCATCAGGCAATTCAATCACTGTCATCCATGCGAACAAGCAGCCTAGTTTATCATTATTGCGATACTTCGGCTACGATCAAGACAATCCCGACGAATCGCATCCCCTTTACAAGCATATGAAGACCGTTTCGTGGATGCAACTTTTGGATCCTCATGCAGATACTATCTACGCCAATGAACCAGAAGTGATCCCTGACGAGACCCTTGCCACTTTTAAGTCTAACAGACGCAGCGCGTATTACAAAAAGCGCAGTCGCTGGGAGCGGGTACGACGGGTTGTTGATGAAGCTCGAGCCGGTAACTTTGACGGCCTCATTGTCGCGACGCTAATGGAGCCGGCAAGTGTACTCAAACACACCGTCCCACTATTGGCGGGTTCCGCTCCGGTAGTAGTCTACTCGCCCACCGTCGAACCTCTGACCGAGCTGGCCGATCTATATTCGACTCCCAGAAGGACGGCTTACATTACTCGAAAACGAGAGATTATCGCACAGCACAGCCTACAACAGTCTTTGCAAGGGCAGAGCCAGGATAACGAGAAGAAGCCTCAGGAACCGGACTTCTCAGAATTAGATAAGGATTTCGCACTCGACCCCTCCCTCTTGCTGGCGCCCACGATCGAGACCTCCCGAGTACGCGCATGGCAAGTACTTCCTGGGCGTACACACCCGCTGATGTCGGGGCGTGGTGGCGCTGAAGGCTATATTTTCCATGCTATTCGCGTTTTCCCGTCCCATCAGAACATCCAGGCTGCGGGTAATCCAAGTCGGAAGAAGAGGAAGGTGGCTGCCCAACAAGAATCCGCAACACCAGCGGAGAGTGGAAGCGGGGTGGACGTTGAAATGCAGTCATGATATATATCATAATATAGAGCCGCGAATCCCGGGTGTGAAATTACAACCCTTGTAACATAGTCATACGAGTCCGCAGCCAAGTGCAACAAATGCATCACATATAGCCTCTCATTGTATGCGGTTCGACTTTCCGCCTCCGTCGAGGGAAATGGAATATCCGAGACCTACGTGCTCAGTGGCACGCCAGTTGGGTCAACCTTTAAAGGCGCGGGGCAGGGACCGATCATGCCTGAATATGTCACAGTGAAATAATAATTGCAGCCCTTCGGTCGAGGGAACCAGGAAATATCTCAGAACGCTGCTGTTACAGGACCTGGTCATAAAGCAGAAAAAAACACGTCCATGTCTCAACAATCTAGAGGCTCTTTCCCATAAACTTCCTCTTCGCAAAGCTCAGCCACCACTGAGAGTTAAGAAGTCAGTATACAGGGTCTCTTCCATCAAGGGGCAGGACCAGTCTACCTTGGAAGGCCCTTCACCGCCAGCGTATAACCGAGCATGTAGTCGAATAGCGATCTCCTGCCGTACTTGGGAGAGGTATCTGAATCAAATCGCATTAAACTCAGCGCTCTCAAGCTTTTGAAAGAAATTGGAACATACTGTCTCAGTGTCTCTGCATCCTGTCGATCTCGGGGAGGCTCGAACGCCTGGTTCAGAGGGAAGGCCACATCACCAGGGATAGCGAAATGATCGAGTGAAACATTAATCAAAGCCTGACGTATGCCCATTAGCAGATCCCCTGACGCATTCCTGTCCTAATAGTACCTTTTCAGCCTCGCGGGAGGTCATGCCAGGTTTGACCTTCCCCAGACATTCACTGATGAACAACGTTCCGTAGATGAGCATGCGGTCTGCAGGTCCGTTGATCTCAAAGTTCCGGAAGAGCACATTGGCGCGGAAAAGAGACAGGATTTCGTCTACGCAGTCGTACGACTCGCTGTCGGGAGGCACATCTATATCGGAGACACCGGCGGGCAGCGGGGGGAGGGTGTATGCGGGGCCGCGAGTACGGGTGCGGAGGGGGAGGACAGGGAAATTGCCTGAGGGTAGACGGCGAGAGCTGATGTTAGCGACGAGTCCGCTGCAGTGTGGCGCGAGATTCATGAGTTGCTTGACGGAGAGGTTGGTGAAGAAGTACAAGCGTTCGTACCTATTACGGGAACATCCCGGTCCTCAAGGAAGATGGAATGGTAGGCCTAATCAGCGTCAGGAGAGAACGTGGAATGACACGCAGAGTGTTCAATTGAAATGCTCGTACCGGCATTCTGTCCTGATAGCGGTAAATATAATCCACTCCCTAGAGTCTGTGCAATGGGGATCCTTTCGAGCAATAAATGAAGCAGGATAGTTGTCGTAACTCAAAGGCGGCGGTGCTGCCAGACAGCGGGAGGTGCCCATTCATGTCATCACCAGATGAGGCCTAAACCCAACTAAGGCAAACCATACCTTTGCTGCCTCCCCATGATTTTCCGGCTCCGAAACCCTTTACGCGCTGGCGGAGTTCGGACGCGTTTAAGCTTCATTTTTTTTTTTAAAAAAAAAGAGTACCATTTACAGAACATTAGAAAGCATTGTTTTAGCCTTTGTTCCTGTTGAGCCCACCGACATTACTGACTAGGTTGACTTCTCAAAATGTCCGATTTCGAGGATGAGATGGACGTCGATGTTCCAGCGCCCAAGAGCGCGATTCAATTCAACTCCGACAGCGCCAGCAAGGGAGCTAAGAGACCAACTGCGGATTTGCCAGTTGAAGCTCAAGATAACCTACCATGGTCAGTACTTGACGTACATATTTTTGAGTATATCGCTAATTGAGCCCGCAGGGTGGAGAAGTATCGACCAAACACCCTAGACGATGTGTCCGGTCATCAAGACATCCTCGCTACCATCAACAAGTTCATCGAAGCAAATGTATGCGTCAATGACATCGGGATATTTCCATACTAATTCGATCACAGCGATTACCCCATCTTCTGCTATATGGCCCTCCGGGTACTGGTAAAACATCCACAATCCTCGCGCTCGCAAGACGGATCTATGGCAGCAACAATATGCGACAAATGGTGCTCGAACTCAATGCTAGTGACGATAGAGGCATCGATGTAGTGCGCGAGCAGATTAAGACTTTTGCCAGTACGTTACATCACACCTTGATAGTCGCAGTCTCGGATCGCGGTCTCGGATGGAATATTTAACGCATCAATCAGGTACGAAGCAAATCTTTTCAATGGCGGCCCCGTCGGCCTCCAGTGGCTCTTCACTAGCTTCGTTCAAGTTGATTATTCTTGACGAAGCTGATGCGATGACCTCAACCGCCCAGATGGCTTTGCGACGGATCATGGAACGATATACTGCGAATACGAGATTCTGTATCATCGCCAATTATACACACAAACTGTCACCGGCTCTGCTGTCCCGGTGTACTCGCTTCCGCTTCAGCCCCTTGAAAGAGCAGGACATCCGGTCGCTGGTAGATCAGGTGATCGAAAAGGAGCAGATCCGCATCCAGCCAGAAGCCGTGAGTAGCTTGGTGAGGTTGAGCAAGGGTGACATGCGTCGCGCATTGAACGTGCTTCAAGCCTGTCATGCAAGCAGTAAGGATTCTACCATCTTGAAAGCACTAATTGGATACTGACTGGGATGACATAGGCCGACCGCTGCCGATGAAAAATGCAACGAACGATGAACCACAATCCGAACCGGAGATTATCACGAACGAAACGATTTACGACTGCATTGCTGCACCCCATCCATCCGATATCCAGGAGATTATGACTACACTTCTTTCAACCAGCGATATCACATCTTGTCTTAATACTCTCAACACCCTGAAGGCGAACAAGGGTCTCGCCTTGGCTGACATACTTTCAGCTCTGGCAGAACAGCTGCAACAGCTGGAAGTGCCGCCTCAGACAAGGATCACTTGGCTAGAAGGTCTTGCGGATATTGAATTCCGGCTTTCAGCGGGTGGATCGGAGACCATGCAGACCGGTGGAATGGTGGGCGTTATCCGAAACGGGTGCGAGTTAATGGACGCAAAAGCTCGGTGATTCGGGCATTTGACGTTGGTAGAGATAAATGAAGCACCTTGACACAGTTCCTGGGGAACATTTCCGATGAAAGAGCCAATGTCTTTGTGCTCTCGCAATTCATCAGCGGCTCAGCTCCGACCATACAACGCTGGCCAAACAGGTCCCCGAACTACGGAGCACGCCAGCCGTCATAGTTTTGGAAATGGTTGATGGTGCATCATAGCCGGTATTTCCAGGCAACAGAAGTCAAGGCACGAGAGGCATGGCTCGTCGATCTGCAGACTAGATAGCTCAATAAATCTGGGCAGCCCGAAGCTAGGTAATTCAGGTGCTCACAATATACCCATCCAGTATACGGAGAGTACTTCGATACCTCTACACCTTCGCTGTAAAGCCCACTTGCTCTGGAGACGTCGAAAACACTCAGAGAAATCAATCTGGCATACCCGGGTATTTCCTGTCAAGGAATTAATCGTATGGGAACCCACTTTGTTTCAGTCGGAAGAGTGAGCAATAAGCAATAATACTAGTGTGCATTCTCAGGTTGGACATCCTATGGAGTGTCTATAGAACAACTCTTGAATCAGACTTTTTGAGCTTATTTACTTATCTGTAGACACTCTTTTTGCAGAAGATGCGACTGAAGGCAGTGCCGAGGAAAAACGAGGGTTGTTTTGCCCCGCCAGAACAGAGAACAAGGTACAGATGTCCGCGGAGTTCCCCGATAACGATTCTCAGTCTACGGAGGAGTCCTCGGAGTCTCCAATCCCCATATTATTCTCTTCATCTCTCGAGCCTTAGAGAGATAAAACTTTCTGCTTGCAGCCAAAGTGGACGATGGCAAGGATACGGGAACGGGGCATCGCTCTCTCCACTCATGCAACCACTGATTTGCCCGTTATCTTTCCTGATAGGTGGTATTAGCTAAAATTTCTCCTCTTCTTGACTCATTGCTTGCAACATGGAGCATCAAATGCGCCCTTCGTGTTGGCACTGCAATTCTCTCTTGAAGCTGCTACTGGCTAGATGCAGCACTTACCTTGGGACATGAGTGTCTTAGTCTAGTGCTAGACAGGTTTATCAACCAACTATCAAAGACAAGCTCCGAAAATACCCCTCAGTCCGAGCTAGAAGAAGTTTGAGTTGTTACCCAGTGGTTGTCTGGTTGTCGTCCCCACTGTGCATCGACTTTAAACGAGGTCATCATGATAACAGTCACCGGCATGATTCCGCGGGGTTGTTCTCCAATGGTATATTTAATTAATCGCGATACCCACTACAAGATCTCGAAATTCTGTTTTTCTCTACTGCCCTCGATCAGTCATCTTGCTGAGCAGTCTTACCATGCGGACTTCGGTGCAACCCACCAGCGTCCTGCTGGCCCTCATGGCCATTCCCTTCGCGTCTGCTGAGAAGGTTCTTGGAGCTTATATCTTCGCTCGCCATGGTGATCGGACCCCCAAGGTGCTGGGAAACACTCAACTCACCGACCTGGGATACAAGGAAGTATTCCTCACTGGCAGCTACTACCATGACCGCTACATCAACTCCAGCTCCTCGCACTACATTCAGGGTATAAGCGAGGAGATTGTCAATCTCAACCAGATCAGTGTTTCGGCTCCCTCAGACAATGTACTTCAGAATTCGGCCACTGGTTTCCTGCAGGGTGTCTATCCCCCCGTCGGAACCATGGCCAGTCAAACCTTGGGGAATGGCACGACAGTTGAGGCGCCCTTGAATGGCTACCAGTTGATCCCTCTGGCACTCATCGAGACCGGTACCAACAGCGAGAGCAATACCTGGTTGCAGGATGCGACCCAGTGCCAAAACGCCAAGGTCAGCAGCAACAACTACTACAGTTCAGCGCTGTACAAGGATCTGCTCGCCTCCACCAGCGACTTCTACCAGTCGCTTTCACCATATCTGAACGACACCTTCACCGCCTCCAAGATGAGCTTCAAGTCCGCCTACACCATTTGGGACTTCCTTAACGTCGCCTCGATCCACAACTCGAGCAGCGACTACCCCTCCGCCGAGATCCGCGAGAAGCTGTTCCTGCTCGCCAACATTGAGCAGTACAACCTGGCCTACAACACCTCCGAGCCTATCCGCGCCGTCGCCGGCTCTACCCTCGCCGGCGAGGTGCTCCAGGGCCTCAACGAGACTATCGCCTCCAAGGGCAAGAGCAAGCTGAACGTCCAGTTCGGCTCATACGGCACCTTCCTCTCGTACTTTGGCCTGGCGCAGCTGCCCGCCGCAACGGTCGACTTCACCGGCATCCCGGACTACGCCTCCTCTATGGCCTGGGAGCTCGTCACCAACTCCACCTTGGACGAGTTCCCGCCCGCCTCCGAGATCAGCGTGCGCTTCATTTTCCACAATGGGACCATCAGCAGCTCGTCCACTCCGGCCGAATATCCCTTGTACGGCCAGTCGAGTGTCACCATCCCCTGGTCCGACTTTGTGACGCAGACCGAGAAGATCGCCATCACGGACGACGAGCAGTGGTGCAAGGCGTGCGGAAACACGGACGGCGCGTGTGCCGCCTACACTGTTTCCTCTTCTGGATCGGAGTCTTCCTCTGCGGGCTTGAGCTCCTCCAAGGATGGAGTGTCGCGACCTGTCGCTGGTGTTATCGGTGCTATGGTCACTCTGGCGGTGATCCTCGGTCTGGAAGCGATCTTCCTGCTTGTCGGTGGATTCAGAATCACCAAGAAGCGGAGTGCTGTGTCTGGGGTTGAGACCACAACTGTTGAGGGGCCCAAGAAGGTTTGAGACGATGCATCACCTTTTGATATGATTATTATAGGAAACAAAGAGAGGGCATGGATGGCTTCAGCAAAACGGAGACTCATGATATCAATGCTACTAGCAACTAAGAGATGTTCAATGAGATACGAATATATGATATTAATGCATATCAGTTACTCAGAATGAATGTTAAGCCGCAAGGAAACGGTTGATAGGCAGTATTTGCGAGGGTACTTGTCCCAGCAATGTTGGCACACTAAGACTAAGCATCTTCCCATATGAATCCAACAAGGAAAGACCTTCAACAAATAAGATCTGTCAAGCGATCTCTGTCACTATACGGAGTAATGCCCGTCGGCCTTTTCTACTTTTGTCCAAGGTGCGAATCTTCGTATAGATGACTGGTGCAGAACATCCAGCACTACGGAGTAAACACTGGTCCTATCCTGAATACTACTAGAGATCTAGGAATGTCAAGTGATGGAGCAGTGTTATCGTGATGTATATGGGAGATCTACTAAAACAAAAGTCGATGGCGCTCTCTCTTTAAGAATTAGTCTATCTTTCAGATAGACTGATTCAAACAGATATACACATCCCAAGAGATTGCATTGATGATGCCCTCTCGTATGCGAGGCGAAGTCCACAATATAATGGAGGATGAATGCTTCCTCTCTGTGAGACTTCGCGAAAGCTCTAGCGTTAAGGATCCTCGAACACCAGAATCAGCCTCACTAGAAGACCATGGGACTCGGCCTGTAACTAAGATTCGCTACAAGAAACGTGTATCCACAACTATGCGTTGATGTTGTGTCGTCAGTAGCCAATATGTCCCGATCTCAAGCAAGAAAGCTTGAAAATATCTGAAGCTATTCGAAAGTAAAAGTCATCTACATTGTTGATATCTGAGAAAGCCACACCGATAATTTTTCTAGAATTGTTGATGTAGGAGACCGTTAGGATCAACATGCGCCGGCAACATGACGTGACCCTCAGAAGTCCCCCAAAGAAGCTGCAACAACTTCCCGCAAAATCGTCTCCGGGCACCAACCACCAACCTACTCTCTCCTCCCCAACTCCAGAGGCTACTCGGATTATGCTTTACAAGTCCACACATGACTTGCAGGTTCTGACTCCATATACTTCAATTGGGCCCGAAGATTTATATTATCTGAGGCTGTTGCAGCTGTAGAGCTCAAGCCGCTCATCTGCGTGCGAGAGCTGAGATCCCAGAAACCAACGTCAATATCCCTACAGACCTCCTCTATCTATCCTAGAAATACACCATGTCAGCGCATTATACCACCGAGCCCCCGCCCACCGCATCCGCGACCCTGCACACCACCTTCGGCCCCATCCACATCGCCCTCTTTGCCAACCAAACCCCTCTCACATGCAAGAACTTCCTCCAACACTGCCTGGACAACTACTACGCCGGGACAATCTTCCACCGCATCGTCCCGGACTTCATCGTGCAGGGCGGCGATCCCACCGGCACAGGCTCAGGCGGCACCTCCATCTACGAGTACCCCGAATTCGAATACGACCCGGAAGCGCGCGACCCGAACGAGAAGGTCGTGCTGCGGGATGAGCTGCATAGCCGATTGCGCTTCAACCGCCGCGGGCTGGTGGGGATGGCGAAGAGCGAGGACGGGACATACGGGAGCCAGTTCTTCATCACGCTGGCGAACGCGGAGCGGGAGCTGAACGGACAGTGTACGCTGTTTGGGCGCGTCGAGGGGGACAGTATCTACAATGTGTTGAAGATCGCGGAGGCGGAGCGCGTGGAGAGGACGGAGCGCCCTGTTTACCCTGTGAAGGTTGTCTCGTGTGAGGTCGGGGAGCTGGGGCCGTTTGCCGGGAAGCTGAAGAGGCGGGAGACGATTGCTACTGCACCGGCAGCGGAGGAAAAGCCTGCGGCAAAGAAGAAGAAGAAAGCGAAAGGAGGAAAGACACTTCTGAGCTTTGGCGGCGACGAAGGAGACGAAGATGTCCCTCTGCGGCCGTCGAAGCCCAAATTCAACCCGACTCTAGTCGTCGACGCCGGCATCCCGCCGGCCAACGACGCACCGAAGAAGACATCACCAGAGGCGGAGCAGCAGACTCGGAAGCGTCCTCGCTCGCCCTCCCCCAGACGATCCCTCTCCGCGGAGCGCAAACACCGTCCCAAGACGCCAGACCCCTTGACACAGCTTCCCCTCCCCGACCCTGAAAGCCCCGCTCGCTCCCCGCCCCAATCCCCTCCAGCACGACAGTCAATCCTGTCCCGGACAAGGGCCGAGATCGAGAACCTCAAAGCCTCGATGCGGCGCACCGTCGCCACAGGCCCGGCAGACACCGGCCGCAAGAAGTCCGCCCTCGAAGCCATGATCCCTGAGACCGCCATCCGTGGCCGCAAACGCCCACCCCCCGGGACCGTCAACGGCGCCGGCCGCGGCAGCAGCACCAACGGTGTAACGGGATTCAGCAGCGCCGCTGAAGACGAAACCCTGCGAATGTTCAATGCCTTCAAAGCGAAGCTCG
The DNA here is from genome assembly GCF_000002655.1 of Aspergillus fumigatus Af293. Classification (NCBI taxonomy): domain Eukaryota; kingdom Fungi; phylum Ascomycota; class Eurotiomycetes; order Eurotiales; family Aspergillaceae; genus Aspergillus; species Aspergillus fumigatus. The sequence goes on from NC_007198.1 coordinate 481,027, forward strand.
AGAGTGCAGACGCCAAGTCCGGCCCTCACGGAAAGACTTCAATCTCAGCCTCAGACACCACGAAATACACCTCGCAAGCCAAGTCCAATACCGAACCGGAAGATGAAGAGGCCCAGCTCTGCGACCTCCACTTTATAGCCAACTGCCAGTCATGCAAATCATGGGACGACACCGGCACCGCAGAGGAGGCCCCCGACGACGACGACCGGGACTGGTTGACGCACGAACTCCGCTTCGGCAAGGATATGCTCGGCAAAGATCTGCAGTGGAAGCGCGAGCACCCGGACGATGTCGACTCCCTTGTTGTGATTGATCCGCGGGAACGCGAGAAGGAGTTCGTGGGTGGGAAACGTCGCGGCCTTGAGCGGGATCGTGAGCGGGATCGCAAGCGGGAGCGTGTCGGCGATCAAGAGTGGGATCGAAGGAGGAGGGAGAAGCCGTGATGTAATCATATGTGCAATGGAATAACCTTAACAACGTCTATTCCCTCAAATGAGTCCCATGAGCTACAGATTCTAGTGAAGCCTGACCCTTAAACCCTGTCGCTCACCCAGATCCTCTCTAACAGGGCCATCTACCAGCCAGTGAGGAGGCGCCCTCAAGTACCAGCCATGAAGTATGCAGGTGATACAACCTTGCATATACACTAACAGTAGTATATTTGCCATGTTTGAAAGGTTGCTATGTACTGAAATCATGAAACCATTCATACATCACAAGGCATAAAGATTGCTCCCCAGCACCAAAGTCCATCATTCCGTTTGCTGGATGGATTCGCTGAGATGACCTCCAAGATCGAATCATCCAGCCCCAAAAATTCATAATCTTGGCCAAAGTGTTTGTTGTTGTTGCCCATGTCGGTAGAATAGAAAGAGTTATGGAAAGAAGGAAACGAAAAGAGAAGAAAGTAGCGTCGTCATTATGTGCCGTTATCGACTGCAAAGTACTTTGTTGTTCTACTTTGCTAACTCGGTAGGATAGGAGAGGGTGACATAAATTAAGGACGATGTCATGAAACGTATGACTTGGATTTCGTAAAAGTTCAGATCGCCCACCGGATATTCCACGCCGTAGGTATTCCTCGTTTCTGACCTGGTTCCACTCGTGCGCTCTCTGGCTCATACCGTTACCTCCTCGCTTTTTTTATTGACTCGAAGCCAAGTTAGTAGATGTCATGTAACATCAAGCCTTCCTGCGCCGTTTCGCACCGCCGCCATTTCCCTTACCTCCGTGAGATTCATTGAGCCCGGCCGGGCCAGAGTATTGTGGCACCTCGTCCACGTTAGTGCTGGGACTGGTTGATTCACTGTCGGTAAGAGTTTCGACAATCCGCCCGGAATCTCCGTTGGGATTCTTGTGGCCAATGAGTGTGTGTCCGTTTGTCCCGGAGCCACCAGGATAGCCAGCACCGTCATACCCATTGAAGAAACTAGGGCTCTGCTGTTGCGCGGCGGTGGAGGTATCAAAAAGATCGCCTTCGGGAGGGATTTGGTCGAAGTCGAACAGGTCACTTCCATCCTTGACGTCTTCCGCGCCTGTCGTGACGGGCGCGTCGGCTGGTGCGGGCGCAGGAACCGAGCTTGTTGTATCACCAAGATCCATGTTAGACTTGTTGTGCTCAAGGTCTCCAATGTCCGTGAAATAGTCGTTATTGAATATTTGGTCAAGATCAAGCGCGGGTGGGGGTACGCTTCCATTTTCTCCTCCTGCAAGTCCCGGAATGGTCCCGGTGGGACTAAGCGGTTGCAAGAGATTGGTCAAATTCTGTACAGAACGATCTTGTTCGGCTTGCATCTTCATCAGGTTGTCTATCTCAGCCCGGGTACTTGCAAGACGACCATTATAATTATGCGGCATGGGCGGAGGCGTCGGAGTTATCAACGCATTGTCGGACGGCACTGGAATATTTGGATCGGTGTGAGATTCGTTGGCCATGAGTCGGAGCATATCTGCACGTTGGTTCGGGGTGAGTGGAGAATTACCGCCAGAAGTCTCGAGGGATGAAAGCACGTTAGGAAACTCAGCAAAGGTCGTGGGAATACCATTCCGCGCATTCGTATTCTGAATGACAGACATTATGTCGCTCTGGGGATACTGCCGATTCTGCGAATTCGTGGCATCCTTTTGCGTAGGGCTCGTTTCAAAGACCTCCTCGACGTGGCCAGCCTGAGTAACACTGGGTTGTCGGCTATGGCTTCGAGACTGTGAGCGATTATAGGTGCTACCTGCGGGGGAGAGCGTTGTAGCGCGACCATTCTGACGGTCAGTCGTCGGAGGAGCCTTCAGCAGCAGAGGCTGTTTCTTCATCGATCGCTGTGCATTAGGGCTATTGAGATTGGCCGCACCTAGCGCACTCAGTGGAAAGTCATCCTCCACGTCGACCACGTTACCTTGATCCTGTGAGATGACACCCGCGAAAGAATTAGCAAGATTCTGCGGACCGTCCTGTCCCTGGAGGCTGCGATTATACACAGTGGCCAGGAACGTAAGAATTGCATTGATGGAATTCTCATGGCGATTATGCTGTTCCTGGAAATTGGCAGCCTGCGCATAGAGCTGTTCGTGCTCTCTCCTCAACTTGTTGATGGTGTTCGAAATGATCTGCTGCTGCTGCCGAATGGCCTGCAATTCCCGATAGACGCCCGCAAGTTGGTCCTTGGGCATCATACTTCCGGGAACTAGAGATAGTTGGCGACTGCGGTTACGATCATCCCGGGACGCACCATCTTCACCGTAGTCATCATTTTCGTTCTCATCGACCTCCTCCGTTTTCACTCGCACGTTCCCCTTTCCTGACTTGCTGCCTTGCCCCGCGGTGTTCTTGGGTTTTTGGATCAACCACAGTAGATCCGGATGACCACGTTTGAAGTAGGGATTCGCATATTCGCTGGGACTCTTGTTCTTCCGCTCGCTGGCTCGCATCGAGTTGTCGGACAGGCCCACCTTCTTATGGAATCCGTACATGTTCAGCTGACGAACAAAAGAAGCATAGTTATTGTGCTTGAAGAGTTCGGGAATCAAAGTCTTGGCGAATTCGTCTTCGTCCAACACGATGAAGGAATTTCCGTCATCGGACCATCGTATAAGATCGGTATTTTTCGACTCGTCGAGAAAACTAAAACCACAGCAGTTAGGATTGCATTTACAAAGCACATCTCAGTAGTGGCATACCTGCTCAACTTCTGTACAAAAGGGGGTATCTGTTTTCTTTTTGCCTGCGCCTCTCTTTTGGCGACCAATGCCCGCCGATAGAGTTCATCCAGACTTTCCCCCCATCCTCCAGGTTCTCCAGCGCCACCGCTATGATCAGAGTAAACAGACGGCGTTTGTTCATAACCGCGACCCCTATTGACTAGCTGATTCGGCAGCTGTCGGCGAGCAAGCTGGGTGGATGCGGTGACTGTGGCTCCCGGAACGTCTTGATTTGTCGTATAAGGCGCGACGTTGTAAGAACCAGCATCAGTGTAAGGTGGCGTTATGACATTGGGAGGGTTCTGACCCCATTGCAAGAACTGATCATTCGATAACTGAGAGCCGGGATTCGCGGCGGGGTAGTTCGAGATTGGGCTCAGTTGGGGATGAACAGTAGGGGTTGTGCCAGGAGCAGGTCTTTTGCGAGTTACACCTTGAGAACTCATTACAGGCGACAGACTTGACGACCTTGACTTGGTCGGAAGTAATCGCTGGAACAACTATTGTGGTATTCTTTTTGGAATCTGGCCACAGGCGACGTTGAAGATATCTAAGATTTGTCGCCAGAGATTGTGAATCGTTTCGAAGGTTTGTCCAATACTCGGATGACTTGTAGCCCCAAAAGCCCGATTGCAAATGTCTTCTTATCACCCAGAGGGGGGAAAGCACAGAGCACCTGACGACAGTGGGATGAGGGCGGCGTTGCTGACGGCAGGAAGAGAGTTATCGATGGCGGAGACGCGACAGACGCGACAGACGCCTCTCGCAGATCTGAATGCAACGATGGCCACAATAGACAGGAAGCACCGGGAGACAATTCCGCGAGGACCAAGGATAATGACAATCGGATGGGCGAACTTATTGCTACTGGATACAGTGCCGTCTTAGGCGGTCGAGCACTGCGAGCGCTAAATAACTGCTGACGAACAAAGGTTGTGGGTCAGAAAAGCTGACGGACACGACGCACAAGATGCCGACGGCTGCTGCACAACCAAGATGAGGATGATAGGCTGCACGATGAGGGGGGAACGTCCAGGTCGATTCGGATGCTTAAGAAAGAACAGCAAACGCAAGATGGCCAACGAACTGGCAAATCCCTCTTGTCGAGATGGCTTGGCGGCGGATGAATGAGGTCACCTGTTGTGACTGCCCAAATTGCCGATTGGCTTTGTGATGAGTCAGCACTTTAGTGCCCAAAGCACGTGCTGCTGGCCCGCTTCACGTCGAAACCTGAACTTATCTAGAGGTCATCAACAACATGCAGCAATTGGCCGCTGTAAGGTCGAAATGTAATATCTTTCAGGCCGGGCTTCTTCGATTGTAGTGTTGTGTTATTTGAATTGAGGTGAGGCCTCATAGTAGAGAATCATCCTCGAATTGCTATATATGGGACTGCCCACTTGATGTCTATCCAAGTGCCAGCCCACTTCCATCATACTTAACGACCAATCATCTCGCGCTATCATAAGTTGTGTCGCTGTGTTATACCCCCCCCCTATTAGGTGAAGAAATTTCCCCCGTCTCGGATCCGAGCTGTACCATATCTTTGATTCAAAAATGTGGCGATCGTCTGAAGCTTTTCCCATACTTCTCTATCTTGCGCTCCCTTCGTGTTTCGATCTTCGACCCAGAAGCTTCAACCGGGTTCTATTGATTTCCATTAATTTCCATTGAATTCCATGTTCCCCCCGCTGCTATTTGCGGCTCCTCCCGCACGGGACGAAACAAACTCCAATGCATCATATGGAATGTCAGATCAATACAGTGAGATAAATAGATTACTTCTTCACAGTGTCAACATCGTCGCCTATGACTCTCTTGAAATGGTCCAGTACCATCTGCCATGCATCGGGACTGTCCTTGCTAAATTGCTCAACTTTCCTGACAGCAGCCAAATCCGCATCCATCCGAGCCCTGTTGGTCGTACCGTTCAGGACAGTTGTGTTACCCAGGCCCAGGACAAGACAGTATAATGCTGCTGCAGGACTGATCTCTACCTGACTCGCTAATGATTGAACCGCATCTGATCGAAGTAGTCCCGGATTGGCCGTCAGAGTCCAAAAGCTTTGGTAAATGATGTCGTGAGCCCCACAGAAGGTGCGCAATGGGACGTCGAATCGCGTATCAGGATAGAAGCGGTTCTGGACCACCGCCGGTTTAACCGTCGCACGGGCATAAAGTTCTTTCAGAATTGGTAAGGTACAGTTTGATATACCCAGATTGCGGATGCGATGAGGTACATATGATTCAAGCGTAAGCCAAGCCTCCATAGTTTCAGCCATCGTGGACAGAGGCGAGTGAAGGAGAAACGTATCAATGTAAGCATCTTCAACACTTGATGAGGCATCTGGCGCGCAGAGATTGTGGAGAGATGACTTGACCGAGGCATGAACCTGATCTGTCACCGAAGTTCTAGGATCATAGGGCATTTTATTGGGGTCCTGCCCATGAACAGACGTAAACTTTGTCTGAATTTATCCATATTTGAGCAAACATCAAGAGGCCGTCGTATTCAGGCTTTAACTCACGTATAAATCCTCCCGTCGAAGTATTCCATCATGGATCGCTCTGCGAATACCTTCTCTTACCAATTCCTCCTGGTAATGCTTCGGCTGACCAGCTGTATCAACCGCCCTGAATCCTGCATTCAGTGCCTGGTACACCAAGCCGGCTGTCCGGTCTTTCTTCCACGCCGTGCCGTATAGAAAGAGCGGAAGATGAACAGGCGGTGCCTCTTGCACTGAACGCAGAATGTATTTATCCCATGGCATCTTACTGATAGCAGCTCGTGCCATGAAAAAGTAGGAACTTTCACAATCGGGACCCACGAACTGAACACGGAAGCAATTCCGAAGGATACTGTCAATGAATTTTTAGATCCTCGAATGTTTGTTAATGATAATCTGAGGAGCAAGTCCGGTGTTTTTTCGGGGAGGGTCTGTGATTCCGGACCAATCATGCAATCAACGTATATAGGTGATGTGACATCATTATCGAAAGTCTTCTTGGGCATAACGCCATAGTTCAGAGCTGCTCTAAGTCTTTCTGAAAGTGATAATCCATCAAATCCGAAGATATCAAAGCATGACAAGATGCCGGCAGAAATCCGACATCTAGGATACAGAACTCTTTCAGGATCATTGCAACTATTTCCTCTAGGTGCATTCTCGGTACATTTTCAAGGTATCAGGAAGACAACAAATGCTTCTTCCCGTATGGCTGATTTTCTACTGTTTGTTCGCCAAGATATCCAGACGCATCAGCCCCAATGCTCCTCCAATACATGTTGATTTTACATTCAGCACATCACCTTATGGCTACCTTCTGGCTTTCGCAGTCTCCTTCCAACTAGGCAGCATCATTTTCTATTCCCTCTAACTGGTTGTCAGAACTTGAATGATTAATATCATTATACTGGAGACCAAGCTATATATAGTGGAGAGGCTGTGCAGTACCAAGTGTGTGGTTTTGCATTGATCTGACGGACCCTTGCCTTTGGCTGCAAATCCTGTGCAGAAGGGTGCAGTAGTGTAGAGGCCTATCACATCATTGATTTTGTTTTTCTAAAAAATTGAGAGTCTGTCAATCCATCGTCGTGTTGTTCATGGATTCACCCAATGCAATATGTCGACAACTCCTCTAAAGCAGAGCAGTGATCTTGGAATGACATCATGAGCTTAACGCATTCCTCTCGAGAAAGGATCCATTCTACTACTTGTGATTACAGGAGCCATGCTGAATTGTAGACATTTTCCAACTACAGTATCCTTTGCAACGATAAGCTCAACCGAATGCAACAAGATGCTAGGATTTTGGGTTTGAGCTCTCAACTCATTACTCATCGCAGGCGCAGCCACATTAATTGACCCACAACCTCTCCGGTTTCTCTGGATCAATCACAAACCATCATAGGCTATCTCCAGGGTTCACTGCAGCCATAAATGGCTTTAGCCCCCGCCTTACCCGTCTACCTTCGATGAACGCTGTCTTGGCAGGCATAAACCGGATCAATGGATCATCAGACTTCCAGGCAGCTGCTTTCCGATGCTGGAGAAGATGGATATCCTGTGTCGATCTTCAGGCTCATTGCTTCAGACATACTGCTTGGCCTTTAAATCTGGAGAGGCTTAGAGACGCATTTGCTCTTCCACAGCTGACCGTTGGAGCAAGATCATCTACTTCATCTGTTCTATTTTGAATCTCTCGGCAGACAGATCGCTGTGGAATATGGACCCTGGGCGATATATCGTTGGTTTCGGAGTCTGTCGATCAAGGGAGTACGCCAAGAAATGATGAGCAGGATCAATATATAAACGCGCGCAATTCACCGGACAGTCTACATCCTCCAAACACAAGAAACATACAGAATCCGCTTGCGGTCTCATCAGTCCAATTCATTTCCACATCTCAAATCCAGCAACAATGCGTGCCTTGCAGTTCCTTGCTCTTTCTGGCCTCATGCTCGCGAGCAACATCGCTCTCGCAGCCGAGCTCGACCGTGACGATGTCCCTGATCGCTGCTGGGACGTCTGCAGTCCTGTGGTGGGCATCGCCCAGCAGTGCGACAACACGCATCGCGACGACGACAGGGCTGAGATGAACTGCATTTGCAACTCGAACCGGGCACCTACTCTGGTTCCCCTATGTGAAGCATGCATCTCCCAGTTCAGAAACGACACCCGCAATGGCACTCACCATGACGATGACGATGATGATGACCATGACCATGACGACCACAGAAGGCCCCATGACAATGGTATGGTAGCTTATGCATGACATGTGCCTTTCCCAAACCAAGAATAGAACTAATGCATATCTGTACAGATGCATATGACATTCTCACCTCCTGTTCCTTCTCCACTACTACTTATAATGCAGCCGCTGCAACCTCTATCCTAAGCACTGCTACGGGTAGTATCACTCCAACTGCGACGAATAATGCCAGCGGCTCGACTGGATCCGGCGGTAATACTGGTAACTCGCAGCCCGAAAATACCAATAATGGCAGCAACGCTCAACCGAACAACAATGCAGCTGCTGGCTCTACAGTCTCGAAAGCGGCGTCCGTGGCGGCCGTTGTGGGATTGATCGGTCTTGCTTGGCTATGAGGAGTATTCAATGGCCAACTCCATGACAGAAATGAGCTATATTTAGGGATTCTGGGCCAACTTATTAATGATTTGCTGTGTTATTGATTGATGACATGACGTTCCTCATGCCCGTTCTGATGATTTTTTGTGTGATTTCCTTCGCAGGTACCTGTCTACATTTTCAGCCTCCAACATGAGCTGTAGTTCCTTATATGTGAGCAATGATTCAAGTGAGTTTGTTTACACCGACTTTATGGCTCGTTCCTGAATAAGAGAACGCACGATTCCCGAGTAGATATGCACAAGTTGACCTCTAGTGCTATAATACGGCCGTTTCGGGAAACGTGCACATATCAGCGTACCTATAAGAACAGGGATTCCTCGGGCACTTTGTCTCAAGAACACATAAGTCATTTCAATAAGGTATCTATCTACTTTGTACAATGTCGCGGAGTGTTGGGAAATGCCCTGTGGAGCTTCTCTAGTAACCCCTTACTTCATCCACATCACACATGCATACGGGGTAGATACATATGAGGGGACTTTTGAAGGATTCGGTTTAGCCATTTGCTGAGTTGGTATTTTGCAGGGGATGCCACGTCAGACTGCTCGCCACGGAAAGAACTCATATGACTCTGAGTACATAGCAAGGCTGAATTGACATAGTTGCGTTGCATGGTCGGTTGGAATCGGAACATATCATACATCAATCAAAGAGGCATGAAAATTCAATATATATAACCAATGCTCAGCTCATATCCGAGGGTCGTAAGGATTACGAACAAATTCAGGGAGAATGTGAGGAAGCCATCAGCTTCTTTATTGTATGCTTCTAAATATGATACCCATTAGGCTGACAAAGGAAAAGACAGTCGATTTATGAATGCACTCCGAATAGAAAACCGAGGGCTTCCTGGGAATATATAAATATCCAATCGCAAAGCAAACTACCTTACAAGAGACCTGAAAAAAGTCAGTCTTCCAATTGGGAATGCAGCACCTGAGAAGCCCACTGCTCCATTGGCTGAGCGGTATCAAACTGTAGTCTGACGTGCCCAGACGTGAGACCTGGATCCAACAATGCAAGGGCTGGTTCTAGTCTGCCTCAAAAGCACGGTGAGTGCCGGTCCTAAGATCACACAAGTCTGCTTGCTGCTTATACCGATATCTGCGACTATGTCGCAGATACAGGATCTGATATCATAATGTCCAAGTCCGTTCAAGCACTTCTTCTGATAGGATACGAGTATATATATTTATACTGTACCACTTTACCTTGATTGCACGGCGGAGAGCATGCAGGCCTGACATCCATCAAGCAAGCACAAAAGCGCGTACAGTCACAAAATGAGCTTGTGCATCACTGTGGGCTGCCGTCCCGTCCTGCCGTTTACATATCCATTCCTTTGGTCTATCATTCCTCTTTATGATAAGTTTAAGATGGGCCTTGTGGCGTTCTACTAGCTATCTAGTGGCGACCAGGAATGATGCAGGCTGCCTAAGATATCTACCTTGTCCATTACCTGCGTCAGCGTCAACCGATTCCACCATCCGAGTCGAAACAGTAATAGACCAGAACAAAGCGCTACAGTAGACAACCGAATCTGACATCCCGCATCGATGACACGTTTGGTCAGCAGACTGAGCCATCTACGGGCATCCGGCCAGCGACTCCTGATGATCATATCGTCTCCTTTCCTTCGTTAGCCTTAGCCCCCGGTCCTCGGTGGCAGTGGCAGTGGCGACAGTGGCAATTGGGACAGGTCGGAGTGCGAGATGACCAGTTTGTTTTTTTTTTGCTTTTTGCTGGCCTTGATCATGCGATTTCCGGCAATGACTCGAATCTCAGTTCTAGATAGGCAGTGACGGGCTGAGGGAGCACCAGGAAGAAGCTGGCTACTGTGCATATGGAGAGCAATAATAATCAGAGCCATGATGGTTTTAACGACGGTTGTATGCGACATGAGGGCCGGCAGTCTGTATGCTTCTCATGCTGCTGACTGGAACTCGGAGGGTTGACAAACCTTGCCGTCAAGTGATTAGCACGGAGTCGAGTCCATACTCCATAGCCATACCTGTTTAGGGGGTGCTGTATGATGGGATTTGTCATTACCTCGCCACGGCCAAGTGGATCATGCAGTTCTGCTGCTATGTACTCCGTATGGCAGGATGACACCGTGTTATAAAATGTCACTGTAGACACAGGCACACCTGACAATACCACCTGATGAGAAATTCTTGGTCGTCACTCCAATAGGGGATGGAATCTATTACCATAGGTGCTGAGCGTGACGAGATTGAGCAACGCGATTTACCCTTGGACTCCCTGCGCTTGTCTCTCAGTCATGTTGGATTTCGAGTATCCGAATCTGTTATAGGCGTATCCGATTCTCGGATCACCCTGTGGCTCACTGCCTTCATCTGGTAAAGTACGATCACCTGGTATGGTGGCTTGTTTAATTATACAGTAAATTGGCCGTTCCTTTTCTCCAGCTGCGAACAGACTAAGAATATTCCACGATACGCTTAGAGGGTCCGTTGCCAGGATCATTGAAGGCATGCCTCCGGAAGCCACGCCGCGGGACTAACTACGGCACTACCTAACGATTAGTGGTGAATGGTGAGGCGGGACTGCTGGGGCAAGCAGTGGAATTGGCCGCAGCACCGGAGTCTGGCCCTGTGGTAGCCTGTAAGCTGCAAACCATGTTATCTACAGTACAGCCGAGAAGTAGGTCTATTGTAAAATTCCCTATAGATTATAGATGAAGAGCTACTCCATACCGTGGAACTGGATTCTATCTTACACAATAAGATAGTGGTGAATAAGCTATTTAGATGAAGCCGAATATCAAACCTCCCATAGTGAAGCTGTTGGTGAGGTTTGAAAGGCCCCAGTTTTAATTGAACATCACCATGCCATGAGTTCTGGTCGCACTCTAGCGTCTTCTAGCTTGTGGTCTAGGGAGTGAGTCCATTCCCATAGCCAGAAATTGGGGATCGAAAGCGGACCCATCCTACAAGGTCATTTCTTCTTCGAATATTTTGAATGGAGCTGATGGCATATCCTGAACATCATTCGCCGAAAAGGTGATGGATCTTTTGGAGTTTCTCCTCCATGGAGAAATTGCAAGGTTAGAATAGGGGTTACGGGGGACGGAAGATGTACTCCGGACGGGGCCATTCCAGGTACTATTGATATTTGACACAGACGGTCAACGGGGAGCCATGAGGGAAATTGTTCGAGAAGCCTTGTGCCTCAGATAGATGACTGTTTTATCTAAGTGTTCCTCGGGAAAAGTTCTTGTGTAATTCTGCGTTGTTCAAATCGATGAGCTTTTGTTTTTCACAACGGCAGAGCAGTAGTCTTTGCCCGTCGTTACAACGCGTTCAGGGGCTTAAAGCTCGGTGTACCGGAATCATGATATTGAATTCCTCTTAGCCATTGTCCATGTTGCCATGCGACTACTTTTCATAGCTCTGTCTATCAGGCAACTATTGGTCTTGAACATCCGCTTGCGATTGACCCAAATCGAACAAAGCAGCAAGAGCTTGTGTTGATCAGCTGGGACCGACTAACTGGTCCAGGAGAAGCATACATTAGCAGTAGTCTATATTAAACGCGCCCTTTCAACCCACAGTGGCGGGTCCTTCGTGGGAATCTAGCTCAGACTCTAAACGCGCATTGGTATCAGAGTCCCAGGCACCAACTCAGGGGAGGAACTGTCACTCGGGAGCTAGAAACGACTATCACCATGGAAATCGAAAGTCCCAAAGAAATACGTACGTCTAGTATTGTCAGGGAAGTAAACCGTTTCAGTCTCAAGATGATGGTCCGCGGTTCATAATAACTTATTTCAACAAAGTAAAGACACGGTTAAGTTCCCGAAAAAGCTCCGATTAGGGGATAAAGGGGAACACAAGATTGCAGGCAAGTCAGAGCGTCCCGACTGTCAAAGTTCAGTTTCTGCCCCGTGCTGTTGGAGGGGAGACTCACGAAGGAGGCGGGGTGTCGTGGGATGGCAAAAGAGACACTCCTTTGGCTGATTTGTGACTGGTATCTATACAGGGGGAAAGCAATGCTCATCAAGTCATCGTTCAGAATTGGGTTTCTCGGAGAGGTAACCATTCAGTAAAAGAGAAATTCAAACTAGGTCACTGGGAACCAGACTTGACTGTATCTACTCCGTACTACGTAGCGAAAAGTGCTCCTCGTGTATAGTATTAATAGATACAGTGGGACATTCTGAGAGCTTGTTAATAGTAATGGATGAGAAGGGGCTCCAAGACACAAGAGGGTCCAGGGGCAAAGGAGGGACGGAGTGTAAGGGAAAAAACAATAATACCAAAGCACATGGACCAGGTAGACTCCTACTTGGCTTGAAAGTCGTCCAAATTATACGGGAATATAAAGAACATCCGCTGCCGAATGCTAAGGTACCTGTCTTAGTACCTACATGATCTGAATATCTATAAGTACAGCGTTCTGGTTCCTCTCTTCTGGTTGGTCATATTTCATTTTGTTTTTTGTTCCTCATCTTATTGATTCTGGTGCAGACCCCGAGTCTCAAATCTGAAGGCCTCCTAATTGGATTCTTACTTATACTTTGTTGAATCTTTATCTTCTTGTCCTCTGCTCTCTCCCTCTTTGACGCACCCACTTGACCTCAAACAGGAGGATCAGATATCAAGCTGAACACGGGGGTCGAGAGCATTGCTGCGAGCCTGCAACCTTGAACTTGTCTCAGGATCAGATAAACCCAAATTATCCACTATTGCGCGTCCTGATCATCCCGTCGTTGTCCCGTCCCCCCGTCAGCATCAACCCGACTACCCGTCAACACTGACGCTCATACTCATCCACAAGGCTGCGTTGCTTTGGTCAATCCAACAGAGCAATCTTTACCAGCGATCACGAAATATTTTCAAGCTAGACCAGTCGGTTGTGTTGCCCAGCTGGACTCCTGCGCCCGCTACAATATAACCACCTCGGGAGTTTGTCTTCCACTCGACTGTCATTGCATGACACCAAGTTCGACGGTAATCCGCAACAGAATATTTCGTCGACGTTTGTACGTTGTCGCCGGTACCATACCAATCGCGGTCCTGGAGTTACAATCGGGATTGTTGGGCTAGCGGTGGAAACTGCAGCTACGCACCTGATAAGCATCACAAATCTATCAAATCTAGCCTACCCAAACTAACAGCTGCGTCCAATCCTTGGCGGCTTGGGTTTCGTGGAAGTGGATTCGTTGATCTCCGGGTCTTCTAGGACTTACCTTAGTTTCGTACTACGGAATACCTCACTTTAGTTGCTTGTTCGAGTCGTTTTGGGTGAACGGTACGCTGGCTGCCGGATTTCCTGGTGCGTGTTTTTCCTCTTCCTCACGAACAATTACTCCTGATCATTCCTACCATACCATTACCACATGTTATCCTCCAGAACTGAGGCCAGTAGGTGGGTTATGAGCTACCTTAACTTTAGGCTGAGAAGGTGGTCAAGATACGAACGTTCCTGACCGTAAAGTACCTTGATCGTAACCTATCTTTCTGCCTCAGGTGTCTAACATTCACCCCTCAAGTCCCTCACTGTGGTTGTCTCTTCCTCTCTCTCTTTCTTCTCCCCCCTCACCACCCACCTCCATCACAACCACATTTGCAACCAGTCTCAAGCTTCGCGAAGGTGGTCTGTGTTACGGGTAGTGGCGATTTACCTTCCCCCTCTCTCTTCTCGTTCCGTCTCTTCTTCCGTTGCCTGACGACCTCCGTTGAGACCGTCGCTTCTTTTGCTTCGGATTATTCGCGGAGGACGAAAGGATACGGCAGACCCAGGAAAATCAACACCTGAAACCCCTTGGTCTTTAATGATATCAAGCGTGACGACTGATTATTTTCATTCTTAGTGAGAGCGATCTATCCAGAGAAATCCTTTTTTTGTTTCTCTTTCTTTTTCGTTGCTTGTGGTGTATCGCCGATACACCACGTCTTTATTTTTCTCGTTTTCCTTTTCTCAAATCACAGACCATCAACCGCCTTTTCCGGTGGAAACTTTTTCTGTCGCTTTCCCCGGAGCTAAAGCCAATCCCCTCTCGACCAGATCGTCTGCTATCATAATTTTTTTTTTTTTGCCAAATTGTTTTATTCCCAGTTCACGACGCCTGCGCCAGGTAGTTCCTATGTTCTGAGAACTGTCCTCCTCTAGGCTTATCGGGTTTGTTGTGTGGTGGGTATTCCAGTGCCCACATTCCATGGTTGGTCTGTATTTGGGAATTCTCATTTCTCGGCCGCCATGAGTTATCAACAATCACAGGAGATGTATCACGACAACTCTTCTGCGCGTTCCCCTGGCTCTCAGCGTCACCAGCAGCCTCTCCACCGTCAGCCTTCGCGACAGTTCGATGCATACGGCCCAATGCCTGTCAATCTGTACGATGATTCAATGGCGCGGTACGACACCGGCCGTCTCGAGCGCTTGAATCCGTCATTGCACAATAACTCTTATGCTTATGACCTTTCAGGTTCTCAGACTTGGAATCCAAATGGTTTTGCCAACGCGCAGACTTTGGGAGCCATCCGTTCCGCCTCGGCCAGTCTGAAGACCACTTCTCGCACTGGTCGGGCGGGTTTGCCTACGGTATGTGCTGACCCCAAAATAACCTAAATTGATTCTCTTTGTTATGCTAACTCAACCATGCAGACCTGGCTTGATCAGCAGCCTGGTATGCCCAGTCCTTTTTCGAACCTCGGACCCGGACCTCTTCAAAGTGGTGCGGTGCGTTCCGAAACCACAGTTCCCTCGGAGGGAGAGGACGAGTTGATTCCGACCGCGATCGTTATCAAGAACATCCCTTTTGCTGTCAAGAAGGAGCAGTTGGTGCAATTGATGACTGAGTTGAACCTCCCGCTTCCTTACGCGTTCAACTATCACTTTGACAATGGCGTGTTCCGGGGTTTGGCCTTTGCCAATTTCACCTCTGCTGAGGAAACCGCCACCGTTATCGAGGTTCTTAACCACTTCGAACTGCAAGGTCGAAAGTTGCGGGTGGAGTATAAGAAGATGCTCCCTCTCCAGGAGCGCGAGCGCATCGAGCGAGAGAAGCGCGAACGTCGCGGTCAGCTGGAGGAACAGCACAGGCCCATGGCTGCCTCGCAGCTTCAAACTCAGAGTTCCATGTCGTCTCTCACGTCCCACATCCCTGCAACGTCTCCTTCTCCCGTTTCGCAGCGTGGCCAAAAGCTGGGTAAGTCGGAGCGAGCCAATCCACACTCCCAAAACAGTTTTAAACAGTTCCGATGCTTTCCTTCGGTGCAATTGTGCTAATTTCACTTCTATTGCAGAGGTCGATTTGAATGACAGCACAACTTTATCCTATTACTCTCAGCTCCTTCTTTTCAAAGAAGACCCCAGTCGCGATTCCGTGCTGTTTCCGCCCACTCTCACCCCTATCCAGCGCCGGACTGTCCACACTCTTGCACACAACATGGGCCTTGGTCATGCTTCCCGTGGTACTGGCGAACAGAGACAGGTCCAGGTGTTCAAAGTCGCTCCCGGCACTAACGTCAGTCCGCCTCTAACCTCCATCCCGACTGCAGTTCAGCCAGCCGATACCGCTCGTCGTGGACTGAATCGCGCAGCTACGATTGACTTCAGCGAAGCCAGGAACGAGGGAGGGCCTGGTCCTTTTAGCAATCTTCGTGGACAGACTTCCGGCTTCCTCGGCGTTCTTGATTCGCCTGGCAACTACGGAAGCACCCAGAATCTCCGCGCGGCCAAGTCGTTTGCCGATCTCCGCTCGTATACTCCTTCTCCTGTGCCTTCTTCCGCAAGCTTCCCGGCAGCCTTGCAATCCAATGGCACACGTTTACAGCATTATGAGGCTGTGACCAGCGGCGCGTCGAACACCCCCACCTTGACTTCAGCCCCGTCTGGCTCCTCCCTTGGTGTGCAACGGGACGACAATCTTTTGGTGAACAGTCTGAGCAGCCTGTCCCTTGGCACTGGAATCGGAGGGCCGAATTCGAGCCCCCGGAGATTGAGGGGTATGTTCTCTTGGGATCAGCCGGAAAATCAGCCTTCCAGCGCTGGTCCCATTGGTAGTAACCGATCCATCGGACTTGGATTTGACGGTCAGTCACAGGAGCGCATGCCCATTAGGCAGCCTAGAGGCCCCGTGCCTGAAAAAGGCTCGGGATTCCGCCGATCGAACGGACATCAATCGCGTGGTAGTGATGAATTGCGCACCAATTCGGGAGTGGAGATTATTGTGGAGTAAGATGCTGGATCAAAACAAAAAAGCACATGATCGATGAGAGACGAAGACAACGGAACTTGTTTAGATTGCTTTGCCGCGAGATGAATACGACTCTTATATCACGAGGCCTAATCCCGATGTGCGATTACTGGCTTACGATTCGATGAGGGATGACGCGATGACACCAAGAGAATCAAAAGAAACTCTTTCTCTGATCTAGTCAAGTTTTAGACGTTATTTTGGGGCAGCCCATCAGGCACACTGTTTGGACGGACTCGGTACTTTTTTTTCTCTTTTCTTCTCAGAACACCATCGCAAAAAGAAAGATCTGAACTTCTGAGACGCGGGCGCCTTGCATGCGAGAAAACATCCTTCTCTTTCCATTTCTGTGCCATTTGTTCCGATCTTGCGTTTGCGGCGGAAAGCACAATAAAATTTGTTTGAACCGGAGGGAAGTCTACGAAGAACGACAATAAGAAATATCTCATCATGTCTTTGACTAACACCAAGAGAGGTGGCATACTTGCATTCGCATATTGTTACTTCTGTATAAGGGCGATTTGTATCGTTTAATGTTGATTTCTCGATTTTATTTTTCCTTCTCCGGTTCTTGTTTTAATCTTTAGCACTTTTCTTCTCTAATTCATTCATGATTCGAGCTGTTTTGAGCGATACTGGACGGATATGTTTTATCAATTCACGTCTCCCTTCCTTTGCCTGCATATGTGGCCTGTTTGCATGTCAATGACAACCAAGGCCATATTCAATCAGACATTTGCGCAGCATTCTCGAGTTGATCTGTCCAATTGCATCGTCGAACAACCGAGCAATTCGTCTTGCGCTGTACCGAGCGCTGGCAAACGAGGAAGAAACAAATAAAGTCTTGACTGTCTGCTCGAGTGTACTCAGCTCAATGGTCTGTCTAGGATTTATTCACCCGGTGGCTCTCTGCATCATTTACACTCCGGCGGCTCTTGTTCGAGGAGGTTCTGCTCTTCTGTGGTTTCTGTTCCCTTTTCACTTGGTTCCTGGAACTGATGTTTTAGTTCTCATATCTCTCAAGGTCTCCAATCGATGTATGTGTTAGTTAGAAACCCACATTATCTTCTATCTCTATCTCTGTAGTAATTATGGAGCGACTAGTGTCAAGGTTAGCACATGAGTAGCAACCATTATTGGACTGACAGGCGAAGCGAGTCTAGCAACTTGCTTATCATTAGAAGAAATGCAGCGTACTCTGTATGGATATATTATGTGCGACAATCCAGGACTAGTCAAGGAACGTATAAAAGGCTGAGACGGCTTGATTTCATTCAATCTGTTGATATATGTTGTTAACAACTACAAAATTTTTATGCTTGGAAGCTACCAAAAGTAAGCATCTTATTTCGTATATAGATCAATTGAGATACTGTTCTCTAGGTAGTTATACATTAGATAGTGACTAAGGCATGAGACCTACTGATACAATTTCAACAAAAAGGGTTAAGGATAAATATAACAAATAGGTAAAATAATGACACTCACAACACCGTTGATCGATTTAAAAAAAGGGAAAAAAAGCACTGATTTTAGACAGACGTTTCCTACTACCGAGATATCCCCATAATTCCCATTACAGCGCCAAGGCAAGTTACGCAAACGGTATAAACCGACTAGGAAGATGGAAGAGCCGATTCAAGAAAAAAGAGATGAGGAAAGAGGTACGCGAGGCGGCAAGAAGCTGGAGAAGAACAACCCCAGGTGCGGCGTGGTGGAGGAGCGGACCGACGATGGAGGATGCGCCTGAAATTATTGCCGCAAGGATTATCGCTCGAGCATGGCTGTTCTCAGGCACAGCTTCACGAAGTGAGAGAAAGAAATGCTGCAGCCCGGCTCATAAGCAGAACCTCTTTATTCATCATCAAGATCAAACGCCGTATTCGTGGGGTATTTGCCGTTTTGTTCGTTTTTTAAGCATCGGACTTGTTCTTTTTCTTCTGCTCGACCTTGAGCAGCAGCGCACGGTTGATACGTGGCAAGACACCACCGAAAGCAATGGTGGCGCGGATCAAAGTATCCAGCTCCTCGTCACCACGAATGGCGAGCTGCAGGTGGCGGGGCGTGATACGCTTGACTTTCAGATCCTTGGCGGCGTTACCGGCAAGTTCGAGGACTTCCGCAGTTAGATATTCCAGAACAGCCGTGACATAGACCGCAGCTAAAATTATGCATGTCAATGAATCAGGACAAAACACACGATGGGGAATATGAAGGGGTCGCGACAGTCATAATCATACCTTTAGCGCCAACTCGCATCTTATTTTGAGTGTTGTTCTTCAAGAAACGCTTGACACGACCACAGGGAAACTAGATCAGGACTTATGTAAGCTCAAATCTGTCCACACGAATCGTCAAACGAGGTCATGGATTGAGATAAGAGGATATTGGTGGTCTTGATGGCAACAGAGCCTCAAAAGATGTCGCGTCTTCTACGGCTTGACATTTCGCGATCCGATGGAGAAACTCTTTGACAGTCAAAGAAGGTCCTCGATGTTGGACGTGAAGACGCGTTCTTCCAATGAAATTTCCCGCAACTTCGGTTCATCACGAAAAGCCGTTGCCAGAGATACCAGAAGGCATGAAAAATAACTGTTGCTGTGCATATTACTGAGAAACACAAGATATACTAACCTGCAAACCCGCCTTTGCGCTGTGAGACTTCTGGGTTTTCCCCGCAGCATCCTTCGCACCAGCCTTTCCGCCAACAGACTTTCCCTTTCCGCCGGGCATATTGAAAACTGTCGAAATTCGGGGTCGCAGAGATAAAAATGATGCGTTGAGCAAGATTCAGATGATTTGGACGACGGGTGTGGATGTTGAGAAGGTTCAAACGTCCTCAGATACGCGCGTTGTTGATGGATGAAGGAGTCAGAAATGTCACAGCCCATCCTGGTCGCTAAAGGCGTTGATCGTGGAGGGGCGCTAATCCCGATTAGGAACAATGCTCAACTTCGACTCAGATGCTTCCAAAGGCGAGCTGAGAAGGCATACTGAGCAAGACACAACGCCCGGAAAGCCTCAACTCGATCAAATAGGTTGAGAAAATGTAGCTTGCTGTACCTTAATCAGTAAATAATGGTCAGTAGCATAAGCATGGTTCATCCATGATGGTGCTGAGACTTCGCGGCATGGCTGGAGCCAGCCTCTCAGGTATGGTACGGCTTTTAGCCATGTTTCTTCATTGTCAATGATCATCCGATATTGAATATGCCTCAACCCATGTTGTCAAATTGAAAAGATAAATATCTCAGATATTCGTAGCTGAGGGAATGCTCATGTCAAGCAGCTGGGCAAGCCTGATGATGAGAATTGACGCTGCAGTGTTGTGGTTGTCGGGGCGCATATTACATAACTGAGCAGGTGACTTTGATGCCTTAGTCCAAAACCTGCCTGAGGATGAGGCCAATTGACAAACTACTGTAATGCAATAGTTGGCTATCGCCCAATCTCAAGATAAGCTCACGTGCTATATCTATTCACGTGATCTCACACCTTATGGACAGCTGTTCGACTTTCTGGGGCTCCAGGTCTGCGCTTTGTCCGAAAGTTCTGCCTGCACGCGCCTCCTTCCTCGACCCTTCAGTTTCAATTCCAGTCCTGCCCATATTTGATCTTCTTGTCAAAGGACCTTGTTGCTAAAATGAATCCTCAAGTGTGAGTCTTCTGAGCGCATTGTCTTCTTTGCTTCTCTTTGGCATAGAATCCACTTTCCATAATTCTTTTTCTTTGGCAGAGGTCGAATACACTGACCATGCCTTGATCTTTGCAGAACTAATCTGGCCATCATCCTTGTGATGATGCAGCTGGCGAAGAAGGTTCCCTTTGACAACCCGGATGTCCTCTTCCTCGTCCGTTGCATATACCTCGCGTCCAATGTGATCATTCTTGGACTCTACATGTATACGCAATCCAAGATCAATCAGAAGAAGGGTATGCACTTATCCGCAGTTGTAATGGGGAGTTATGGCGGAGGCTAATCAAGTTACTACAGATATGACTACTCTGAAGTACGTCGAGCCTGCCCCCATGGGCAGCGGCGAGGAGCCTCGCCCCGTGACGACCACCAACATGGATTACGACAAGGGACAACTGCGCCAATTGATGAAGTCGCAACTCATGGGAGTGGGTATGATGGGTGTCATGCACCTGTACTTTAAGTACACCAACCCCCTCCTGATCCAGTCGATCATCCCTCTGAAGAGCGCACTGGAGTCGAATCTCGTTAAGATCCATGTGTTCGGGAAGCCAGCCACTGGAGACCTACAACGTCCTTTCAAGGCCGCCAACAGCTTCCTGAGCCAGGGTCAGGTCAAGACCGACAAGGCCTCCGTCGAGAACGCCGAGAAGAACTTCCGTGGCGGTGTCAAGGAGGAGTAGATATGACAGTGGTGGGCAAGAACTTCTTTCTTCACCTGTATTTATAGAGCGACTTCAATGCAGACTTTGGGAGGTGATCGAGACTGCAACGGGGCTGGTAGGCCAGCACATGATTAACGGCCGCGTCATAGTCGCAATCAATCACATTGTATTAAGAATGTCACTGGTCTCCCGACCGCTACATGAACATCAAATTCTGTATGAGGGCTTATCCACTGACTTGTCCCCTTCATTGTAGACTGTTGGATTAGCTCCTTTTACATGTAGATATCCGTTTTGCAACGAGCGACCATAAAGGAAAAAGTTATCTCAAAAAAAAGGCTTTGGGTATTTGAAGTAGATGCGAATCAAATGGAGATTCAGCGATGAATCGATCCCAAGTCGTCTTGAAATCTAATCAGAAGGATGGAGCGAACGCCATTGCTAAACAAGTATTCGATGGAATCATAAGTTGATATTAACTTAACTGCAAAATAATTGCTAGAAGACTACATTAAGTAAATTGAAATCGTAGTGCATCCGGAATATGTCATGCAATGCTTGCAGACCTCTGAAGGCTCAATTGGGCGAGGAATGCATAGCACAGCCGCAAGGCACCGGCCCAGGCCTTTATGGGCACGTTCCAAATGACAGCCCATTAAAAAAGCAGAGATTTCAAATGCCTTGAGAGATTGAGACAAAGGGGGAAACAAAACGAAATGGAGATAAGGGAGGGGAGGAAAAAAGCAGTATAGCACATGATATTTGCAGCCGGTGAGAATTTCTGGAGTACGGAGAAGCCCTTCAGGCCCTCTTGAGCTTCGGTGAGACCACAGTGATATAAAAGATATACGGCGTATGATTCAGAGCTCCGCAGATTCTAGAAGTCCTGAATAGTAGTTTGTGGATTAACATTGTTCCGATGTAGGAATCATGATCCCAACCAGAAGAGCTGGACAGCCCCTCTTCCAGAGCATTTTTGGTGGGATGTTTTGGCTTAGTGCGATGCAACTGGACAAAGTCCTTCCGTTTCTACTGCGTCTTACATCATCTGGTATCTACGCAAGCCGCCCACTTACCATATGAATAAGAGGCACTCAGGTTTTCCCTCACCCCCCCGAAGCGATGGTAAGCGGGTGCCAAATGCATCGGGAGTTTCTCTATCATAATAACCTAGGTATTCCGTAATCTATTACCAGTCTTTCCGAAGAGCTGGTAGCAACTGCACGAGATTTGTAGGAGCGAGTACCCGGCTGGACGAGCACGCAGCACGGCTATTGGTCAGCATGGTAGCTACCGAGGGGAGGCAGGCCGCCCAAATATCGTGAGTCTCCTGCTTTGCCCGGTGTATGAAACCGGAAAAGCTGCTATAGAGCTTCTGGGCGGCGCATGTCGGGAAACCAGCAGCAAGCTGACCCAGAAAGACCCGTCCTCAAGCCATTACCGTACTAATCAATTATTTGTGTAGCAACACTGGGAAGCTGTAGTGCATAGGCTGGAGCAGCTATTTGGCCTTTAGCCCCGTCTGTCCGCCCGGTGTGCGGTTTCGACTGGCGCGCAAGCTCAAGGTGATCAGGTCGTTGCGTCAGTCGGAGACAACAAGCCATTGCCTTTTCTACTGCCCCTCCCCCGCTGGTGGCCTTTTTCTCTCATCTTCTCCTCTCTTCCCATCATCAGCATCATTAATCTACTGTCTCTCTTTCTTTCTATCATTCTATAAAGTAAGAACATATCCATCTTCCCTCAATCCCGTCTACAATAGTGTCCTCTTCACTACTCTGTCTCTATCTCTCAAAGCTTGACTGACATTTACCCCGCTCAGTACCAGACGAATCTACACAATGGCCACTCCCAAGGTATGAAGGTTCTGATCACGGTGAAGCGGGTTTGCTTCCATGCATCATCGTGCCATGTACTTAACTTCTCTCGTAGGTTGGTATCAACGGCTTCGGTCGTATTGGAAGAATCGTAAGTTTGATAAACCTTGCCCGGTGTTTTTGAATATCCAAAAGCTAACGAGTAATCGCAGGTCTTCCGTAACGCGTAAGTAGCAATTTGGAGCTACTTCGTTGGATTGGTTTTTCTAATAGATTGGATTGAACAGCCTCAGCCACGGCCTGGTCGACGTTGTTGCTGTCAACGACCCCTTCATCGAGGTCCACTATGCTGTACGTGCTCCAAGCCATCTAGACTCGTCCATCTTTAGACCCTAGAGACTGACAGAACACGATACTATAGGCCTACATGCTCAAATACGACACCACCCACGGCCAGTTCAAGGGTACCATTGAGACCTACGACCAGGGTCTGATTGTCAACGGCAAGAAGATTCGCTTCTATGCTGAGAAGGATCCCTCTCAGATCCCCTGGTCTGAGACCGGCGCTGCCTACATCGTCGAGTCTACTGGTGTTTTCACCACCAAGGAGAAGGCCTCCGCTCACTTGAAGGGTGGTGCCAAGAAGGTCATCATCTCCGCTCCTTCTGCTGATGCCCCCATGTTCGTCATGGGTGTCAACAACACCACCTACACCTCCGACATCCAGGTCCTCTCCAACGCCTCTTGCACCACCAACTGCCTTGCACCCCTGGCCAAGGTCATCAACGACAAGTTCGGCATTGTTGAGGGTCTCATGACCACCGTCCACTCCTACACCGCCACCCAGAAGGTCGTCGATGCTCCCTCCAACAAGGACTGGAGAGGTGGTCGTACTGCTGCCCAGAACATCATTCCCAGCTCGACTGGTGCTGCTAAGGCCGTCGGCAAGGTCATTCCTTCTCTCAACGGCAAGCTCACCGGTATGGCCATGCGTGTTCCTACCTCCAACGTCTCCGTTGTCGACCTCACTTGCCGCCTCGAGAAGGGTGCTTCCTACGACGAGATCAAGCAGGCCATCAAGGCTGCCTCCGAGGAGGGCGAGCTCAAGAGTACGTGAACTACTGATCTGCTTTCACTCTGAATATTACTGACGGTTTGTTATTAGACATCCTCGGCTACACTGAGGACGATGTTGTCTCCAGCGACCTGAACGGTGATGAACGCTCCTCCATCTTCGATGCCAAGGCTGGTATCTCCCTCAACCCCAACTTCGTCAAGCTCGTCGCCTGGTACGACAACGAGTGGGGTTACTCTCGCCGTGTTGTCGACCTTATCGGTAAGTTTACCTTCGGCCTAGTGCTCAGGTCTGCCGTGTACTGACTCGTCATTTTAGCCTACATCGCCAAGGTCGATTCCCAGTAGGAATCAGGACGGAAAATTGAAACTAGAAGTCTTCTGTGAAATAGAGACATTCCGAAGTCGGATACAACATGCCCTGCGGACAGAAACGCACTGGAGATCATGGCTCTGGGCATAAAAGCACATGATAACGTACTATTTAATGAAATGACTTGACGTTGCCAAATCCTGAATGTTTATAATTCTTGTTTAAGGGGCCCCCTTGTAACCGTACCATCATTTAGCCAACATGAATACTGGAGAGAATGAGATTGGGTGATCGGTCATTCCTGGTCATGGCCGGAAAAAGATCGGCAAACAATCGGGAATCAGACACGTGACGATAGCGTAGCTCAGTCCTCCGTATACCAGTCGGGAGGAGCGTTGAGATTGGATCTTTTGGGTTGCTATACCAACTCTTTCGCTCAACTATCTGTCCTAATTCCGGACAGCATCGATATTTCTTTTGCTTTGCTTAGCAGCCTTCCTGCTCCAGAGTGGCCTATCAATTTACCGGACGTTGTGATTTCTGCCAAAGTCACGTGAGCTAGAAGCTAGATAGGCCACGCCTTTTAGAGCTTCCTACTCTACATAAACCAATAAACTCCTAATCAGAACGCCTTCCTGCTGGCCGTGGTGATTGCCAAATCAGAATTTATTCTATGGTCTGAATGTATTAGATGTCAAGGTCCCAGAATTTTCTCTGTACGCTTTTTACCCCGCCCTCTACTGGTTTGCCTGAGCTGGACTTGTTCTACATCGGGACCCTTGACTCTAAGCGACTAAGCTAAACGGCATCTATCTCTTTGTCTAGCTCTTTCTCCTCATATCTCTACTGGAGCTCCCATCTTTCTTTCGCAATTTCACTTATCTTTTCTATCTGTTGCTTTTCTTAATTTCGGGATTTCCACTGCAAAATCCTTACATTGGTTTCGTTCCTTGCTTTGCTCGGAATAGGCACTATCTTTGGAGGATATTCCAGGGTCATTTGATACCCATCCTTATTTTTTTTTTGAGCAGATTGCAGACTCGGCTATGGCATGTTAAGGCGACCAAGTTTTGAAGCCTAGGGAGAAGTAAAAAGACCATAACATCATCCTCCTAATGGCTATGGAGCAGGATGGTGACACTCTGATGGGAGAGGCAGGCCCCCATCTCCCCAGCGGTAGTGCTTCACATGGCCATCCTACCAGCAACCCCAGCATGCCAGCAATTCCAGGGAATCTCAACGGGGGAACTGACCCTTGGCTTGCCCCACCGCTTCTGGGGCAGTCTATGAATCTGCCTCTGCCTGCTCAATTGGGCGACCAGCATGCGGCTGCACCTGTTGCTCAAGCACAACCCACAGTGCCATCAAGTGCTCCGGAACAGTCAGCTGGACTTAGTGCTGCTGTCACTGAACCCGCCAAAAGAGCAGACAGCATCGTTGAGGAAACGTCAGACTGGTCCGAGGAGGATTTAGGGGCGCGTGTAGGGCTTCCTCTTGCGTCTCTACCGTCAGGGCTCTGCTATGATGTCCAGATGCGCTACCATTGTGAGGTGCGACCAACTGCAGATGTCCATCCTGAGGATCCACGGAGAATCTATTACATCTACAAGGAGCTATGCCGAGCAGGGCTCGTTGATGACCCCGAATCTTCAAGACCGCTTGTCGCACGACCTCTCAAACGTATTCATGCTCGCAATGCCACTGAGGCTGAAATCTCTCTCATTCACACCCCGGATCATTTTGCCTTTGTTGAAAGTACAAAAGGTAAAAGGGAATGCAATGGGCCTAGGTTTCTCCCGACATCAAGTTCTAACCATTATCACAGACATGTCCGATGATGAACTCATTGCTTTGGAGCATACGCGTGATTCGATCTATTTCAACAAGCTGACATTTGCTTCTTCCCTCTTATCAGTTGGAGGAGCGATTGAGACATGTCTAGCTGTAGCCACTCGCAAGGTTAAGAATGCCATAGCTGTTATTCGGCCGCCGGGGCACCATGCAGAACACGACAAGACTATGGGGTTTTGTCTGTTCAACAATGTTTCCATTGCGGCGCGTGTCTGTCAGAATAAACTCGGAGAAAGCTGCAGAAAAATTCTGATCGTCGATTGGTATGTCTTGTTCCCCACAATGTAACAAGGCCTTGCTAATTTGGTCAGGGATGTTCATCATGGTAATACCTGCAAATATCGGACTCAAGTATGGCATCTCATCATGCATAGGCAACGGTATTCAGAAAGCGTTTTACGATGACCCCAATGTTCTCTACATCTCCCTTCATGTTTATCAAGACGGAAAGTTTTATCCCGGAGGGGACGAGGGCGACTGGGACCACTGCGGGGCCGACGCTGGTATTGGAAAGTATGCATATCCGGAGATCTGCAGAAGCGAGCTCTGTGCGCTGATTCCCCGTCTAGGAATGTCAACATCCCCTGGCCTAGCCAAGGTATGGGCGATGGCGACTACATGTATGCTTTCCAGCAGGTTGTGATGCCCATTGCGCAGGAGTTCAATCCTGACCTGGTCATCGGTGAGTAATTTGTTTCCCAACAAGCACCTACTGAGACTGACTCTAGGCAGTTGCGTCCGGCTTTGATGCCGCTGCTGGTGATGAGCTTGGAGGCTGCTTTGTGACGCCCTCTTGCTACGCTCATATGACACATATGCTTATGACTCTCGCTCATGGCAAAGTTGCTGTGTGTCTTGAGGTCAGTACTACAGTCTATCTCAATTTGATTAACGCTGAACAAATTAGGGTGGTTACAATTTTAGATCAATTTCTAAGTCTGCCCTAGCGGTGACAAAAACACTCATGGGAGATCCACCTGACCGCCTACACTCGACACTTCCTTCAGATCTGGCAACTTCTACTGTGAGGCGTGTCATGATGATCCAGTCTCGCTATTGGCGCTGTATGTACCCGAAAGTGCCGCAGGAGCAGGGTCTTTGGACTGATAGGTTGCACGGTAAGGCAAACCAGTATCAGATCTAGGGCATGGTTTTAAACAGTCTACAGATGTCATTCGTGCCTATCAATCGAAGCAGCTATACGACAATTTCAAACTCACCTCCCTATACATCTATCGGACCTCGATCTCGAAATCGTTCGAGAATCAAGTCCTGGCGAGGTCAGTATAAGCATATTCAAATGAGACACAGGTGCTGATTCTACACAGTGCCAATTACTACCAAGCCGTGCCTCTTATTGTTATTTTCCATGATCCGTAAGCTCACCATATCCCGCAAAGTACGGGGAGTGATTAACAAAGAGCAGGCCTGAAATCATGGGCTTGCCTCATCCAGTCACCAACAAGCTCGAGGCCCATAACTGCTGGCTGGTATGTGCGATGGTCGTTAGGCTCAACAGCGTATGCTAACAAGGGCAAGGCTGATTGCATGAAGAACTATATCGGATGGGCCGTCGGGAAAGGCTACGCTGTCATTGATGTCAATATTCCCAAACACGTGACAATAGAGCCTGTAAGTATCATGGACTTTTCCTATGATGTTCCTCGCTGATGACTTGAAGACCACTGGAAAGTATGAAGACGAGGATGAGAATCGGCCTTCGGCTACCGAGGAATTGGCCGGATACCTGTGGGACAACTACATTGAGTAAGTTTTTGAGACGCCTTCTCCTAGGCAATACAGTTAACTGTCCTAGACCCAATGAGGCAACTGAGATATTTTTTATTGGCATCGGCAATGCCTTTTATGGCGTCGCGAATCTGTTAATCAACAGAGGTAGGATGGCCTTAGACAAATGGCTGAAGCAGCAGCTGACCAAGATAGACACTCTGTACAAACGGGTCAACGGTGTTATCTCATTTGTTGCTGAAAATCCCGTTCGAGCCATAGCCTCCCACACGCAGGTCTGGCTCTCACGGTGGTATAAAGACGTGAGTGTTGCCTTCTCCCGAGTAGCTCCTTGCCTCTGTTTTATAGCCTCGAACTGACAGATTCGCGCAGAACTCACTTGTCTTTGTGTCCCACACGCATGGTGTCTGGAATAATGTGGAAACACGGCGTAAGCCGTCCAAACGCTACGGACACCTGATCCAATCGCCCAAGGCCGGACTCAGTGAGATGCTGATGCATCATAAAGACGAGGTTTTCAAGTGGATCGAGGAAAGAGCTGATGAGGCTGAAAGTGAGGAGGAGGAGGAGGAGGAGGAGGAGACCAAGAGCAAGAGTAAAAGCAAGAGCCGGTCACCGACCAAGGAGAAGCCAGTTGATCTTCCTCCTGGGCCTGGATGAGCGGTGAATACGATATTCGGGCATGCATTGGTCTTGGGATAGTACATATCATACTAATGATCTCTTTTCTTTTCCTTATATCTCCCCTCGGATTTGAAGAGAATTTGGTCCCGCGGGTGTCTCAATCCGGTTCAGCACGTTGAATGCGGGATGCGACGTAATGGAACGCCATCAAGACAGTTTCCACTTGAAACCAGTCGATCTAGTCGCGTAGGATGATATCTGTAGGTTGTCGCTAGGGTAGACCTAGAAATTGATCTGACTTGTAACCATCCTAATTAAATTAGTTCAGCGTTAGTCAAACTAAGATCAAGACTGTTTCGCTGACCACGGGACACACAGCAACTTTGCCATGAGCGATCTCCACTGCACTCACGGCTGGGATGTTGCATGGAATCGCCTAGGTAGCTGCCCCAACGGCTACTCACGCCATAGTCTCAGTCTCTCAGACATAGAACAGCACTGAACGTCAATCCTGACAACCCAGATGGCGACCTCAACTCTCAACCCATGGATGATGTCAAAGTCCCAAAGGCAAAGGCATCGAAAGAAAATAAAAGAACAGGGAAAAAGAAAGATAGAAAATAAAAATAGAAAAATAACGAAAGCCCAGCCCTATACGAGCTCAGAACGCAGGTAGGGCTTCCCGATGGGGACCATAAGTGACACCTCACCAACCAGCGTATGGCATCCTTCGGTTTCCTGTCAGTTCGTCCAGAGTTCAACGCCATACCCAACCTATTTTTAGATTTCTGGCAGGTCCGTGATGATCAGAATCAGTACGGACCTGTTAGTCAGATGTAACTGTCTCAGTTGGAACCCCGCGGGGTACATCTCTCCTCCCATCGGTACTTGAACGGTAACAAATCAGGCCGAGGGCGGTTTTCCCTTCAGCAAATGATGCCCTTGCTCCTCGCTGACTGCCTTGTCTGGTCGAGTCCGACTACTATTCTGATGCTTTGCAGGTGACTGCTCTTGCATTACTAGATCCTTCGACATACCATGACATGACCAACCGAGTTCGGAAAGTTGAGACATGCATGCTTAATGCCCTTTTGGAGAGGGATTGTTTGCTCATTGGAGGCGGGGATCTACTCTGACTCGGGAATTTTAGTAATGAGGCCTCATGGACGACCAGGGAATGAGGAGGTGAGTGGGGAAGTCGCGATGGTTTTCAGGTTTGGTGGCCTTACGACGAGTGAAGAAGCATATGAGTGGACGGCATTCGACTCTTTTGTGGTAATGTCTTGGATTGAAGGGCGGATGGCCGGGGTTGATTGCATGATTTCGCCGGATGAACCGGGTGATACTGAGCCTCCAGGTGCATTTCTTGCTCTTGATTCTCATTTCTCAACACGAGATGTCTCAGTCATGACTTGACTCGGGATGGCAATGCTTGCGGTGATTGCCATCGCGATGTATGTCATGGCACCAACAGAGGTCGCAGAGGAACGTGGAGCATGAAGCTTCGAGCATGGCAAACCGCCATCTATAAGAACCCCTGTCGACCTCTCGCTCCATCTTCATCTTCGCCGTCACCATCACATCGAATCCAGAATAATCATCCTGAGAACTAAAGTTAAACATGCACTTCACCACTCCCCTCCTCGGCCTCGCGGCCCTCATTCCCCTGGCCTCAGCCGTCGGCAATGCCGTCGTGACAAACAAGTGCGACGCTCCAGTCTACCTCTGGTCTGTCGGCGGCTCCGTCGGCCCTAAGCAGACCATCCAGCCGGGCAAGTCCTACTCGGAGGCCCTGCACCACGATCCCGCGTCCGGCGGCATCGCGCTCAAGATCACCCGTACCGACAACGGCCTCTACGACGGCAGCCCCCAGCTCAACTGCGCGTATACCCTCGACGGCCAGACCGTCTGGTACGACTTGAGCGACGTCTTTGGTGACCCGTTCTCCGGCAGCGCCCTTGTGGTGAAGCCAGCTACAGGCACCTGCCCGTCTATTTGCTGGCCGAACGGCGTCTCGCCTGGTGGTAGCCAGGTTAAGAATTGCGACGCGAATGGCGATATTGTGCTTACACTTTGTGCAGAGGGTTGTTAGTTTGAGTTGGGTCTATTCAGGGCTGAGTTGAAACGGAATTAGGATGAGTGTGGTGATCAATGTGGAGGGTGCTCTCTGGGGGATTATGAGTTAGGATCTCTTCATCAAATCAATGATTGAATGAACTTTAATTGCTCCTTCGGTAATGGTTTCGACTAAAACAGAGAGCGAGGACCATGTATTCTCTTAAAGAATTTATGATACCAGGCTCTGCGCAGTCTCGATGATGAATGCGTCCTTCTCGACAACCCTCAATGTTTGAAAAGAGTTCAAGCATATCTGAAGGCTTACCATGTGTCTACCCAAAGGAAACCCTAGACGTCGCAGTAGCAGGTGAGACCGTGGAAGCGATTACGTATTTATGTAAGTGTAAGGGTTCATACCCGGCTAACGGCAACCTCCTCCATTGTAAACCCGCTTGACGATATTCTATCCTCATGCTCCACCGCAAACACTGATGCCCCAGTATAGAACGCTTGGCCTTCAACCTGGACAACTACTGCGTTGAGGCACCCACCATCTACTTTATCAATAGTCACTTCCTCCACAATCTCAGCACTGAAAGCTCCTGTCCCGAAACGATTGGAAACCAAGGAGTTATACGCCCAGCGCTGGCCCAGAGACCTTAATCCCTTTGCATAAGCGAGCGCCATCCGCGCTATCACGCACGACCCCGTAGGCGATCGATCAATCTGATTCTCTGCAAAGTAGCACAATCCCGTCTCCGCGCCTTGCACATCATCCGGTTGAAACCCAAGTGTGTCGTCCACAATCATCACCGAGTAGAGGAATGCTAAGCGCTGGTCGTGCGGATGCTGCACCGCAGCCTGAACCTCCGCCAGGCCCATGAGACAAGGTTTGAGTTTCTGAATGCAGCGCGTCATTGCATCGAGGTCCAGATCCCGCAAACCACCGCTGAAGCCGAGCTCGCTCGCCTGGACAATGGCGTAGAATGCGCCGCCGTAGCTGATATCCAGCACGATGGAGTCTCTGTCCCTCAGCTCGGGCCAGCGGATTTCCGGAGCAACGGGAACCGTCATCTGAATTCGTGTTGCGAACGCAGGTGTGGATAGAAACGTCACCGGTCGCGAGGGGTCGGATTTCCGCCCATCAGCCGTGACAGGGACCGTCACTCGCACCACACCGCAGGGGGCGTGGATGTCTAATTTGACGGTCTGCGTGTCTACCTCGAAGACGAGGTCCTGGCGGCGAGGGAATACAGAGTAGTCGTGCGTGTCGACGAGGAAGCGGCCCAGTGCGATGGTTGCGTGTCCGCACATGGTCGAGAACCCTTCGTTGTGGATAAAGAGGACCCCAATGTGCGCGGCCCCGGATGAGACCAGCTCGGTCTCGGGGCGAATGATGGCGCCGTACATCCCGTTGTGACCGCGAGGTTCGAGCATCAGACATTTGCGGATGTGGTCGTGGTGCTGTTTGGCTTGGTCTCGTTGCTCGAGGAGAGTCCCGGAGAGTGGTGGGAAGCCGGAGTAGATGATGCGGGTGGGTTCTCCAGTGGTGTGCATGTCGATGCAGCGGATGGGCTGGTTAGAGCTAGTCTCCTCAAGAAATTGCACTATATCCATGACGAAGGTTCTGGTACCTTTTATCTAGTGAGTGATGATTGAATCCTGACTGTGATGATGGATGTACCTGATGATGCAGGTTCTCCGCAGCTATCAGTTCAAGGTGGGGTACGCTTTTATGCATTCTACGCTAACAATGCTCAATGTTAAGGAGCAATTAGCCGTTACCGTTGAATAGGCCCCTGAAACTATCCTTGAGGGAGGCTAATCATGAACCTAGGTTGTTGTTGGGTCCCATCAATTCCCTTTGCCCAGATAATCATATTGACAATACAGGGATCAGCCTCCAGTCTCTAAACCAGCTGTAGAAAAGAAGACCTGGAGAGACATATGTCAAGAAACGGTTCCTCTGTCAATCAAATCTTGAATGGGTACCAACTATATTGCTCCTAAGGGTCACCCACTGAGCAATGCGTAAATCCGCGGCTGATTACTTGTATATACTCTTTATCAAAGTTATGAACCAGCAATGTCTGACTAAGGGTGCAATGCATGGGCTCATGTACTGTCTAACATTCTAGGCAATGCTCAATAGATATGTTCTTTAATTTTGTTCTCAATCAGTGCTTATTATCGCAAGGACATGGGCACATAAGTGGCTGTAGAGCTGGAACCGTCTGACCGAGGGTATGGTGTCTGGATCATTCACTCCCTTAGTCGAGGTATAAGTTAACCCTCTTAAGAGTGTACGGGTAACTACTTATGTATATGCTAGAAAGGTCCACTATACTATGAGAGTGAACAAGGCTATGCTTACTTATAATAGAAACCATACCATCCGCAATTAGTATTCATATTCCCCAACCCCTATTGGCATGGTTCTGAAGATCTTCAACAGTATACGAGTGGTGCAAGATGTAGATACATAGTGCATCCACATAGAACAATATTGTTTTCAGGGTTTCAAGCCGGCTGATTCTTTCGGTCGATACTCCGTATGTCTCAGACCCTTCACTTCCCCCTGATGATAAACAATTCAATATTCCTGAGGATGTTCGAAAGAGTGAGTGAAACTACTGATTCACCGCCTGGTTGCCCGAGGCATCATGCCTCACCGCCTCCTTAATGGGGATGTCTCGCGTCAACTCTCATCATTATCCCTCATCACCTTAAATCAACCTGGAATTTATCACCTACATACTGTGCATGTGATTCCCATCATATACTCTTCATTTTCTGTTTCCTATGGATGTTTGATTTCCTCAATTCCAATTACTTTCCATACCTACATGTACATATCGCCCCTTTTTTTGTCCGTTCATAGATTTCTCCGTGCTGTCCCTCTTTTCTCCAGGGTCTTATCCTTGCGTAATCGCGCAATAGTCCAGTACTTAGCTCCGGGGCCACTGCTTAAACTCCGCCAGCAATTTGCCTAGCGGCTTTCCTTTGGGCAACCCTCGCGCATCGCATGCCTCCAAGGTCCTTTCCATCTCTCCGCCCGTGGAACTCTGGAGGTTTCTATTTCAATCCTGGTCATCTTCGCTCATTCTCACTCGTGCCTTCTATCGCCTCAACGGCGATTGCCCCTCATTTTTCGTCTTCGCTACGTCGTCGCTTGGATTGCCCTCAGTTCCTGCTGTCACGCTGTTGGCCTCGTCACACCCTTCCCCGGTCTACTGTCGCTCCTTTCTCAACTGCGGCCGTCACCATGGGCTCCATCCAACGCATTACGGAGCATTTGGAAAAGCCAGAGCTCGATGACCGCTCCTATCGAGTTATTCGGTTGTCAAACAAACTGGAAGCGCTCTTAGTCCATGATCCTGAAACGGACAAGGCTAGCGCATCCGTCAATGTCAATGTGGGAAACTTTTCAGATGCAGATGATATGCCAGGAATGGCTCATGCTGTAGAGCATTTACTCTTCATGGGGACAAAAAAGGTAGGTTGCACATACACGTGTCGAACATCAGGGTTTCTTTTGAGGAAGTTCAAATGACTGACTTCGTGGCGACCTCATAGTTCCCGAAAGAAAACGCGTACAATCAATATCTCGCCTCACATTCTGGCTCGTCGAATGCATACACAGCAGCCACGGAGACGAATTATTTTTTTGAAGTGTCTGCTACGGCCGACTCGGGGGATGGACAGCCCAATGGCCAATCCTTGACTAACGGCACGACCAACGGAACAACCAATGGAACAACCAACGGCGCCTATGCGTTCGCGGAGTCGGACACTTCGGAGCCCTCGTCCCCTCTGTATGGAGCTCTCGATCGCTTCGCACAGTTCTTTGTGTCCCCCCTTTTTCTGGAGTCTACTTTAGATCGTGAGCTGCGTGCGGTGGATTCGGAGAACAAGAAAAACCTCCAGAGTGATTTGTGGCGCTTGATGCAGTTGAACAAATCGTTGTCCAACCCGGCCCACCCTTATCACCACTTCTCGACCGGTAACCTCAAGACCTTGAAGGAGGACCCTCAGCAGCGTGGCTTAGAAGTCCGCAGTGAGTTTATCAAGTTCTACCAGAAGCATTATTCAGCGAACCGAATGAAATTATGTGTGCTCGGGCGAGAGTCTTTGGATGAGCTTGAAAAATGGGTCGAAGAGCTGTTCTCCGAAGTGGAGAACAAGGACTTGCCGCAGAATCGATGGGACGATGTTCAACCCTGGAGGCACGAGGATTTGGGCATTCAAATCTTCGCTAAGCCCGTCATGGATACCCGCTCCTTGGACATCTACTTCCCGTTCCTGGATGAGGAAACGCTCTACGAGTCTCAGCCGAGCCGGTATATCAGTCACTTGATTGGCCACGAAGGACCTGGCAGCATTTTGGCTTATATCAAGGCGAAGGGATGGGCTAACGGCTTGTCCGCCGGCGTCATGCCCATCTGTCCCGGAGCGGCCGCTTTCACCATCTCGATTCGGTTGACAAAAGAGGGCCTGCAGCAGTACCGAGAGGTAGCTAAGGTGGTCTTCCAGTATATCGCGATGCTGAAGGAAAGGGAGCCGCAGCAGTGGGTTTTCGATGAGATGAAGAACATGGCCGAAGTTGAATTCCGCTTCAAGCAGAAATCCCCTGCCAGTCGATTCACCAGTCGACTCAGCAGCGTCATGCAGAAGCCCCTTCCCAGAGAATGGCTTCTCAGTGGTTCTCTCCTGCGCAAGTTCGACCCCGATCTTATCAAGAAGGCTTTGTCATACCTTCGGCCTGACAACTTTCGGCTGATCGTTGTCTCCCAGGAGTATCCAGGAGACTGGGACTCCAAGGAGAAGTGGTACGGTACCGAGTACAAAGTGGGCAAGATACCCGAGGACTTCATGGCCGACATCCGCGAAGCCTTGGACACCACTCCAGAGACCAGACTGTCTGATCTTCATATGCCCCACAAGAACGAGTTCGTCCCAACTAGACTCTCGGTGGAGAAGAAAGAAGTATCAGAGCCAGCGAAGACGCCCAAACTCATTCGCCATGACGACCATGTGCGCCTCTGGTTCAAGAAGGACGACCGTTTCTGGGTCCCCAAAGGCACCGTCCATATCACGCTCAGAAACCCCCTGGCATGGGCCACCCCTGCAAACTTGGTAAAGTCGAAGCTGTATTGCGAACTTGTCAAGGATGCTTTGGTGGAATACTCATACGATGCGGAACTTGCTGGGCTTGACTATCACCTTTCCGCCAGTGTCTTTGGATTAGACGTGTCTGTTGGGGGTTACAACGACAAGATGGCTGTTCTACTGGAAAAAGTGTTTACGAGCATGCGCGACCTGGTTGTTAATCCGAATCGCTTCCATATCATAAAGGAACGCTTGTCTCGGGGATATCGCAATGCAGAGTATCAACAGCCGTTCTATCAAGTCGGTGATTATACCAGATATCTGACCTCTGAGAAGACATGGATCAACGAGCAATACGCGGCTGAATTAGAGCATATCGAAGCGGAGGATATCTCCAGCTTCTTCCCCCAACTACTCAGCCAGAATCATATTGAGGTCCTTGCGCATGGCAACCTGTACAAGGAGGATGCCCTTAAGATGACGGACTTGGTGGAAAACATTCTGCAAAGCCGCCCTCTGCCCCAGTCACAATGGCATGTGAGGCGAAACATTATCATCCCTCCTGGAAGCAATTTTATCTATGAACGCACGCTCCGAGACCCCGCCAATATCAACCACTGCATTGAGTATTATGTTTACGTTGGAAGTATCACGGATGACATGCTTCGAGCAAAGCTTCTGCTGTTTGCGCAGATGACAGATGAACCGGCCTTTGACCAACTTCGGAGCAAGGAGCAGCTTGGATATGTTGTTTGGAGTGGCGCACGCTATTCTGCTACGACCATTGGTTATCGAGTCATTATCCAGAGCGAGCGTACGGCCGAGTATCTCGAGTCGCGTATCGATAACTTCCTTATTCAAACAGGAGAGACATTGGAAAATATGTCGGAGAAGGATTTCGAGGGTCACAAGCGCAGCGTGATCAACAAGAGGCTGGAGAAGCTCAAGAATCTGAGCTCCGAGACATCGCGGTTCTGGAGTCACATCGGCTCGGAATATTTCGACTTCCTGCAGAATGAAAGCGATGCGGCCAACGTCAGGGCTTTGACTAAGGCTGATATCGTGGACTTTTATAAGCAGCTTATTGACCCTCGCTCACCCACCCGGGGTAAGCTTTCAATATACCTGAACGCCCAAGGGGGTGCGCACGCCAAACTCGAAGGTAAAGACCAGCAGTCCCGGCTAGTGTCACTGCTTGGAAAGCAATTGGAGGGCGCCGGATTTGCCGTGGATACGAGCCGCCTGAGCTCTGTATTTGAGAGCGCTGATCTCTCTGCTAGTGACGCAGACCAGCTTCTCGCCGTTTTGAAGAAGTTCCTGCTCTCTGAAATGAGCTTATCAGAGCAGCAGACAGCACTGGTGCTTGAGCAAGCGCGACAGAACATTGGTCTTCATGCGAAGCAACTTGGCATTGAAACTGTCGAAAAGGATTCCAAGCCTGTGACTAATGGCGTTGGCCAGCCCAAGACTGATAGAAAGGTGACCTACATTACCAACGTGCCTGAGTTCAAGGCACGCATGGTTATGAGCGCTGGACCCATCGCGGTCACAGATATTACCGAGTTTGAGGATTTCGACGCCAAACTCTGATGTCTTCGGAAATATATTCTCAGGTTTTTTTTTCCATAGATGTGAATTAACTCAACCTATAAGCATTTGCTGGGTATGTCGCATGGTTGAGGTCGGCAGTTCGGGGGTTCATGGTGCTACACGGGTTCGGTAGATTCGACTTCAAGAGTTGGGCACTTGTATCAGAAATCTAGGTACTAAACAATTTCAGGTTGTTAGACTACTAAGATGGTCCCGCGAAATTGGGTTAGCGTGTCCTAACCGTAACTTCTTGTGCTTTCCCAATACTGGGGATTCTCCCCGACCTATCTTCACCTCAACTTCTGGGTGCTTCTTTTTCGCTCCTTTATTACAAATCAAGATATGGCTAGCGGGAAGTGCGGGGCCAAAGCCATCAGTTCATGATGGTGTCAAAGCGATCAAAAATGAGCCTGTACACCTCGGAGTTCGGATATAAGAAGCTGCTTGAAGTATTGAGGACGTTTTGATTAAGTTCATCGTATAGGCTGGGCCCCTACCTCGCCCCCTTATTAATTCGTAGTGCTGTACTGTAGCTTAGCCTAGTCATTTAGGTAAAGGAAGATGACCACCTAGAGGAAAACGCAGATCGTGCAGTGATTGGTTGAGTCGTATTCAACATTGATTTCAAATCCGATCTGTTTTATCCCGAATATTAATTGTTTTATAATCTTCCGCCATTCTAAACCACTACAATTGGTTAATTCTTGTACAATGGTTTCATCTTTTGTAATCGAACTGACGATTCAGGCTCTTCATGTATGGAGATAACGCTCGATCAACGGACTTTATTCTTGGATAATGCCCAAATTATCACGTAGCTCTGACCATCCAGCAATATATAAATACTAAGCCATTGAGGTTTTCCTGACAGATTCAATGCAGAACCATCAACGGCTTCATTCTTCTCTGCTTTAAACATCCCTCTGATTGTAATACACAATGGCCAATTCTCACGCCCAGATAATCTTTGGCGGCGCCTTATTCGGTACATTGCCCGAGTGGTCCACCCCGGAGAAGGTGGAAGAGTTCCTTCAAGTCTTGGAACGGAATAACGTCAAGATCATCGACACGGCACAGATCTACGGCGCAAGCGAGGAAAATCTGGGACAAGTTAAAGCCGCGAAGCGCTTCATTATTGACACCAAGCTCGGTGGTGGCTTCGCCCCCGGAAGCGCTACCAAGGACCAGGCGATCAAAACCGGCGACGAGAGTCTGGCAAAGCTGGGCACGGATAGTGTAAGCTCGCTTTCATTTCTTGTCTGGCTTCGAATGCACGGGACTGACCTTGAATACAGGTGAACGTGTACTATATCCACTCGCCAGATCGCCAGATCCCGCTGGAGGAGACCCTCGCGGGTATCAACGAGCTCCACAAGGCAGGGAAATTCAAGCACTTCGGTCTGTCGAATTTCCGCCCGGAAGAGGTGCAGGAAGTTGTCCGCATTGCCAAGGAGAAGGGCTATGTCCTGCCTTCCGTCTACCAGGGCAACTACAACGCTGTAGCCCGCCGCATCGAAGCGGAGTTACTGCCCGTTCTCCGGGAAAACAACATCCGCTTCTATGCGTACAGTCCCATTGCCGGTGGGTTCCTGACCAAGACGAAAGAGCAGCTCCTCGCTGGCGGCGAGGGACGATGGGATCCAAACAGTGCGATTGGTCAGATCTATCATAGGCTGTACAATAAGCCTGCAATGCTGGAGGTGCTGGATGATTGGGCTGAGATTGCGAAGGCGGAGGGAGTCACCAAGGCTGAGCTGGCCTATCGGTGGATCTTCTTCCATTCGCATATTCGCGAGGATCTAGGGGATGCGGTCATAGTCGGAGCGACTAAGATCAGTCAGTTTGAGGAGACGATCGCGGCAATTCAGAGGGGTCCTCTGAGTGCGGATGCTGTGAAGCGGATCGATGCTGTCTGGGAGAAGATCAAGGATGTGGCTACCTTGGACAACTTCAATGCGTGATGATGGCAGACGGTGGAATACTTGTTTTGCACTCTCTCGACTCTATTGGCTCTTTGCACTTACTATACGAAGTACCTCTTTTCCTCTTATGAAGAATTTATGCTGTACACCGGAGATTGCATTGGCATTTGTAGCAACGAGAAATTCTCAAGTGGGATGATTTAATCAACCTACTGTCGAAGACTGTCGTGTAGCATGATGTTTCCCTGATTCATGAATAGCAGATTTGATCCTCTACAGCCTTGTTTGTTATGCAATGACATGATAGATGGCAATACCGCGAACATTTCTCGATATGAGTGGCATCTCATGAATATACCAAATGCAAATCTGGTTCAATGGTCGACATCGAGAGCTGTTCTCGCGTCGTTACACCTAAGCTATGCCCGGAATCCGGTCGAACGTTTTCGCGGGGCAGCTCCGATCTGCGACAACTGAGCTTCAACATGCGACAAGCGACTTACATATAAACCCCTCCAATTCCAAGGGACTTCTTGCCTCTGGACCACAGAAACAAATTTGGACTCTGTTAGAATATACTTTATCCAAAATGTCAACAACTACAGCGACGTCGATGCAAAGCTCTCATCCGTGAGTTCTGGCTTGAACCCTCTCATCTTTACACCTTGTGGCTCCATTGCCGGTCTGTCTTTGCGCTCGACATTTAGACTGATTGTATAACTTCTATCAGACCTATCATTCCCAAAGACTTCTCCGCACAGCAGCCCAAGACTATCCGTTTATACCCCCTTTCCAATTACACATTCGGTACCAAGGAGACACAACCAGAAGAGGATCCCTCAGTCCTCGCACGTTTAAAGCGTCTGGAGGAACATTACGAGAAACATGGCATGCGACGAACCTGCGAGGGTGTCCTTGTCTGCCATGAACACAATCATCCTCATGTTCTGATGCTGCAGATCGCCAATGCATTCTTCAAGTTGTATGTTATACTATGGTTCGAGCTGGACTGGCCTCAATAGCCAACCCGAGACGTCCCAGTCAGCGAACAAACTCAAACTAATGCTCCTTGTGCTCAAGACCAGGTGACTATCTTCACTTCGACGATGACGAGGTTGAAGGCTTCAAGAAGCGGCTGAACGAGCGTCTGGCGCCGGTGGGATCCCAATTCTCAGGCGAAGGCGTCAATGAAGACTGGGAGATTGGTGATACCCTTGCGCAGTGGTGGCGGCCGAATTTCGAGACGTTTATGTATCCTTTTCTTCCCGGACACGTTACGCGGCCTAAGGAGTGCAAGAAATTGTACTTCATTCAGCTGCCTAAGAAGAGTAAGTTTGCAGATTGTCACTGAGCCTTTTTACTCTTTGGACAATTCTAACCGACGGCCACTTGATAGAGGTCCTCTCAGTCCCTAAGAACATGAAGCTGCTCGCCGTGCCGTTATTCGAGCTGTACGACAATACAGCGCGTTACGGCCCGCAACTCTCTGCCATTCCTCATCTGCTATCCCGCTATAACTTTGAGTTTGTTGATGAGAACGACAATGTTGTCGCAGCCACGCCGGGGGCGCCCCTTCCTGAGCACCAGATCCCCCGGACCAAGGTTCTCGCAGGCGAAACCAACGACGGGCAGGACGCCGGTATGACGGACTACACTGAAGGCGGGGAGAATGGAGGGGAGAACGCGCAGTAATAGCAGTAAAGGGTCATGCAACCCAGTGGATGGTCCGGTATGTTGGCATAATATCTTTCTGACTCCATTTGTCTTTCGCACATGAAGCGGAAAACTGATTGGACTATAGCATTGATACTACCTCTCCTAGTAACTCCCATCTAGCTTTGCCATCAAAGATAGATATGATTCCTTAATGTACATGGTCGGCGTTCCACGGAGCGGATGTATGCTTTGCTTTTTTGTTTCTTTTCGCGTTTCTTCCCTTCCCTGGGTATGATGGATAGTTTACATTTCGAGGATCAATTGATTGGGTTTTGAGGGCATCCTTTAGAAGTCAACCAGGCTTTGTCGGCGAATTAGAGATGTTGGCATCCAAAGCTGAATGGGATCCCGAGTACCCACGGCCAAGTCGCCTCGTCGGCTCTACACAGTAGTACCACGTGGAAAGTACCTCACTACATAGTGGTCAAGGCTGGACGGCAGAGGTA
This sequence comes from Aspergillus fumigatus Af293, assembly GCF_000002655.1. Lineage (NCBI taxonomy): Eukaryota > Fungi > Ascomycota > Eurotiomycetes > Eurotiales > Aspergillaceae > Aspergillus > Aspergillus fumigatus. The sequence goes on from NC_007198.1 coordinate 522,225, forward strand.
GAGTAGTGTTGCATTACATACGCACGGCAAGTCAATTTCGTCAAGTCTCGGTTTCATGTGCTCCACTGCTCATACATGGTCATGAGGACTGCTGGAGTCTATATGCCGACGCTATGTACTTTAGACAGCACGACTCAGCCTGCGCCAGGCATGCTTAGTGACGACACCTCGTATAAGGCAATCTAAGACAATCCATATGGTTGGCTCTTCCCCTGCAGCACCGTAAGCAACGAGGAATCTTCCACCATTGAGTTGCTTTTCTCGTCCAATCGGCCATCCACACCGCCAGCGTGATTCCTCACTATCACCAGGCAGGATGATTTGGCCGGAACTTGGCGTGAGCCATTTCTCGCTAGCCGCCAGCCATCTTCTCCCGTCAGTCGTCACCGCTAGAGAGTTAGGCACGAAGTCTTATTGACTGATTCCTCTTGCTGGATAGTCGGAGTCCGGTCACCGATGAACTATATTCCTTGCAAAATTACAATTCGACCAATCAGTCTCACGTTCTCAAGCATGGTTTACTGATCTTCGCGTTCTCCATACCATTCTGGTCCTTCCAACGTCTGGAGCTTCTGCAGGCTGCGGGGATTATCCCGGGATTGGTGGGGAGCATCACACACGCTACTTTAGCCCCCGCGCATACGGCATAGTATCTGGTAGATACTCCTTTCGATTTTCATGGCTGGCAACGGACGAACATCCTGTTTGGGTCAGCGAGGAATGGGGAAATCTCCCTGAATGTGTCAGCTTGGCCGAGAGGAGCGCCGTGCCATGTTTACAATGAGGCCGGTTGGTTGACGGCTGACTGGGCCTATCTACTCCGTACCCCACCCTGGATTGCTCGCGAGAAAAGCCCTCAGCTGACAAACAAGGCGCGATGAATATTTGAGAGTGGAGAGTGCGACTACTGAGTCGCTATGTGGGCTCTGGCAGGGTATAAATTCTCCGCATTCCTGCAGATCGCTGAAGATGAGATCCAGGTGCCGTGTCGTCTCCTGGGGGCTTATCGCGCAGAGTCTGCCTATATTCTCTCTGAAAGGGTTGTCTTGAGTATAAGCTAGGCATCATGGTTCACTTTAAGTCTGTCTGTACGCTGGCTGTTACGGCGTTTGCTGCGCTGGGTGCTGCGGCGCCAGCAATGTTGGCAAAGCGAGGTATGTCTGACGCTTCCTACGATTGGGCTATGTGCGATGCTAACTATTAAGTAGACGTGTCCTCGTCGGTGCTGCAAAAACTGTCACTGTTTGCGCAATACTCTGCTGCCTCCTATTGTACCAACAACATCAATTCCACGGGCAACAAGCTGACATGCTCCTCTGGAGAGTGCCCGCTGGTCGAGGCAGCCAACACCAAGACCCTTTCGGAATTCTACGAGTAGGTCGATCCCATGCATGAGTAGCTCGTATCTCTAACAGAGTTGGTAGTGATTCCGCGTATGGAGACGTCGCAGGCTTCTTGGTTGCAGACACCACGAACAAGCTACTTGTGGTCTCTTTCAGAGGAAGCCGCACGATAGACACATGGTTGGCGAACCTGGACTTTGGCCTGGACAGTATCAGTGATGTTTGCAGCGGATGTGCGGTACATAAGGGATTCTGGAAGTCCTGGGAAGTCGTTGCCAATGCACTAACGACCGAGCTAAACTCTGCCCTTGCAACTTACAGTGGCTATACCGTTGTCTTTACTGGCCATAGCTTCGGCGCTGCTCTTGCAACGCTGGGGGCTGCTACGTTGCGGAAAGCAGGGATTCCCGTAGAGCTGGTAAGTCATCCCTTGTCAAATCAGGTAAGGGCGTAATGGGACTAATTGATTGAAGTATGGTTACGGATCCCCGCGTGTTGGAAATAAGGCCTTGGCAACATTCATCACCGGACAGGGTTCCAATTACCGTGTCACACACACAAACGACATTGTCCCCAGACTCCCGCCCCGAGTCTTTGGCTTCAGCCACATTAGCCCAGAGTACTGGATCACGAGCGGTGACAACGCTCCTGTCACGACGTCTGATGTCACGGTTGTCCAGGGAATCGACTCAAGCGGTGGAAATGCGGGCGAGGATTCTACCAGCATTGAGGCCCATAATTGGTATATTGGCCATATTGATGGTTGTCAATAAGCGCAGTATATAAACAGCTTTTTGGATATAAAAGGGCCAGGATATCTTAAGCTTGGCTCATGAACGGGGAATGAATTGATGACTTATTTCTTGCAAAGCGACATTTCTATACTACAGAGTATGACTTGAGTTTATGTCAAATGGTAGAAATAAACTCCACATTGTGGACAGGTGTGGTTCTGGGGAAGTTTGTTTGGTTTGGACTTGGACACCTGGAGTTTATCCCCAGCTTCATCCACTTGGGATCTAATCACCAGCTGGTGGAAGCTGGCTCGACGGAGTGCGTTCTTACTGAATGCTCATTTGGTTTGAATAATAATAATATTAATTCTGTCATGACTAACGACCAGTAGCCGCTCAATCCTTGCGAACGTCTTTACGCAATTGAATCCACCCTCCAATCCTGTACCTCTCCGCCGGAGAGCCGACTCTGCGCATTTTCAACATCTGCTCTACACGCCGCAATGGTCGCTGCTTCATGCTGCTGATACTATACCTGTCCTCAGTAATCACGGAAATTGTCATAGGGCCCCCACTTTAGGGACTCTTTCCTTCGCCTACAGCCATGTTGTTCTTCGGCACCGGAGTCCAGAGCCCGCGCCGTCGCAATAAGGAAAAGGCAATTTTCGTCACGGTTGTCATCATCTACGCTCTATACTTTCTGTTCTTTACGAAAAAATCCACGGACCGAGAGTCGGCTGTTTCGGTCCATCATCCGGTCCACGATGAGGGGGCGAACAGGGACGCGCGTTCGGGGCAGGCATCTCCGTCGCGCGACACGAGGATCGAGAAAGATATGGTGGTCGCGAGCATGAAGAGTGATAATACCTCGTGGTTGTTCGAGAATTTCCCCGACTGGCATAAGAGCGTCTACGTGGTCGACGATAAGAATGCGGAGTTGACCGTGCCGCAGAACAAAGGGCGGGAGTCTATGGTATATTTGACGTATGTACTTTTGGTCCTATACCTTGTTGCGTGAAGGCTAGTACTGATGGCAGGTGCCAGATACATAATTGATAACTATGACCATCTACCGGACGTGATGCTTTTCATCCACTCGCAGCGCTTCCAATGGCACAACGACGATCCCTACTACGACGGAGTCCCCGTGCTCCGTCGTTTCCAAGTGTCTTATCTCCAAAAGCAAGGCTATGTCAATCTGCGCTGTGCATGGACTCTCGGATGTCCGGCGGAGATCCACCCGCACACGGATACCCACCGTGACGATGTGCATGCGGGGGAGTATTTCAAGAACGGCTTCATGGAGCTGTTCCCTGGGGTTGACGTACCAGACGAGGTTGGCGTATCGTGCTGCGCGCAGTTTGGAGTCACGAACTGGAAGGTCCGCGAAAGGCCCAAGAGTGACTATGTGCGGTTCAGGAAATGGTTGTCTGAGACGCCACTTAAGGATGATCTCAGTGGGCGGATTATGGAGTACTCGTGGCATAGTATGTTTCCAACCCCCCTCCCCCTGCGTCACAGTGTCTTTATAAAGCAATGCGGTGCTAACAGCCATCAGTGATCTTTGGCCAGGGACCCGTGTTCTGCCCCACGGCGGAAGAATGCTATTGCAAGGTGTTCGGTTTATGCGATCTGACATGTCCAAACGAAAGGGAATGCGCTGGGCGCTATGTGCTTCCGCCTTACTCAACTCTTCCACAGGGTTGGCCGTACATAGGTTGGAAGGGCCAGCAACAAGATCCCAGTACTGGACTTCCAGAGACCTAAGCTTACTTAGATTTGCTTTTGCTACTGTGTCGAGTACTGTACTCTTGAGAAGCGGACTGCGCCGTACACGCCATGGCTGGCGAGTAGAAGCGGCACCCGCTGAAAGCTAGAGCCCGACTTTGGTTCATTCTGGTTGTACTGCAAGCTGGTTCAAAGGAAGTGCCAGTCCAGGTCAACTAATCGAACGTCATCGAGCTTCTGGGGAACTCGATTGACATGGCCATGTCTCCAATACATCATTTGCAAGGGCTAGATTCGTCGTCACAGATACGAACGATCTGAGAGAAGCGCCTTCAACACCGTCAATTGCGGGAACCACATGGCTGTTCTATACGAACCTGTGCGGTCTTACGAAAAGTATGACGATAGCTTTGTAATATCCTTCTCGATGATACCTATTTCCTCTTATAAAAAGACATATACGTGACAAGTCAAATACCAGCGAAGTTTACTAGCAAGCTCAACTGTATAAGTGGTTCAGCAGCTTCTCTCCGAGTGACATACCCCGGCCGAGGTTGACGGCAGTCCCCGCATCCCGAAATACCTCCAACTCCAGCTCCTCTTCATAGACATTCAACGTCATTATTCACAACAACGGCATCCCGACGACCTACATTCTCAATTGATTCAACAACTCACGAACCGTAATTCGATCCATAGACAATAGATCTACTGCATATCAACCCGTCTCACCCCCGCCAGAGCACGACCCCCACCGCTGCGTACCGAAACATCGAACCAAACACAATGCTCATAATCGGCCTAACCGGCTCCATCGCCACCGGCAAATCCACCGTCTCAGCCCTCCTCGCCTCACCCCCCTACTCCCTCCCCATAATCGACGCAGACCTCCTCGCCCGTCAGGTCGTCGAACCAGGCACGCCCGCCTACAAAGCAATAGTCAACTACTTCGGACCCAGCACGCCCGACCTCCTCCTCCCTCCATCAGACGGCGATGCGACAAGCTCACAACCACCGCTGAACCGCCCGGCGCTCGGGCGGCGCGTATTCGGAACCAGCGAGGAGCGCAAGCGCGACCGCATGATCCTCAACAAGATCGTGCACCCCGCTGTGCGGTGGGAGATTTACAAGGCGCTGATATACTACTATGTGCGCGGCCATTGGGCGGTGGTGCTTGACGTGCCGCTGTTGTTTGAGAGCGGGATGGATCTGATCTGTGGGACGGTGGTGGTTGTGGGCGTGAGGGATCCGGCGGTGCAGATGGCGCGGCTGCGCTCGCGGGATCCGCATTTGTCGGCCGAGGATGCGGAGAATAGGGTGAGGAGTCAGGGGGATGTGCGTGGGAAGGTTGAGAAAGCGGAGTTTCGGGGGACAGGGTCAGCGAGGGGGGTTATTGTGTGGAATGATGGGGATAAGGCGGATTTGGAGAAGGAGGTCAGTAAGGCGATGGAGATGATTAAGGCGTCAAGCCCGAACTGGTGGGCGTGGGTTCTGTTGCTGGCCCCGCCGCTGGGAGTGGGCATCGCAGCTTGGAATCTGGCTGTGAATTTCGCGACGCAAAAGAGCTGGCAGAAGAAAGAGAGGGAAGAGAAGGCCAAGTTATGATTTAGAATATGGTGATCCGCTAGTCTACAAAGCGAGTGATTCTTGAAGGACTGCGGGATTAAAAGCCAGCCCAGGGATCTGCGCGGCGTTCTAGAGGGAACTATAGACTATAATACAAACAGCTTGGACTGAGCAAACGCGTGTTCAAGGTACGAGACTCTTGGAAGCGTTTGGACTGGTTGCTCTCACAAGGCCAAGACTGGTTTGACATTAGCGGATCTCTCTGTATCTGCTCCTCTTCTTTGATTGGCAAACAAAAGATCATTGTTAGACGCAGCTATTCCTTCTTCAGGCCATCATGATAGCCATAATATAAGGACATAGCAACTCGAGCTAAGCTAACCTGCACCACAAAGTGCTGGTGATTTTCAAGGTCATCGTTGTACCCGTCACTGCCTCCACGCTCCTATAGTTCAATTGGATTTGAGACTCAAAGGTAGCCCCACAGAAGATGCCATGCTATTGTTTTAGCAGTATGGAGAACTTTGAGGCGGAGAAATCTCGCCTGGTCCGAGTGACGTTGCAAGTCGACAAGGCATGCTCCGTTTTGCCAAAGGGCGTGCGCCCTTTGGACCATGATGTCAAACAATCCGTCAACGGAGATATGCGCGTCGCAGCGTTGATTCCAACATATCAAAGAGGATTCCAATCGATTGGTGAATCCAAAGGCCTCAATGCTCAAGTAAGGTGATCGCTGTTATGGGCATAGACAATGGTAACACAAGGAAAGCAGATGTCAATCTCAGATGAGGCCCATACACCATTGCAGTCTCGTCCGTGTCATGTTCTGGAAGATTTCACAAGGTGCTCTCCGTACGACGCAAAATCGCCGCATTTTGTGGAAATCATGCCAACGTTGCCGGAAGATGTGCCAGCCGAAGTCGGAATTCGTTCCGTTTCTTTCACTGCTTCTGACTCGAAGATTCGGGTCTATTGGTCAAGTCCACGAGTCTTCATTCGGCTGTGAGGATGTAACCATCATCTGCAGACAATCCGACCCAACGAGCAGATCGTTCCATGCGGAAACATGGCAATTGGAGGCAATGTAGACGGAACGCCAGGTTCAGCTTTGTTTGGCCATGATTAGCAGACCCCCGAGCACCGAGAATGCCCACTTGAGCAGATAAACACTCATCGAGGGATCAATTTATTTATGCTTGCGCTTCTTCTGCGATTTTTCACCCCCACCAAAGCTATGACGACCCCCAGAAATACTTGATAACTGAGACAATTTCACAGGTCTCTGTCTGGCCTGCTGTTTCGCCTTGTTGATCATGGAATTAATCTGCTCAGGATCTGTCGGGTCGGTGGTAGCATCAGAATGCTGGTGTAAGGAACTGTCAGCTACATACTCTCCGGACTGAACGAAGAAAACCACGAACCTCAACTTTGCCTTTGCGCTTGAAATTTCCATAAGCCTGTCGACCACCATGGACCAGATCGTCGTCATCCGCGTCCAGAGACTCTGCCGCAAGGACAAGAGGTTGTGTTGCATACTCGTTGCCCGTATCTTCCGCTCCAGAGTAGTCTAGCACCCATTCGGTTTCGCCAGCATCTGCAGCTTGCCTGGCGATGGCTTCCCTTCGCTTTTCTTCCTCGGCCGCAAGAGCAGCTGAGATAGCTTCTAAATCTGAGGATTGTGCTGCACCGGGACTTTGCGACACGCCCTCGCTGGAAAGTCTAGGTCGCTTCGGTGTTGAAGTGGTGGACCCTTCGGGGGAGGAAGTCTGCGGTGTTTCTTTGCTTGCAGCGGTGGCAGCAGCTCGTTGCATGAACTGTACAATACTTGGTCAGCTGAGAGGCAATTTGTAGATGATATCGATTATTGCCGCACCTTCATAGTCAGTAAACGCGACGACATGGTTTTTTCTGGCTTGGAGCCAGAGGATGTAGATGGAGGCATGATGACGCTTTTAAATGAAAGAGCACGCAAATGACATAAACGAAGATGTTCGGAGTCTATATCGAAATCTATGCACAGGTAGTAATTGGTTCAATTCCTAACCTTGGTCTGACGAGTGAAACCTTCTCAGAAACAACGACCACATTAAACAGTGACCGAAACAGGCAAGAAATTATTTCATTGCGAGCGGCAGAATTTCGCCGTCACAGCCGCATGGGCGGCTCCCATTGGCCAGACAAGCGGCCGCGCGAGCTCCAGCAAACCTCACCCTTCCATCCCGACTCCAACCTCCGCTCTCCGCCGCCCAAGACACACCTTTCCTTTGTGCCACCAGGGACCTTAATTGCCCAGCATGCTGTCCTGTGCTCGAAGCCGCGTCGCGGCCTTCTCCACGGCGTGGACTCCCCGCTTCGTCGCCCGGGCCAGCTATTCGACAACCATGCCTCGCCTGACAGAGAACCGCATGCAAGCCAATGACCCGACCTCGCGAACCCCCGAGCCCAATGTCTCTGCCACCAATGCTACCCCTACCGACTCACAGGGTGTATGGGATGCTCCTCTGCGCGAGGAGCCCGAGGCCGGCGAGCGTAACCGCCAGCTTCAGGCCCCCAACCGTGCCACTACATGGGCCGCTAGCCAGCAGCCTCGGGAAAAGGCTATGACCGGTCCTCGTTTCGAGCAGACCATCATGGAGCTTCAGGTGTGTAGCGAACTTTCTGGGAGGAGCTCATTGGATTATCAACGCATGGAATGTATAGCTAATATGGATTCCTCTAGCCTCAACCCATGGCCGCCATCGAACTTATTCACAAGCAGCCCGTGCGCTGGACCAACAAGAGAATCGTCAGCTGTGACGGAGGCGGCGGCCCATTGGGTCACCCCCGTATCTTCATCAACACTGACAAGCCCGAGATCGCCACCTGCGGCTACTGCGGTCTTCCTTTCGTAAGCTCTTCCTTCGGGTTTGGAGCATGGACACGCTGACAAATGATCTATAGGCCCACGAGCAGCACCGTGCTTATCTCAAATCTCTCCCCGCTACCAGCTACCCCCTCGAACCGACCGGTGATGCCACCGAGGCGAACGAGACGCAACGTGTTACCGATGGTGCATTCGAGCAGCGGTAGAAGAACGGTTATTTTCATTGTTGGCGTTGATGAATTGTTTTGATATTCTTTAGCCCTGCCGGGCTCATGTACAGATTTGTACCAGATCAATGAACTGCTAGATTCAAGTTCTCCTTCCGTCTAGGGTGATGAATATCGGCCTGGATCATAGCACTGCTTGACTTGTCTGCGGCTATTATATACACACCAAGCATTCGTATGCTATCAGCAAGACACTTTCACGGCTAGTCTTGCGTCCATGCTTCGATTAAGCCCTCTACATCCACCAATCATCCTGGTGACGTTCGTAGCTGTCACCATCACCTCAAAAAGCAATCATAGACACCCCCGGGCACCATCAAGTCACGCCTTCTCACCCTGAATCGTCGCAACAACCTTGCGCGTGTGCCGACTCGTCCGAAACTCCAAATACCAAATCCCCTGCCACGTACCAGTGGCCAACCGCCCATTCGTGATGGGAATATTGACCGACGCCCCCACAAGAGCGGACTTGATATGAGCCTGCACCACTCGTCAGCCCCATTCTCCATTCCCGTAACGCAATTCGCAAACAGCGAACGACAAATGACAAAGAGCATACCGGCATATCATCCTCCCCCTCCGCCGAATGCCGATAGAGATTCCCCTTGCGGTCAGTCGGCACAATCCTATCCAACGCATCGCTCATATCGGCACGCACATCCTCGTCCCAGTTCTCATTCAGCGAGAGCGCGCAGCTGGTGTGCTGGACAAAGAGGTTGAGCATGCCCACTTTGTAGTTGCGGATTTCGGGAAGTTGGGAGAGGACTTCGTCGGTTATGAGGTAGGAGCCGCGGGAGCGAGGGGGGAGGGTGAAGGTTTTCTGGAACCAGGACATTTTTGCCTTGCGGATGGGTTTGACGTTGTGGTTAAAGCTGGTGGGTGTGTGTTGTTAGTTGGTGGATTTGTGGGCTGGTGGGATGGTGTTTGCGGGGTTGTTTGGAGATTGAATGGATAGGCTGGAATTGATAATGAGGGACCCGATGATTGATGAGTCTGAGATTCAATTGACCTATGTTTGAAGTATGAGTTTGTACAGTCGATCTATGAAATGTCTGCTGGAATCAACTGGTGAGTTGCGAGTTGCGATGGTGGGGATCTCACTGGTTTGGGCATCGACGTCATTCGCCAGAAGTATACCATCGGGTTGACCCTCCCACAGTTACCTTTCGGGAGGTATTGTCAATGTTTGTTATTGCTTAGTGCGCAATTATAGCAATAATCCATTATAATCTATGCTCTCAAAAAGACTGGCTGTGCACAAAATTGAATCAGAAATCTCAATTAGTTCGACCTAAATGCCAATCTCATGCACACTCATTTACTGCCATCATGGCGCAGAGCACACACTTGCATGCACAGAAGGAGGGTTACTAGTCGCATCGCCCCAGTTCGCAGACCCGAGAGCTTTGCCAGCAGCGGTGGTATCATCTGATAGAATCTAATGCCTGTCAATAACTCTAAACCTGCTGTGAAGAACACATGAAAACTCACATAATAGCTCTTGTCAACATAATACCACCAGTCATCGCTGCGGAATGCATTATCCGTTGACTGACTGATGGGATCGTTCCAGCCGGTATTGCGGTCATCAAAGTGAGCGTGCTTAGACCAAGCAACATAAACCTTTGGATGGTCATTGTTCTGTACACCGTTCGGATTTTTAGCGTCCCCGGCATTGATCTCGTCGGTGGTAAGCGTGTTCTGGATGTCTCCCCATGCAAGATCATGGTAGCCACTGTGCGCAGAGAGAAGGGCACGGGTCGGCGCCCACATGTTGTTTGCGTCTCTTGAGTGAATGATGATCACTCTCTCCCAGTCACTAGACTCTGTTAGCTCCTCCGATCGATCACTTCGAGAATTCAATTTACTCACTAATCGTGACCGGTCTCGATGCCGATGACGTCGGCACCATCCTTCTCGTAGAACAGGTTGTACACTACCCGTACCTCGGTGTCACTACACCTCTTGTAGGTGAAGTATATTGGGAACGGTGGTCCGCGGTTCCCGATCCCCACGCCAGGATTGCGGCATCTGCATCCGACATTGGGATACTCACACTGTGGCGCGGGTGGTGTTTTGTGAGCGTCGTCATATATATCAGACGAGGTGGGAGAGCCTCCAAAGGCCCATGTAGGATAGCATGGAGGCTGTTTCTGGGCTTGACCGAAAAACCACAGTGGAGCGTAACGGTCCGCCAACTCGACGCCTCCTTGACTCAGAAGCTTGCTCATCTCATTGTCTGTGATTTGGGTGACTGCTGCTGCCAAACTGGCTGACAGTGCAGCAAGACTGATGAAATGAAGTTTCGACCACATGGTAGGTTACAATTCGTTTAGTAGTGGTTCACAGTTGCTGCCAGTATGAGGAGTATCCATCAAATCCACTCTGTGCAGAGGAAATCTCATTCCTTAAATCCTCGCAGATGAGTGTCTTGAGGGACAAAACCCGGTGAGAATTACAGCTCATAAAAGAAGGTAACATTTTGTTAATGCCCCTAGATGAACAGCTCGCGTTACATTCCAAGGTGTCAATATGGTGAAGAAATTAGTTACTTTAATGAGAAGCTTACCAGGGAGCAAGTGACGAGATTGGCTGATAGATGGCTGCTGGAGGTAATCAGAACGGCTCATCATGCATGGTTGTCTCAAGTGAGAAGCCGAAGCCGAATGATCAGTGATAGTGTCGATCACAAGCTCAACGGGGGGCCATTTCTAGGACGAGTTTCCCAATGCGGTCCAGGGCCCCGAGTGAGACTGTGACAGCTAGATTTTCACTAGCATAAATCGGTAATTAGACTAAGTTGCCAGAGGAACATGCCTAAATGGCGTTCATTTGCGTCCGCGCTCAAGTAGACGCAGACCGCAAGAATGGCTATATAGAATAGACATGAACAAGCTTAAGGTCTCATTCGGAAAGAGTCTATGAGTAGACCTTATATACAAATTGAAATATGTAGTATATGTGCTCATTCTGATTTCTTATTACCATAGTCGTCCACGAGATCACTCTCTTCATCCATCCCTGACCACTTAGTTTTGCCATCTAGAATTTCTATGCAACGTTTGTCGTAGAAAATATGACAACTGCGAGACAAGTTAGCCAGGAATCTCTGATAGCAATTGTTGAGAAGTGATGACATACTCAGGTGCGAAAGCCTCCCTCCACCCCTGGCGCTCTTTGTCCGAATCACCAGCGACAATAGCTTCTGGGAAAATGAGGCATACATTTCGCCCTTCGTCCATGATGGGAGTCCGACAGAATGAACATGATACCTTCGTTGGGACTTCGTATTCTCTCGTACTGTGAGCGGAAGAATAGAATGAGAGACCATGGGCCCCCCTGTCGAATGTCAGATCAGACTTGTGGAAAATTGCAGCCCATTGGAAAGGAGCTCCTGCAAATAGGTTAGTGTCTCCCAATGTTTTGGACATAACATGGACTGTCTGTATCGCCCGACTCACCATGCATGACTTGGCAACCTCGACAATGACAGTACTTGGCCTTCAGCGGCTTTTCTCGACTAATCTTATAGGTGACTTGACCACACTGGCATTTGGCTTGCCATTTCACCGGACCAAACTCCTCAGGGGATTGAATCAGATATGGAGGACGTCGTTTCCATTCCTCACTCTCCATGGGGCGCTCAGACGACGCACTGGAGACATTGGGTTTGGGGATTGACAATCCCTTAGCTGGCATATCTTCTGCTATTTTTGAATGGCCTGAGCTGGAAACAATACTTCGACGCAGTCTGAGCAGTTTTAGTCAGATAAACCTGCTTGACTGTCAGTTGATGCTTAACTGGGCGAATTGCAGTCGAGAATGACCAGTTGGTGGCACAACGAGCTGTTGCGAACCTTGTGCAGAGCATGAAGATGAATGTTTTCCAGAGACGACGATTTCCAATCTGAATCCGACGCGACTCTCTTGAGTCGGCTTATATACCATAGACAATCAGGTATTTCATCGCATTCTTGCATGTATTCAATCATGATGGTATGACATAATGACGATGTCAGGCAAAATCAATACTGGACAGACGTGCCCTGACTTCCCTGATTGACGGGTGAAGATGTCAAGGACTTCCATGGATATAGACATAACCTTATATCAAGCTTCCCGAATAGAAAATTCTTGATTTCCTGCAGAATTCAAACCAAGCTGACTTCATACAAGAGTCTGGCCAACGGAGACGATCAGGCCAAGTGAGCGTCTAGGTAGGGAGTTAAGTCCAGAACTGAAGTAGCAGCCATACCGAATAATTAGTGATATCGATCAATTGTTTTGATAGTGGTACTCCCGCCACCTCTCAACTCTTTTCGTGGGAATACCTCGTAGTGCACGAAGTCCAGAGTATAATTATCTTAACCCCTGTCGTTGCTCACGTGCTCTCAGAGTGCTGCACTGATCGCCGGGTCAATTATTCTGTCTGATATTATTTGTCCCCAAAAAGGGCCTTGATTCAACCGGATTATGAGGCTATGACTGGCTACTTTGAAAAGAAACCAGTTCAAAGGCTGAAACGTCGTTCCTTACAACCCCACTGGTTTAAGTCGGATCGGCCAGTTCTGACTGCCAATATGAAACACCCGCCCGCGTTTCGTACAAAGGTTCTAGCTTGGCAATCGACATCGCTGTTGAATGTCTGATCAAGTCTTTGGAAGAGCTGCTGGATATCCCTGTACATGTCAAACAAATTGACAGCTATTAATCGACATGGACGTTGAAATACTCATGCGCGGCAAATGTACTGCTAGGATCGCGACCTGTTGATAGGACTGATATAAATAGACTGGCTCGAAGGGGAATATCACAATTCCTTCATTCCTCCATTCAAGACCAGCCAAATAGCCAAGACAAGCGCCAAAGAAGCCTCCAGCGCGTGTCCCCCGTTCTTGGTCCCAATCACATTATCACACCTCCAAGTCGTCACGAAACAGGACCCTACTTTCCGTCTGCCGTTTTCTATCCTGTGGTCGAAACTCAATGGAAAAAATGAACCCGAGTTTCGACGGATAGAGGCATCAGAAAGGGCTATATGTCTCTCTGCTTTCCAACTGTCCAATCCCCCAAGGTCGTCCGATAATCCAACTCACTACGACAGTGCATGTCCCAATCATAACCGACTGTCTCGCAGCCTCGCTTATCCTTAGTTTGATGATCCTCCGGGCCTCCCCCTCCTTCGTCTTTATTTAATTTCCAGTTGATCACTCTTCAAATCTCGGCCCCCCCTTGGTGATTCTCGAACCCAACAATCCTTTACCAATGTCGTCTTTTTTCCACTGCGCAATCTCCCTCTAGCAATAATATCATATTCATTATGGGCTTGTTTACTCGACTTAGACGGCGTTCCAAGAGCCACAGCCGTGCGGGGAATGCGGCCAGCTATGAACATCTCCGCATCTCTCCCGATCATAGTGTTCCCCCAGTTCCCACGTTAAGGCGAGACTTCGCCAAGATCCTTCCTCCTCCAGTTCTGGCGCGAATCTTTGCTTTTGTTTGTCCCCATGCAGCGGACAGCAGCTATGCGACTTCGGAGGAGTCCATGACCGAGGACGGCTGCATGCTCTGTGACATGCGCGACCTCGCACACTGTGCTGTGGTATGCAAGCGGTGGTATCCGGCTGCTCGAAGTGTATTGTAAGCTTCTCCGCTCTGGTCAATTTCTGTTCGGTGTCGTTTGGTCTCTTTGCTCATTTGAATCCCGACACAAAAAGGTACTCCCATGTCCGCATCGATGCCGTGCACTACTGCGAACTCGAAGTCCGACTGGCAGCCAGGCGAAAGCGCCGTTCCTTCTTTGACCGCAATGGCGACCCCATCGATGCCCCCCAGGCCCGGTTGGAATTATTCATGCGCTCAGTGCGCAATTCGGATGAGCTGGGAAACATGGTCTTGTCTCTTCGGATGCCGTACATGACGCGTGAAGCAAATAAGGCAGGCATTGCCCGAACGATCTCGGTGTGCCCCAACCTCCGATATGTGGACTTGCCGGCTGGCCTATACAGCGATGACCCGACATGTCTCGCCCTGAAGCAAGAGCTCATGGCCCGTTGTCCCGATATACGTCGCATGGCCTATCGCCACGGCTCCGAAGGAAGCTTTTCGCAGTTGCCTGGGTCCCGTTTGTGGATGAACCTGGAAATCTTGGAGTTATCGCGATTGCAAATTGAGCCCAACATTCTTCGGTTTGGTCTGGGCGCTTTTCCGTATCTGCGTGAATTGACGTTGGAAGACCTTCCTTGGCTTGATGATTCCGCTTTTAGACACTCTCAATCACTGCCTCCATTTCCAGCCGTCCAGCGGCTTACACTTCGAGATACCCCGAAGGTCACGGCAAGCGGGCTTGCCGCGTTCTTCTCTCTTCCTGTGAATCGCAAATCATTGCATTCTCTGACTTTGTCGGCCACCGGAGTGCTTCCTTCCACTCTGTATCAAATTCTAGCTTCTGCGCCATGTCTGCAAGGGCTTTTCTTCATTCAAGAAGTATCCCGATCCTTTCCCACGGAACAGGTCCCACCGTTGGCGTCAACGTCACTCAGCATGCTGCACTATGAGATCACTTCTTCGAACACATCTTATGGCCTACCACCTATTGCAGCCTCATATTATACCTACCTGGTCTCTTCTTTAATGTTGAACTGTCTTCCAGCTTTACGCGACCTGTATGTTCGCGACGCCAGCTTCCCAGAAGCACTGCTACTTGCGCCTCCACCTCGAATCTTCGGAGGGGGTGAGAACGGCCCGCAAATCCCTGCTGGCGGTCTCTCGCAGCCCCTCAATGTGTACAGCAAGGGATTGGACGAATTGGAATGGAACTTTACTCCGTACGAGCCGCCTCAGACGCGCGGCCGGCGGGAGAGCACAACACGTCCGGTGAGCTTTCATGACGCACAATTGAGTCGATCTTGGGGAGGAGACGCAAGGAAGAGTGTCCTTGTCGGGAATGGATTCGGCGGGTTTCTTGCCGTACCTGTCGATGAAGATCGCCCGAAGAGTAGTGGAGGCTGGAGACGTCAAAGTCGGCAAGACTTATGGCGGTGATTCTACTGATCATTCCAAGGAGGCTGGGGCGTGTGATATAAGAGATATATGACCAAATACGGGATAATGGCATTATGATATACCCTGGATTACTGAATCGTGGCTTTCGTATAGATGGTTTCCAATTTCCAGAAGCAGTGCACCTGAGCGACAGAACTTGAGCTACAGGGGAATCTCGTGGACTCACGGCAGAAACACTTCTCCAGGGTCAGAAGCTTGACCGGGGATCGTTCTGGGCTGTTGTTACGATATGTGGATTTGATCTAGGGCTATCGGAAGGTTGAAAAACCTCCTTCCATTTACGGTACCAAAAATAGTTCGTTCACCTTTAATCGCTTCTTAGACTGTTTTGTACCACCTCCATCCGCCATTAACGTGATATCTTGGTATCCCAATATCAGCACGATGTCACCATGATTGTCTCTTCTCTCGGGTCAGTTACTGTTAGAAAGGAATCTGCGATCTTGAGACCTCTCCTTTGCCTTGAGAGCAGCTAGACGATGGCTGCAGTCATCTCAGACAACGATAACATTCTGGATGGGACGAATGGCGAAGAGGGTCCATCAAAGTCAGAAGTCGTCGCAGAAACCATTCGCAGAAATGAGATGTCCTCCTCCGTTTCAGCGTGAGTTCCCCAGAAAGCACAGTTCTATACAACTGCTAAGGCGATCTGTCCAACAGTCTGAGGGCGAACCCGAAGTACAGTGACTTCTTGATTCTTTGCGGTTCTCATATTTTCCTAGCCCATAAAGCAATCGTCTGCTCTCAGTCCGACTTTTTTGCCAAAGTGTTTGACTCGCATTTCTCCGTTGGTTACCGAGTTGCCTCCTCGTCTCTAACACGCAAGCCTTCTGACCGCGGTATTGCAGGAAGCCTGCACGGGGAGAATCAGGCTCTCCGACCATCCGCTGGTCGTCCTTCTGCTCCTCGATTACCTCTATTCAAGCGATTACACATTCTATCTGGATTACGATTTTCATACATCATTATTAGCCGAAGGACAAAGTCCACCGGGGGATCTTGTTGGTTAGTCCAGGACCTAATGCTACAGTAGGTACATTCCTAGCACTACGAGAGCTATTGATCATCTCCACTGCTGCGAGCTCTCTGTTCATATACAGGAGTTCCTCGTCGCAGATCGCCTTCTAATCAGAGGATTGAAGTACCTGGCCAAGGAGAAGTTTACGGACATTCTCAGAAAAGAATCGTTTCCAACTGTATTCCCTCGTGCTGTTAGGGAAGTTTATACCATGGCTTCGATACGCCATCGGCTTCTACGTGATGTAGTTGTCGATTTTACGTCATAGCCATGGCTAAAGGGGCCACTTTGGCCCCAATTTCCCGAGGCATATTCTTGAGGAGTTTCGTGAGTTTGCACAGGACTTGACGACCAAGCTTGTTGACGAGTGGGTGGAAGATGAGAAGAGCATCGCTTCGGGCTTGATGCAAATCGCGGAATACTTTCGGGTTTGTTGATGGATTAATCAGGCATCATTTGCGTATGGGCCTAATGGCATCGCATTGAACACGATTGATAACATAGGAGGATTGTTATTCGTCGGCTTGGTGGGACTCTGCATTTGCACTCCTTCGAGTGTGGATATGCGTTGGATAGAAAACATTCACTTGTGCGCAGGTCTTAGACGAAATCACTTCATGATAGTCTAAAGTAATGACTGCTTATGAACCAAAGCGTTCTCTGGGCATCCTCCGATAAACCGTCAGGATACTCCTGGCGGATATTCTACTATCTAGCACGCTCTCCCAACAACTAACGCGGCCACATCATGACTCTCTAATTCCACACTGTAATGATCTCTCACGCAACCCAGATCCTTCCCGGTCCACACATCCGTCACACGAAATCCAATGCGCCGTTTTCCCTGTCTACCGAGCACATCTTTCAGCTCAGGGACCTCCTTCCACACAGCCGTTCGCCTCTGCGTCGTATCTTCCGAATTCAGCATCAGCACCAGCGTGCCACCCAGCACTGACGATGCGCCGGACCAGTACTCTGCGGGATGAGCGGGGTCAAACGTCCAGTCAGGATTGTACCCCCATTTGTATGGCTGCGCAGGACGGCCGATCACCGGGTCCTGGTGGAACTTTAGGAGAATCTTGTTAGAGAGGATAGCGAGGTGGTCCTGGCTAATGGAGTCGAGCTGTCAACCACGTCAATACATGTCCACTGCCCTGATGAGTCCGATTACAGAGACAAACGTACAGCAGTCCCAATGATCAAGGGCGACTTCATTGCCGCCCAGAGCGCAAAGTGCGCTCGGTTCTCTGCTAGTGTGAGATTGCCGTTGCCGACCTCCAGCATGTCCGGGTCCGGATAACCCCAGAAATCAACATGGTTCATCAGGAAGGAGTTTTCATTGGCGATGGCGGCGATACGAGGCCAGGATGCTGGTGGTATCGGTTAGTTACTAGGCACAGGCACGCGTGAAGGTCAAGGTTGGATCTTACGCGTGATATCCCCAGTCGTTCGCCAGGAATTGCCTGTCTCGTTGCCCCAGTCGTTCACATTCGCTTGGCCCCATTCACATAGCGAGTACAGGATTGTGCGGTCGACGCTGACCAACGCATCGCGCATCCGCCTGTACCGCTCCGCTGTCAACGACGTGCGCCAGTCATAACCCGCCGGCGCGGGATTCTTGTTATCGGGACAGGTCCCGTTTGTGGCTTTACTGCCCGGGTCGGGGACGCAGTATGTGTACGTGTCTGTCCAGTTTGAGGGGACGCCGCAGTTGTCGTACTTCAGGTCTGATTGAGGGTTAGTTAGCCGAGTCGCTTGCCGAGATCAGACTTGGGAACACACAACATACAATCTATGCCCCATTCCGCGAACGTCTGAGCATCGATGTCTTCGTATCCCAGACTGGCAGGGTACCCGGCGCAGGTCGTGAGCCCGGCACCTTCATGTGTCAGCGCCTTGGTCGTCTGTATCTATCCATCGGCAGTGACTCACTGCTATAGATTCCAATTTTCAGCCCCAGATCATGTATCTGGTCCGCTACGCCAGAGATACCATCAGGGAACTTGTCAGGGTCCGGGATGATTCGCTGCGTGCTCGCGTCTCGTCCGCTTTTGACAGACCAGCAATCATCGACTGCTCACGTCAACAAACGTACATCCTAGAAGCTGGATGAGGCAGCTCACTATTGATATACTCATATCCTAGATCCTTCAGACCCAGATTGACGACCTCGTTCGCGGCAGTCATGATCTTGGTCGCATCAATGTCGCAGCCGAACGCATTCCACGTGTTCCAGCCTAGAGCGGGTAGTTTTCCCTGTCGAGTTTTAGACCTGCTCATACAGATGTTGGAAGAGACAAGCAGCTTACCACATTGCCCGGTCTGACGAGCGCATTGCTCCCTCGGGCGAGGGTTAACACTGCAGCTGCAGTGGTCAGAGAGAAAAACGTCGTCATCTCGACTGAATGCTTCCCTGACACCTAATGGGGGAGAAATGCGAAGTAGAAGCCCGCTGATTCAATTGTCAGTGTGAACACAACTAATAGATTGTACCTGGAGTTATATATATATAGCAAGCATTCCCCGCATCAGACCACTCAGACAAACATCCACGACAAAGTGATGCCGAGGGATGTACATCATCGCTGATCATCATACTCTCGAAACCAATCAACCAGGGCCTGGATGGTTGTGCTTGGAGAATACGGCCTAGGTTTCTGCCTTTTGGAGGATAGCGCTGGGTCTAATTCTGCATATATTGTAACGGTTGAACGGCCAATACGGCATGCGGGTTGAAAATGCGGAGCACGGGCGATGTTCCGTGCTGAAATGAGAAGTTGAGGTGCATGTTTTTCGACTCGGAGTGCATTAGGCATCCGAATAGCCCGTATATCCTTGACGTATGTACTCCAGTAGATTCCACAATGGGCAATTGTGCGAGAGGGGCAGCTGTAGTCCTTGGATCAAGAGCTGGGGCGATTACCAATCAATGTCTGGGGTTATCTTTGCGGAAGTTGTAATGTCTGCATGAAATAGTATTATGAAAAATTAGGATCAGAATGCAGTTGTCTAATCACCTGCCTGCATAGCAGCAAATCTATCTACCACCCAGGGCTCTCTTCATGATACATGTCTATCGTGAATCATTAGTCGTACAACAACAACAATAGCACAGCAAGCACAGCAAGCACAGCAGCAACACCATAGACACAGCAACCCGTCTTATACACTTCACTCCCTGACCAACTTTTTACCTGTCCAAAGAAGCGATCACCACGGAAGAAATGCCATGCAAGAAAATGCAGAGACAATAGACGAATATCAAGCAACGGCTCATGGACTGCCCGTGCCTAAAATCAAAGCTCGCGCCTGCTGAGGATCTGTCCCCAGGACGCTAATCAGGTATTCAATGCTACACACGTTAGTAAAGCCTGGACAGAAAGACAGTGGGAATAGCTCACCTAGCTTCAGAAGCCAGCCTGCGCTTCTCTTTCTGGAATTCCTGTTGACATGATTCCCACACCGCGGCACGCTCTTGCGGCAACACAGTCTTGACGCGGAGCTTGAATGATGCGCTTACAGGCCGATGGTCGGAGGCTCGGACCTCATGTCGTCGGTAATCCAACTGCTTAATCCGACCTAGCCCCCTGTAGAGTACGCGATCGCACCACGCGGGGGACCGTTTCTTCTCACTCGAGTCGTATTCGTCCGTGCCGACGTCGTACTTGTACGTCGGCGCGAACGTGATGGGCGCCTCCGTGAATGACCGGAGTCGGAAACCAGGGTTTTTGCGTCGCGATGCGAGCAGTTGGTCTCGCTCAAGCAACTTTGCGAGGTTGTTGTTGCGAATGTCCTCGATGATCACATTCCGTGGGATCGAGTCGATTCGGTAATTGAGATCACCGTTCAGAATGCAAATCTCATGATCCATAATCATTGTTCCATCACCACCGCTGACAAAGTGGTTTGCCCGAGTGGTAAGGCTATTCTCTACTGGAAGCACTTCGGACTCGAGAATGGCTGCAATGTCATTGTTGCGGTGAGCCGTTTGCGACTGCCCGGCTGCTAAATGGCAATTCACGAAGCAGAGAGAACTATCGTCTAGGATGAAGCGAAGAATCAGGGCACCCTGTGCAATCAGCAACCGGACCAAAATCAACGCAGTACCTCATATACGTACCTTGTTTCCGTGCAATCCTCCCATACCCCGCTTCACCTCTGCAGCACCGATGTTCTTGATCCGCTGCCGCTCCTTGTGCTTAACAAAGACGCAGGTAAAAAGCCCAATGAGATTCGCTGAATGAAGAAGGACGTACGACTCCTCGAGGGGCATGCAGTCGTTGATACAACGAGTCAGATGCTCCATCCATACCCGGTACTGACGGCTCATATGTTCTTTCTCTCCGCCGTCTTTCTTCTTGCTTCCTAACAACAAGCTCTCTATAGACGAATCAGTGAAACTCACACGTGAGGCAGCCCAGACTTCTACTCACTGGCTGTGATTTTCTTATTCTCAAGATCTACAAGCTCTTGGAAGCCGAAGACCAAAATCTCGGGTGGATTCTCGGGATGAATTGCCTCCTGAATGAAGTTGCTGGAGCGGACACTACCTGGCGTAGACGCGCCAGCGTTCCAAGTTACAATGGCTGCCGAGATCTCACGGAACTTGCAGAATTCTACATCTCTGCTCTGCATGCGAGTTTCTGTTGACGTTAGTTTTCGCTTTTCGTCCATCGGACCTGCAGAATATCAACTTACCCAGCCAATCATCCTCCAGCATTCCATCCCAGAGACGAATGCAATTGTCGTCTCCTAACGAGGTCACCTGCAGCCGGTTCATGGTCCAGACACTACTGAAATCCAGTAAGAAGCTAGAGACTGGACCGTCATGAGCTCGCCAATCCTTCTTAACTATCCATGGGTTGGTCCTCGTGTCGTAGACATAGATCATGCCCGTCTTATAGGCCGCCCAAAGATAATCACCAACCACACCTAAGCAGTTGATCTTGTAAACGCTTACATTGACGACTGCTAGACAAGCGTAATCTGTGGAAGAGTACACGGTAACCTTGCCATCCGCATGGCCCATATACACACGTCCCCCATCTCGAGTCGTGTAGATACCGGACGTGACATCGCCAGTGTGCTGCGAGCCCAGAGGTTTTTTCAAGACCTTAAATGAGACATCGTCACGAGCGTTTGGCCGATATACGTGAACTTCCTTGCCGGTTGCCAGCCATAATGTGTCTCCGACGACCAGCGAGAATGTATGTCCCCGGGCGACTCGGTCATAGGGGTTGTGGTAGCTGTACTGAAGATTCGGAGTCCCAGACTCGTCCGGCGGCCAGACAAGCAATCGTCCCTCGTCGTCAAGGGTCCACATCTCCTTCTTATGACGGAGGATCTTGATCACCTCACGGCGCGAGGGATAGAAGCGTGTTGCTACAATCGAACGAGTGGAAATGTCCACTTCATGGATTTCTCCCGTGCTCATGCCCAGCCATAGCCGCTGACCCTCATCTTCCAGGCCAGTACCTGGCTTGAATGCTATCGATAGACTCTTGACAGTCTCACCGTGGCTGAGACTCATGATTTGTTCTCCGTTCGTGAGATCCCATACCCGGGTCAAATAACCTGTTGTACACACATGCCTACCGCATACATCCATCAAACGAGTGTCATATCTTGTATGGATTTCCCTTGGTCCGTTCTTGAGTAGGGGCGGTCGACGATTAGTGGTCGATGCGTCAGGATAGTCAGTTCGCGAGATTGCCGGTTCGTCCACGGGATCCTGTCCGAATGTGTCCGCGCGGGCCAACTGCCGTTCAGGAACAGAAGACGCCTGCCCTGGCTTGGCGTCTCTGGAGAACGACGGCTGTCGGTGTATTTGCAGGGGAGTCTGGTTCTCCCTGGGGGGCGGTTGGAATGATTGCGGTCTAGGCGATGGTTCAGGATGCGAAGAGCCCTCCAGATGAGGCGACGGCCTAGACGGAGATGCGCCACTCCTTCGCGCCAAGGACGAATGTCGTGGCGGGAGGCTGGGAGGCTCGGTGGGAGCATCGGTGGCTTGGAGCCTGCGAGCTGACAGCGGCGCAGCCGACAAAGGCTCCGTCTGCTTCATTGAATGTGGTGGGACCTGTACCATCAATGGTTTCATGTCCCGCGTCGGTTCCGGGATGGGTCTCCTCCGCGAAAAGCCAAGCTCGCGCGCATCCCGAAGAGCATGCGCAGACGACACAGGGCCCCTGTCATCGAATGATTGGCGGCTTGGGGGTTCAGTCACCGGCCGAGAAGGGGAGCGTGGCATCTGCGGACGTCCACACGATGATGGCTTGACGGACGGCTTCTCGGGACTGCCTGGGGGCGTGCTGAACGGTGATATCCGATCCTCCGACGTTGTCTTCTCCGGTTTCAGTGCCAGAGTTGCGCCCTCAAGAGAAGCTAAGGCTGCCGGCTTTGCAGGGACCTTCGGCTTCTCCGCTCGATCGATGGGCGGAGGCAACGAAGAGCTTTTTTGCTTTCGATCGGGTGGACTCTCACCGATGAAGCTCCCCGAATGAGAATGCGCTGGCGATAGATGACCAGGCAGATGCTGGAATGTCGAGGAACTGGGCGTTGTCGGTCGGTTGGTCGGCGGCGGCAACGAGCCCCGAGACGGGTCCGGCGGACTGCGGGACATCCTGGAGTTGATGGTACGCTCAGTATGGTTTTGGGACCCAAATCCCCGCGGAGGTGATCGCGGCGAGTCAACCGTTAAAGTCGGTGCCAGTTGCGGTGACGAGTGGAAGTTCATCGACATGGGTCTGCTCTGCCTCCTGCCTGGAGATCTTCCCGGGGAGCCGCTTCGCCGTGAAAATCCGCCATTTGTCCGATCGTACCGCTGGGCATTCTGAGGTTTGGCCGTCGCATTCCATGGGGATTGAGCCCGAGGAAGGTCGAGAGAAGCGCGCGCGGAGCGCACTTCGTCGACAGGTTCGGGCGTCCTCAGAAAGGGAGTCGAATCATGCGGACTAGTAGCTGTAAAGGCGGATGGTGATCGGCGATGGGACAGGTTCTCGAAATGTGATAGAAGGGAGGAAACCGGTCTCTGCGGAAATTATTAGGATCAGTGAAAGTTGCTCAGACACTCGTACAGGACGCGCAACTCATACAATGGGAGCGTTATCCGTGCCGTCCTTGTCCTTGCCGCTTCCCTCCATGACCACAACGAGAGATCGCGCGCAGGAAGGGCGGGAAGATATGAATCATAGGCCGTTGTCCAATCTCGAACGATGCGTCCGGTGCAATGTTATTCTATGTCGACGTTCGGTATTGAGAGTCGGGACAAGTAGCCGAGAAGAGACTGGAAGTAAATATGGTGGCGGGCAAGTCAAGAAGTCAGGTGCAGATCGTTGGGTATAAATGAGCGAGAACGGATTGAGAAAGGAAACAGAGCAGGAGAAATGACCGTCCAGAAGTCATCTGACGAAGATTCTAAGCCGCAGCTGGATTTATACTTAGATAATAGCGAGATGAGCACTCGTGGGAAAGGCGAGAATGAAGATCGACCAGATGGAGACAGGGGGCAGTGCAAAAGCGTGTGGAGAGTCAAAGGGATGACGATTAACAAGTGGGGGTCGAGGAGGAGAGAGGGGGGAGCATCAATCTAGGAAAGAAACACAGCAGTAGAAGAGCAAAGATCAGAGATGAAAAGGAAGGGAATGAAGATCTATCTCTTCTGAATATCAATCCATACGATGACCACGATAACCTAACAACTGCGCACCGATCCATTACTTGACCATACCTCCGTCCATACTCCGAACTTCGATTCTATCAGCCAAGACGGCGGGTGGCCTTAATTTTTAGCTTCTTTCTTCTGCTTAATCTCTATCAATCATCTAGTCAAGCTCTCTCCAGAGTAGAGCATACACATACAGTCCTCCCATACTCCCATTCCATATCCATATCACTCTCATTTACACCTCACAATGTGGTCAGTCCATTCCATCACCACCCACCACCTTATGGCTACTCCCTCTAACCACCGCACAGCAAACACATCCTCAACGCCCAAGTAGCCATCCGCTCTCCCTGCTGTAAGCAACATACACCAGACCAGACGCATTTGCAAAAGCCATAGCTATCCTCAATGCTCACCATCCTCATCCCCCCAGGCCGAAAATGGTTCGACTGCGCCGAATGCCACCTCGAACAGGAAACCCACCCGCTCACCAAATCCACCGAAATGGTACTTCCCACACCCACAACCCCTGTTACCCGCAAAATCAACCTATTCTAAACCGTAATCGCCAGACATTCGCCTGTAAAAAGTGCAAGAAGTGTTTCCGAAAGGACGCGACGGAGTTTGACGAGAGGTGCGTGCATGCTAAATGGCCGAGGGTTGCCCGGGAGTGCGCTCGTGACTCGGAACCCTCAGGCGAGGATGTCAGGTGCTGATGTTTACGATAGTGACGAGTATTGCCCGCACTGCGATAACCATTTTGTGATCGAAGCTGTGACGCCCAAGGCTGCGTTGCAGGTTGAGGGTGAAGATGCTCGGATTGATTCTAGGTATGTTTCTTCTATCTGGTGCTGCTTCTGAGACGTTGCATGCGGTCGATGGATGGGGCTGACTTTTCACGCTTCAGAATGATCAAGGACGATCGTGTACGGGAACACAAGGAAAAGTCGATATTCAATTTCAAGGATATATCGGATCGGCTAGGCTGAGTTGTATCGGTCACGATGGTTTACGAAAATTACGATCTAATGCTTGCATATTCTCCGCATCCCAACAGATTCACCATAGATTACCCGTTGCACACTCGTTGGTTCTAGAATATAGTGCACATTCCTCGGGACCATGACGCTGCGCAAGTCTCATGAATTTGAAGGTGAAAAGTTGTAGTTAGGTCTCGTAGTTGCACATGTCCCGTAGAGAGTCTCAGTCGGCCGACTCCCGGGTCGACTCCCCAGTCTCTCCGCCACCGGGCCGCGTCAGGATGGCCGCCGTTGTGGTTCCGGTCCGGCCAGTCTTCTTTTTCGCGGCCTCCTCTTGCTTCTCCGTCTCTATACTCTTGACGTAGGCCTCGATCTGGTCGTCCGGCAACATCTCGATCGTCTTACCGGGGGCCATGATAGCCACCTCGATGTTCTTGGCGCCGGTCTGCACCACCTCCAGCAGCGACTTGATGGTAAGCTGGATCGTCTGTTCCCGGTCCATATCGTCCTGGTGATTCCGCTCAAGGAACTCGCGCACAGTCTTGCTGGAACGACCAATAGCATTTGCTTTCCTGTAGAGCAAGTATCCAAGTCAGCAACGTCCCTAACGCAACCAAATCACTCGCCTCCCAGCCAAGAAGCCACATACCAAGCAGAGTAGATCCCCGAAGGCTCGGTCATGTATAGTCGAGGCACCTTATCATTTGGATCGAATCCTACAACCAGAGTACTGATACCAAAAGGCCGGACACCGCCGCTCTGTGTGTACCGCTGCTGCACACTAGCAATGTATTTGGTGATGTATTCAATAGTAACGGGGTCCTCGACGGTCAGTCTGTGCGACTGGGCTTCTAATCTGGCCTTGTCAATGAGAATACGGGCGTCGGCGTTCAGTCCGGCAAAAGCGAGAACGGCGTGGTTGTCCAGCTGGGCAATCTTCGATGGTGTAATGCGGGTATCTTGGAGCTTGAGGGCAGACCGCTTCTCGCAACCCAGGACGACGACATCTTTGCCCTTGACTCCGACAGCGCAGGTTCCTATTCAGCGCAGAGACGCGTCAGCGTGAGGGTTAAACAGAACCAAGTTCGGGAGCTTCAGAAGGCAGATTGACCTACCTCGCTTCACAGCTTCCATGGCATATTCCACCTGGAAGACGTGCCCGTCGGGGCTGTTACTATGGTTAGAAAGCTGCTTCTAAAGCTCTAACATATACCAAAGCATACCTGAACACTATATCTCTGTCAGAATAAGCTGTCCTCTAGACCAATGATGCAAGTAGCTTGGGTAGCCAAGCTGCCTTACCTGAAAGAGCTCGGTCATATCCCGACATTGTGGGCTGTGAGAGGTGCTGCGTCTAAGGAGATAGGTACGGAATGAAAGAAATGGCAATGGCGATAGAAAGGGTTGGCGAGGATCGAAGTGGATGGCTCGTAATGTAGTTCACTGAAAGAAAGCTGAGAATTGTATCTCCGACCTTGGGGTGATGACGGGATGGAGGTGAACGCGAGTCCCGCAGTTGCCTCAGAGCTCTCAGACGCTTGGCGCGCGGCTATTTGCTACATCGACACAAGCTTCCATGGCAGGTATATGACAGTCCAAACACATTAAACAGCCATTTTATCTTCTTCCTCACTGGAGACAATGATGCTATCTTTATCGCAAATGCTTGGGATAGCTGACTTCAGCCCAGACGATCTTCTACCTTTATTGCATCCAATCGTGCTGGTTCCGAAGTAATCCTCAAGGGTTGGTTTACAGCATAACATCGACTTTTCATATTGTAAACAATGTTGGCCAGAAGGCAACGTAAGGGGAACAGAGGAATTATAGACATAGAACAATCTTCTTGCACTCGCAATACCCGATCTTTGTGCCTCACATGTGTCCCAAATGTGATGAAATTTTGCTGACGCAGAAGAAGTACCCCAACACCCCCAACGAGAGTCCATCCCATTGTATCCCATCCGTAATCAATACCATGATTCTCCAGTAATTCCGAGTGCAGAAGAAACAGCAATATCTAGAATGCAATGCCAAGTTTGAGCGTCCACCACTGGTTGCAATGCTCGAGCGAAGTCATGCGGTTGGAGAAGAAAAAAGCTCCGTCGAAAGATGCCCCATGAGAACAATGCGCGAAGCTCAAACCGACCCAAAGTGAAGGATGATGATCAAAACCAGTCGAGGACAATCGACGAATAAAAGCGCCCCTTGCCCATCTGCCATTGACTGTACCGAAGACAGTTTTCTATACCCTCAAACATCGCTTCCAAAGACGCAATAGTAAAACATGCCGAAAAGTGGTGGACCAGAAAGGCTGCGAGACAATGAGAAAGATTAACAAAAAAAAAAAAAAACAAACACGAGGATGAAACGACGACACGCTACCGGCCTGCTCCTCCCAACCAATGCACCAGAACTGCAGATTCCCTTATACAAACGCGCATTCAACGAATATCAACCGTTACATATCCCAACAGACTCAGACCTCCATATTGACAAACCACTGGGGCAAGGGGGGAATCGGGCGGATGAGAAACCATCTATGGTCTCGTCGTTACCCAAAGAGGTGTTCCCGCTCTATTTAAGCAGGGGACTTGCTGGCGCCAGTGCCATTACGGCGAGAGTGGGCATCGTCAGATACGGTCAAGCCGCCCAAACCAGTTGAAAGGAAGGCAAAGGGATCATTCGATCCATCTGTCGCATAGAATCCGCCGTTCGAGGTGCTCGTCGAGGTGGTGTGATCAGCTCCACTAAAAGCAGCCTGGGTGGCAGGGTTGGAGAAAGACGAGGTGGTGTGTGAGGCACTAGTGGAGCCATAGGCGGCATTCATCTGACCCATTGGTGGATAGGCCCCAGGGGCGCTACCAAGACCCGACGGTAAAGCATAGTTGTTGGGGGGCGCTGCGAATTGCTGGTTGAACCCACCAAATCCACCGGCTGCCGAAGTGAAGGGACCAGGAGCAGGGGTGCTGGTCATGGAGTTGGGGCCCATGCCGAACCCAGCTGGAGGGTCCATGGGGGAGGGGAACGCAGAGTCAGCGACAACAGCGGCCCCCGAGCGAGGAGCACCGCAACGCAAGCAGTTGATGTTCTTGGCGAAGTTGTGGTAGCCGCAGCCCTCAGAACCGCACTTCCAATCACCAGCACGGAAGGGAACCACACCACCATTACCACCCATACCACGAGGGTGGCCCATTCCGTGGCCATGGGCCATGTGCGAAGGCATCATGGATGGGGGACCGTAGCCGTAAGCTCCATAACCCATCGGGTCAGGAGCCGCAGCCATTGCGGGGAACGAGCAACGGAAGCAAGCGGTGCGGCGCTGGAAGTTTGAGAAGCCACAGGAGGGGCAGGTCCAATCGCCGGGTCTGGGACGGTTTTTGGACGGCGGGAAGGGAGTCAAGATCTCAGCCGCACGGTCCAGGACACGACTGGATGAGGGTGAAACCTCGATGGCCTTCTCGTTCAAGGCGCGGCCGTTCATACAGAGGCTTTCAGCAGCCTACCATCTAATGTCAGGATCATGCAGTAGAAAACAGAGGGAGAAGCTGAAGAGTACATACCTCCTCGTGGGACGAGAAAACGGCAAAGCCCGTGCCAGTGGGCTTGTGTTGATCCGGCGTCCGGAGAGTCCAGAAAGCGATTGGACGACCGCCAAACTGGGTGAACCAGCTTTCCAATTCCGACTGCGTAGTGTCGTGGGGCAGGCCGCTCAGATGGAGGACCTTGCTGCGCTCTGTCAAAAAGGCACGAACATCCGCTCTGGCATCCATGGGTCGAGTCAAGATTTCCGGGTGCTCGTGTGGCGGCTGCGACTTGCGAATCAAGCCGCGGAGAACGCGAGCCAGAGTGATGGCCTCCTCCATTGCCCGGCGAGGAGAGGCGGGGGCCAATGCCTGAAGGTGGAACGGGAGGTTATGTTTGATCGGAGCGGAGGACTGGACAGGTTCAACTTCAAGCGCAGCACAGATATTGGAAAGCGAGCTGGGACCGAAAGGGAGAGACTCAGGGTGGTGGGTCTGCCATCTTTGGTACTCGGTGCGGAGGTCAAAGGTCCGGGAGTGCTGAAGATAAGGGGGAAGGACGACAGCCTTGTCACGAGCCTCACGGGGCAGCTGCACTCGGAGATCCCACGAATCCAACGTTACAAAGGCGAACTCGAGATTCTTGCTGATGAGGTGTTCCTGGGCAAAAGCATCGAAGCGGTTGATTGCGTCACGGAAGGTACCTGCCGAGCGGACGTGTTCCCATGTCAGAGTTGTAAGGCTTGCTGTCAGACACTGTCAGCCATTGAACCAACGGACTGATGCATCCAGTGAATGGGAACGGTGGAGAAGCAGGGGGTGGGAAATTCAAGAACGCGTGTTCGGTTGGAATTGGATAGATGAATGGATTAAAAAAGAGAAGAAAAAAAAAACATAAGATGCACTTACTGCAAAGAGGCGTAATGGGAGTGTTGACGGGCTTGACGAGAACACTTTCGCGATGAAGCTAAGGAGGGAACAAAAGTCCAGGTCAGCGACAGGCGGACGAACAGCGGTGGTGGTGGCCTAGGCACTTAGAAGGGAAAAGGGGAGTGAGGCGCAAGGAGGGGAGAGGGAAAAAGGCCGAGTGTTGTCGATTCACAAGAGTAGAACCCACCTCCTCGCAGGTTTTGGTATCCAGCAAAATCCACCCCAATTCGATCACCTCTGCAGAATCTTTGGTGACGTAGACGCCATGTTCATCACAGGTGGTTGCAACGTGGATGACAATGTAGCGATCCAGCTTAGGGGTAGGTGCTGAGACGGTTGCCATCGCTCAGATTGTTGTCTTCTTTTCCACTCTCACTGCCAACGGAGCAGCGAGGGAAAGGGGACGGAACGGGAGTGGATTGGGGGAAAGTAGTGGGCAAAAAAAGTCTCTGCAAAGTTAAGCAGAGGACCTTAAATCACGACCAGATAAACTGTCGTGATTCAAGATATAAACACAAAAAAAAATAAGAAAATGAACAAGCAGAAAAAAAGAAAAAAGGACAAGAAAGTGAAGGCTTAGGAGAAGTAGGATTGAGGGGAGGGGGAGACTGAGAGGAGAGAGACCGAGAGGTGAGAGAAGGGAAGAGAAAGGCCCCAGGCCAAGCTAGCAGTACTCCGTAGTTGGTCAAGGTACCTTAGTTAAGGTAGGCAGCCTGTAGTGAAGGACCCGTCCGTTTGGTGGTTTCTTAGTGGTGTGGTGGAGCGTCGAGATTAAATAGAAAAAAAAGAAAAGTTTCGGGATTGAGGGGAAAAGGCAGTGGAGATACACCGGTGACAGTACAGAGTAGACACATATGGATAGATAGACTACTGAAGCATTGAATGACAGAAACCAGAAATGCAGCTAATAAGAATCAGAATAGAAGTAATCATGAATCCCAATTCTTCTAGATACGCTATGCGATATTAGTTTTATCTTGTGGTTCTAGGAAGTTATGGCGTTGCGAAGAATAACATGTGGATTATAATGATTGGAATGGCCTAGTGCTTAGTTCTCCGTAAGCTGGACAGGTATGCATTTCTCCTATTTCTACTCCATATTAATGTCAGCAACAGTATCCCAAGTAAGATGAGGGGTTGGCGGCTGCTGTTGAATAACAAATAGGGAGGGTTGTCACTATGTGACTGGCATATGCAAGAGCAATTATCCCGACCTGTTACTACACAGGCTGCATCTCTCTTTCTGTGGCTATAAGCCAGGATAGCTAGATCTATGCTTCCAGGTCTTCTCAGCTGGTATCATGCCACCATCTTCCTCCCAGACTATCAATGGTTCAGCGTCAATGCAGCTTTTAGAGAACTGGGATATTTAGACTGATACTTTACGAAATCAAAGACCAGCTATCTTATCAATCTTAGATTCCACGTCCATCACTTCCTGTTGCGAGTCCTCCTGAACAGCCACATACTTTCTTGTATGGAGCCATGCTTCTTGCCCAGCTGCTGCAAAGATTCCTTCCGACCCTGGAATACAACGTCCGTGGCTAGAATTCTTAGAGACTGAATGACAGTCCTACAGTCTGGGGGAAATTTACACTTGAAACGCCATAAACAATCAAAAATAGACCTGTCTTTCTATCTATCATCATTTATCCACGTTTACACGCAATTATTTCGCGACCACTGCCTATTGGGAAGCAGAGAGGGGAACCCTCTGAAGCAAAGCAGTATAATGCCTCATGACAGTAAATTCGCATGCTCACAAGATTTTGACATTGTAATGTAGAGGACCTCTACACCCATCCAGCTCAGTGATGGGTCTGGAATGAACGGCAACTGCAAAACGGATAGGTTTCGTTCAATCTTAATGCTCTAATTCAAGTTGCACAGGAAGCCGCCGGAGATAATGCAGTTTACAGTAACATCTTGAAGCTGCTAGAGAGAAACTTCAACTAGGCATTTCTTGTTACCATGCAGGACAGTCTAGAGCTAGTTATTAAAAATCCCAAATCCCAGCCGGGAGTTGGCCACTATACTACTCCATCCGAAGTGACAATAATGCAATATTTCCAAAGTCCCAGTTGCGAACTAAGCAAACAATCAATAGAAATAGCTCAGTTAAGCTAACATCTTCAAAGGCAAGGAAGAATAGAATATTCAACCTCCTGTTCCTATTCCTTGCATATTATTCTTGAATTGTTAGGAGGAAGTTAGGCTCAGAGTATATCTATCATTCAGCGAGCGTGGTTTGATAACCGAAGAGGGGAAGTCGATGTGCAAAGGAGACCCTGTAAGTTATCTCATCTCTCTAACTACGTGCAAATTAGGCTGGCACCATCTCCTACCAGGGCCCAAGTATGAAGAGCACCATGACGGCGCGGGTTCAGTGGGAACTAGCCTGTCTGAATGAGATTTCCTTGAGATTTCAAATAGGGCATGCCTAGTGGCTACTGTCGAACAAAAGAAAAGCCCTCAGTCCTATAGAACTTTCTTTTTAAGATCTATTAAAGCACCCTACCAAAGAAAGATGCACGTAAGATGGGTATAATCTGTCATAACAGCCCACACACAGTCTCACAGATAACATCTTTATTGATATAGATAACCCCCAGTGTAAAACCAGCACCATTGACTGGTAAGCAGTTGCTATTTATCTAATGTTTTATTATCACCTATTATCTGTCACTTATAAAGTATAACAGTCCAAAGCTAGAGCAGTTCATTCAGCTTGTTCTGCTAGAGGAATATTGAGGAGGTTACTATCTAAGATAAATAGGTTGCTAAGCAGCTATTTCTGGCCTAGATACTCTGTCTATGAAGAACTCCATTCCGATCGTGAAGGTTATTAAATTTAACCAAAGACAGCCTACTTCTTCCACAAGAAAATTCATATTTGCAGTGTCCCATTGCCCTGATCAGGCAGTCTCGTATCCGGGGGGCACTTTTGTGTCTCGTACATATCTCAGTGGTCAGGATCCACCGTACAGAATGTTATCGTAGGTAGATCATCTCAGAAACCAAGAGGTGCAATAATTTGGAATGAAGCAGCGTCAGTCATATACACCAATAGACCAAATCAATAATTACATGAAACCTCATAACCGTGTCATAACCCATCCCATCCTCAACCCATGACCGTCATTCAACGCCGGCAACAGAAAGAATTGAATCAAGCACCAAGGGCCTATGCCCTCAGTCGTCGTGAGCTTCAGACTTGATGATTGTTCCTCGACTGTCATCGTTCTCATCCTCCTCCATAATGCTGGGCTCTACTGAGAACATCCGCCGGCGTTTGCCTGGGTGCTCTATGGATGGCTGGACACTGCCAGAGCGGATGCTCATGGCATCACTTTCGGGTTCCTCGGTGCCTTCGCGCGGCCTGACACTGTCGGACCTGATGCCCTGCGCAGCTGCGAGAAGCTTGAGGACAGCATTCTTGACCTTCACAAGCGCATTTCGACCCGCTGCTTCGGCCGCGACACCTTCTTGGATGGTTTCGTCCAGTAATTCCTTGACTTCCTGGGCAAGAGCCACATTCTCAGGGGAAATTTCGCCCCCACTGGCACTCTGGATGCTGGAGCGGAATTGATCATCGCCTTCCGGCATCCGAGACCCAGAGCGCGATGGTACCACAGGAGGCGAGATATAAAGCTTACTCAACAATGAGAAGAGAAGCTTCTTTTCTTCCTTGGAGCACCGGTTGGGACCGGTGCTGATTCCCAGAACACGCTCCAAAATATCTTTCACTAGGGCCAAGTGTACGAATCCACAGGGGCTGGAGCTCGTCGGAACGCCTGCAAGAATCTTCTCTCCTCCCAGGCCCACCACTCTCCGCTCATCGGTCCATTCCGCAAGCATGCCCACGACGCCTGCCATCAGAGCCTTCAGCTCCCTCTGTCCAACAGTCTCATCAATCTCGCCATCACTATCTTCCTCGGCTTCTAGGGAGTAGTACTCCTCCGCCGCATTGAGGACCGCACGGATAACGGGAACGGTCACCTTTCGCATGTGCTGGGTATTCTCCAAGCGGGAATGGCAGTAAACAGGGAAGAAATAGGCCAACGCCTGTCTAAAGGCCGGGTTCTCTCGAGTACGTGGGTGGAAGAAAGACACAATGAGCGATTGCAAGAGGGTCTCCACAGCGGACTCGTTATACTCCTGAATGGCTTGTGGAATGTTTGCTCCAGACGGCGTAAAAGTGTTCGTGAGCAATAACTTTGAAAGGCCAGTCGCGGCAGCGGCCTGAACACTGTTCGGAGAGTTAGCCTTCAGGGCTCTTGCGAAGACCTTGATCAATGGCTTCTGAAATGCTGGCGGTGAAACGGTTTCCCCGTCAGACTGTGGGACAGGGGCAAGTAGCGAGGGGTGCGTCGTTATGATATCACATAAGATATGCAAAGCGGTGACCTGCAGAGCTTCATGGCCTTTGCTATAACAGTGGATGAAAAGCGTCATATTCTCTTCGGCGAGGGTCTAAGGACGGTGGAAGTAATGGTCAGCACTCTGCTGGGGAAATATGTTGATGTGTAGAAAACTCACCTTGTCCAACAAGCAGCAGAGACCAAGGCACACTAGACCTCTTTCGCGGATCGGGGCCTCGTGGCTTCGAACAGCTGGAACGACCAAATTGTTGAGCATAGTAACCAGGTTCATGTTCTGTTGCAGATTGCCTTCCACATTTTGCAACATACATTGAGCAATATGCAGACATTTCATATTGACCACGATCTCGCGCAGAACTTTGGCCTTTGCCTCCTCCTTATTGAAGGGCACTTCAGCTTCACTGTCTGCCGGGGTTACAGACCGTTGGCGGCTGGAGGTTGCATCGCTGATTTCAGACTTAGCCGAAACAAAACTATCTTCGGTCGCAATAGTGTCGTGGACTTCGGCAATAGCTTCGAGAACGACGCTGCAGAATTCGCTCTCGGCTGCAGCCGCTGGTCCGCACACACATCTCAAAGTCTCGACAGTGAGTTTGGTGCACTCTTCAGGTAGCTCGGGCACGGCTAGGGACTCGCGAAGGAGAGAGAACATTTTCCGGCGGCCGACCTCGTCACTGTAGTCCAGCGTGATGGCGATATGCAATAGTTGTTCAACGATAAATTCATTCTCAACAGTGTCGTCATCGTTTGCTTCACTAGTATCCTTGGCCATTTTCTTCCTCTGCAGAAGCTCGGTCATGTATTTTTTCAAAAAATGCGCGAAGGCTGTCACCTCAGGTATCTTCTCGTCGGCAAGCCTATCAAACTTTCCTTCGTTCTCGACACGGCAGAAGTCGTTAAAGGATCGTAGAAGAAAGGCTGACTCGGCCGTCAAGGATTCCCAGAACGGCTCATCAAAGACAACCGCCTCTCGATAGTCGGGGCGGCCCTCCCAGAAGCTGCCCATGGCCTCGTGCGCAATTCCGGAATCCATCCCAGAGCTCACGACGTCAATTCTTTCCAACAACTCCAGCAGTGCCGGGATGTTTGGGGGAGAGCGCTGCGTGGAAGGACCATTTTCGGAATCGTTGTTTGTGCCAGCGCAGTCTTCAATCCAGCGGTCGTAGAACAGCTTTCCAGTGGCCTTTCGAACACTTTCATCTCGGTCTCGAAGACCCCAGCGAAGAAGTTTCTCTCTCATTGAAAGCGACAAATGACGGAAGTCACCCAGGGTGGGGAGTAAGCGGGAGTATAAGGCTCGTCGGGTGGTTGCTTCGAGATCTCGAGCACGTTCGAGCAGATAAGGGAGAGTCGCGGGCACTAGAGGCAGATTGAGCAACAAGGTCTTCCGCACTTCAGCACTTGTGTCATTCTGCATAATGTCGATGAGCTTTTCGAGGAGGGCTTTGGAGCTATCGTCGTTATCATCGTCATCTTCTTCTTCGTTCCCTGCCAGGCGCCCGAGTCCCAGTACCGCTTGGACCCTCACTGAGGGCTCCTTGTCTCGAATCCGTTTCAATAGTCCTTGTCGAATGGTATGGTAGAGATCATCATCGATTGTGTCGAGAGAATTGATGATGTGGGTGACAATCTGTGTCGCACGAAAACGCACGATCTTATCCTTTGCCGACAACAACGGCACAATAACGCTGATCAGATGAGTCGCCAGACGGGCAGTGGGGGTCTCGATGATATTCTGCATTTCATCCTCGTCATTTCCGGAAGCGAAGATTTCGGTATCTTTCTCAGTCGCATGTGAGAGGAAAGTTCCAACAAACCGCAGAATTCGATCGCCAACCGGCTCGGTCTTTTTGATCGGGAGTATGCGCAGCAAGCAGCGACCAACCTCTACGTTGAACTCCTTCTCCGGAATGGTTTCTTCGCTCGGCAGTAAAAGTTCTTCCTGAACCTCAGGGCCCTTTCCATCCTTCTTCGTCTTCCTAGAAATCCCGCAGCAAATCTCCTGCAGCTTCCTTAATCGTACCACAAGTTTCCGGTGGCCGGTCGTCGAACGCTGAGCGTCAGCGAAAATCACACAAATGTCGCGACGTAGATTAGGTGATGCTTCGGGCGGAGCAGGTTCTTCTGGAATCACAAACGATGGGGTCACAGACGCGGCGCGACCTCCTGATGCTGAGGGCTGAGCCGATGACCTGCGTGTTGGCGCAGAGGTCGAACGGGCGGAAACTCGACCAGGCATTTTGGTTGATAGTGACGGACGGCGTGGAATTCTGTCAAATAAAAAAGACTTAGGTCATCTCAGACAGTCATTTGCATCTCATTTATTGCTGTACAGTATTAGTTGTGTGACTAGATACCAATCGTAGTCAAGATAGACGTCGTCTTTCACCAGCACGGAGGTACCACTCCCTAAGGCAGATCGCTGTCACGGGGCCAAAGGATAAACAAACAGCCCAAAACGGGAAGCACTAAGATAAGGGCTAGGGCTCTGGATACGTGGTTTTCATACATCTACGTATTTCTGAAGGTATACAACCATGCATCTACAGGAACGACCACTTAGCCACGAAACAGACTGTTTTGCTTGGAATCTTCTCATATCAGCGGCATTGTAAGGCCTATGTTGTATTGCGAAGACGAACTCAACAGAGGAAGAAATGGCTGGCTTCATTACGCCCAACTACTTGTTAGAAACCTCATCACGCCATAGTTCACGTGACCAAAGATGACTAATGCCGATCTTCGGCGTCCGAGAATCTGGGGTTCTTAGACTCGCAAGTCATTTTGTCTTTTTCCGGCGTGCATACCGTTGAACGGGTGTCGTGGAGTACCTGTCGTCTACTGGGAAGCATGTTTCGACAAAGTGTACGCCGGTTTGGCACAACCGCCCTCCGCGCCGTGGAGGCATCGACCGCTTACCATGAGCGGGTATCGAGAGCTCAGGGCGTCGTGAACGGGTTGACGGAAGGTATAGGATACCGCAATGCACATCTTACGGTGATAGGGCAATGCAGCATGCTAATCTGCCTCCGTACTTGCAGCTATTGGAAACACCCCTCTCATCCGACTAAAGCGACTCTCTGAGGAAACCGGACGCAATATCTTCGGCAAGGCCGAGTTCCAGAACCCCGGTGGTAGCGTCAAGGACCGTGCTGCGCTATTCGTTGTCAAAGATGCCGAAGAGAAAGGTCTTTTGAAACCAGGCGGCACAGTCGTTGAGGGAACGGCTGGCAACACCGGTATTGGTTTGGCGCATGTGTGTCGATCCAAGGGCTACAAGCTTGTTATCTACATGCCCAACACTCAGTCGCAGGGTAAGATCGACCTGCTGCGTCTTCTAGGTGCCGAGGTCTATCCTGTGCCCGCTGTTGCATTTGACAACCCTCAGAATTACAACCACCAGGCGCGCAGACATGCCGAGTCGCTGGAAAATGCCGTATGGACGAACCAGTTCGACAACACCGCCAACCGCCAAGCCCACATTGAGACCACTGGACCCGAGATCTGGGCTCAAACTGATGGAAAGGTCGATGCGTTCACATGTGCTACCGGAACAGGAGGCACTCTTGCTGGTATCACACGGTACCTCAAGACCGCCAGCGATGGCCGCGTGAAGTGCTTCCTTGCCGATCCTCCAGGCAGTGTTCTCCACAGCTACATCCAGAGCGGCGGCAACCTGATCGAGCGAAGTGGAAGCAGTATCACGGAGGGCATTGGACAGGGCCGTGTCACCGACAACCTGAAGCCCGACATCGATCTGCTCGACGGGTCGCTCACCATCAGCGACGAAAAGTCCATTGAGATGGTATACCGCTGCCTTGATGAGGAGGGCCTCTACCTGGGCGCTAGCTCCGCGCTCAACGTTGTCGCCGCCAAAGAGGTCGCTGAGCAGCTCCCCAAGGGTAGCAATGTGGTGACCATCCTGTGCGATGGTGCTTACCGGTATGCTGACCGGCTTTTCTCCAACACTTGGCTTCAGAGCAAGGGCCTCAGGAGCTCGATCCCTAAGCACCTGGAGAAATACGTTGTGTTGCCATGATTGGCTGTATGTGTAGTATAGACAAGTGCAATATACTTACGATTTACGTTATGTCTGTCTTCAATCAGATCAAAGAATCTTCCTGGCCATAAAAACCCCTGGGCTCCTGCACTAAATGATTGTCAGATTCTGCGCTCGTCCATACCCATTATACCCGACACCCCTCAGGTTCCACTGCGAATGTTCTACTTGCACATTTCCAGCAGCATCAAAAGCTCGACTCAAAACCTCCCTCCCTGTTCCTACTTCAGGACACACGGCAGCACTCCACAACACCCAACACCATCGCCTATTCCCATCCCCAGATTCCTCAATCTTGGCATCTATCCACGTCCTCCCTCCATCCACCGACACCTGCACACGGGTAACCGGTCCGTCCGCACCATGCGGAACAGCATACCCCTTCACCTCCATGACCCCAGAACTCGACAACGCAACCGTCTCATTATCTTCTGGAACCGCGACAACAGAGTTGATCGGCATATCAGACATGGGGGGCGTCTGCGCCCAGAACGGCTGCGCTGACTCTTGATCGACCGCCGCTGGCGGCAGGACCTTGTAATCATGCTGTTGGTAGAAATTGGGCGACTCATGGTCTGAGACCGTGATGCGATCCAGCCACTTGACCCACCTCGCGCCGACAATGCCAGGCAGGATAGTACGAACAGGATATCCGTGGTTCACGGGGAGCGGAGCGTCATTCATCTATGCCATCTTCAGTCTCCCCTCCAAAAACGCTAAAGCGAACGAGACAAGGGCACCTGCAACGCAAGAACCGCATCCCCATCCTCCCCCAGACACCTTTCCAGCGGCACACTCGCCCCAAACCACCCATCCTCCTGACACTTCACTTGATAGCACGAAAACTCCACATGCAGGCCTTCTTGACTCGCTTTAACCCCCGCGCGCAGCAGCACATCCCGCAATCTCGGCCCCCGCCATTTGCAATTCATCACTGCTGCATCCCCCCAATCGATACCCTGCACTTCCTTCAGCATCGTGCGCATCGTGTGCCGTCGGTTGCCAGCGCATTCCAGAGTGCAGATGACTTCATGCTGGGGGAATTCGCTTGCGAGCTGCTGGATAGATAGGCTGAGAGGGGTTGAGACTAGGCCGTCGACGTGTACTTTATGGGAGTCTGCTGAGAGATGCGGGATGGGGCCGTGATTACGGTCGTAGGATATATCGGCTGGTGTGAGGAAGCTATAATATATACTGCTTTAGTATTATCCCTGCCGTCATTTTTTCAACCGTTTAATGTACTACGATGACGGTCATGGAGGGAAACATACCTCGCGACGAGTTGCTTGACGGGTGGCTCTCGGTTCAGTGGCTTGTCGACGGAGTACTCGATTTGCTATACCGAGGATCGGGTTAAGACTGATCATTTCTTAACGGTTGGAGACTTACCGTACAGGTCATCTTCTAAACTGTTAGCTGGCGTAGTTGACATTGTCATTGATGTGTTTGTGTGTTTGCGGATGTTGTGGAAGTTTATATACTGTTGCCCCCTACGTCATGGATGAAGCAAACATGCATCTCGTGGGGCAAAGCGAATGTCATGCTGATCACCAAGAGGTAAAGGATAGATTTGTTTTCATACAGTCCTTGAGATCAGGGCTAAGTATACATTTCATTAATCAACCCTTAAAAGTCGCCATCATTTCAACAGAAGAGATGAAAAACAAGCGTAGCGGATAGCCAAGTAGATCGGAGTATATGCCTGTATCCACACCCTCTATAATTTTATCACGTATTGTACACCTGAGCTGCGAGTCACACCCATACCGTACAAGTCAGTCAGCGCCCACTCAAGATCTAACAGATGCATAAGTGCAGAAACGGAGTCGGAGTATATGCACGCGCGGACAAGCACATCGTCCATCGGACAAAGTAGAAACCCCAAGAACGCCAAAGATGCTGCCCATAATCTATCCCATCAAACCAAAATAGAGAGAAAACCCAACGCCACGCCAAATGTTTATACACGTTTTGCAAAACAACCATCTGTCCAAACAGAACAGCAACACCGCATATCAGGCGAAGCAACCGAAGCAAGCGGCACTACTCCTCCGACGGCATCCTCATATACGCATCAATCGCTGCACTGAACGCCGCAAAACCAACACAACCAGCAGCCGCAGCCTGCGGGCCCGCCTTCGCACCAAGGATCCCGCCCGTGATGCAACCGGCCGCGACACTGTTGGTGAGGTCGTTCTTCGCGCGCAGGCCCTCAATGCAGCACTCCGTGCCAGCGTAGAGCGCACCGACGATACCGAAATTTTTGGCCGAGGACCAGGAGCGGGCGCCCATGTCTTTGAAGCCGCGGCGGAGTTGTTCGCGCCAGGGGAGGTCGGAGAGGGCGGCTCCTTGAGGGGTGAATGCGGAGTCGTAGGACATCTATAGAAGTAGACACAATCAGACACCTGTTTTTCGTAGTTTAAATCAGGGGGAATGGGGCACATACACTAGCCATGAACAAGCCGAAGGCACCACCCAGCGCAAATCCCATTGTACCGGAGATGGCGGTCTTGACGGGACAGGATTCCATTGCTGCGTGCATCTGTATATTAATTTAGCATGTAGCCCGGTAGGATGGATGTCGGGATACGAACCGCCTTGACCATTGCCTGCTCCTGGTCACTCATGCCCTGCATATTATTCGCTCCTCCCATACCGCCGATGGGCGGAGTCATTCCTGGAAAACTCATGTTGGATTTTGAAGGGTCTATTGGCGTAGATACTATCGAGTGCTGTAATGTATGCGCAGATATTCTGCCACTAGAATTCTCGCAAGGAAAGATGAAACGCACGTCGCTGAATGGAAATCAAGTCGCTGGCTACAGATAACCATCTCGGACATTTTGCGGAGATGGCGAAGAACAAATTTATTTTACGGCGGAGTAATACTGCCAAATGCGCAGTTTATCACATGACCACGCACTATGTTCTGCTTCACCTTATTGAGATGTTTGTTGAGCTGGAGAAGAATCTGATTGCGTAGTTTCTAAGTGCAAAAGTTATGGAAACATAAAAGTGAGGCATATATATACATGTATTCTCACATGATCCGTGTCGGAAAAGAGCTTCATCAAACAGCTTTGGAACAAAAGAAACGAAGTCATAAAATGGCAAATCCACGAAATCGGAGGAAAGAAACGCTGTAGTCGTAAGGGTATTTCGAACGATAATCGTAGCCCTGCGTTACTTTGTACTTGATCCATGCAATCCAGCCAGGTAGAGCGCATGTCCATATATGTTTGTATTTACAGTGTAGCCTGAAGCAGAAGAAAACATGCATCAGGTCAAGGGTCATGGACTAGGACAGCCCACGGGCGGGTTCAGTCTTTTTTGTCGTCCTTGTCAAGGGGCGGGGAGTTCAATTGATTCTTTCTCTCAGGGGAGGGTGAGAGACTGCGCTCCCACTCGGCCATTAAATTGGATGCCGTCCGCGTGAGCTTCGAGGGAGCGAATTTGGTAATTGCAGGCCAGGGAATGCCATCTGATACACTGGGGTCGGGGACGAAGTCATCCTGGGTGGCGCGCCAGTCTCCAAAGCTAATGCAAGTCAGCGCATATCAATCAGTTAGACTGCGAGTTTTAAGCCTGGTGCAATTCAAATAGCATACCTGCCGCTTGTACGGGGGCTACTGTTCTGGGTTATTGGAGACTGGTCATGCTTGGACTCCAGCGTGGAGCGGCTCGACGAAGGGGTGTGCGTCTTCTTGGGCTGGGGAGTATCCCAGTCATCCCAGTTCTCTTCAACGTCGATATTGTTGGAGGTTTCTTGTTCGGTCGCCCCGCGTGGGGTATTTGAGGCTCCGCGAGCTTTCGTGGACTTCTGCCCAGCTGTATCAATGCCGAATTCACTCCAGAACGACACGTCTATGTCCACCGATTTAGTGTCTTTACCAGATAATTGTGTCCCCGCCGCCTTGCCCCGAGCGGACGACGGTGACCGCGATGATTTGCCTCCATGCACCGACAACCGATCTCTGCTTCGGGACGCGGAGCTGGAATCCCGTTTCCGCGCAGGAGGCACTCCCCTCGACTGAGTGGCATTGATTCCCTCCTCTCCCACCGTAGCCTGTCGAATGTCCTCGAGGAACGTCCACAAACCTTCTCTCAAATCCGAAGCCATCTGCTTGCCGGTACGCACCAGTGCCTCCCGAGATGGGGGCGGCATGGTCCTCCGCCACTGAGAGATCATATCCTCTGTGGGCCGTTCGCTCATCTGGGTCGTTGCAGTGCGTTCAACAGAAGGTAAGGTCGCCGACCGCGGCGTTCTGGTCGTTCGGTTGCCGGCCGCATCAGTACCAAACTGCTGGTTGGCACCAGGACCATTGACTGGCGAGAGCAGCGACAGCGCCCGCGTATGAGATCCCTGGAACACACGCC
This sequence comes from Aspergillus fumigatus Af293, assembly GCF_000002655.1. Lineage (NCBI taxonomy): Eukaryota > Fungi > Ascomycota > Eurotiomycetes > Eurotiales > Aspergillaceae > Aspergillus > Aspergillus fumigatus. The sequence goes on from NC_007198.1 coordinate 564,685, forward strand.
GACCATTCGCAGATATCGCAGTGCCACCATTCACACTCGCTCGGAGGCTTTGGCGCCGCTCGAGATCGCGGCTGCGCCGAGCCTGTACGGCCGAAGAGCCATCCGCTGTGCCTGCACTGCGTTCTCTACTATGCTGGCTCGACTCGTCATGGATCGCGCGGTCGGGCGACCGAAGAGGAAGCAACGGCTCCGCTCGGTGGTTGATCTCCGTGCGTTTCTTCGTCTTCTCCGAGGAAGCCCATTGTTTCTTCAAAGTATCCAGCTCTGCCTCCGCCCTCTGAAGCTCCTCGCGGAGTTCCAACACCTTCCGTTCCTGCGACGCAATGGCAGTCAGAAGGCTAGAGCCATCATCCTGATCGTCAAACACGACCGGAGCTCCAGCGGCAGGGAGGGGAGATGGACGGGCCGCCGAGAATGTGGCAGGTGTCATAGATTCAGGGGAAGTGACGCTAGGATCGGATTCAAGACCCGGAACAACGTTGATGGGAAAGTTGAGGGTCAGGCGTTTTGTGTGGCGAGCAGCACCGTTCGGTCTGGGGGGAATAGACGATCGCTTCTGCTGAAGTTCTGGACGACGTTGTACCACAGCTGAAGCCTCAGGTGGCAGTTCCCGCTGACTTTGGAACGATGGCGACATTGTTTGGGACGCTTCCGGCGCAGGTTCCGCGTCGCCCGTTCCCGGGGAGCTCCCCATCTTCGGGGCAGAATAGAGCGTAGAACTTAGCGATTGTGGTACTTAAGGGAGTGAATCGATCATGACAAAATGAGCGTGAGGATTGGCCAGCCAATGAATAGCGATGGACTGATGAGAAGAAAACGAAGAAATAAGTGACGGAAGGAGAGAAGGAAGAAAGATTCGGAGAAATTATGCAGAGAGGTCTAGCCAAGCAGCATCACTGGACAGATATGAGGACAGCCCTCGTCTCCCCTTTCTAAACCAAAGCCAGTCCACCTTAATTTAACAGTCTAATTGGACTAAAACCAACAGACCGCCTGGCCCAGAATTCCCTGTGGTCTAGCTAGTCTTTAGCCTGCCGAGTGACGACTCAGAAGGACGTCAGGAAAGCAGCGGGTCTCCCACTGCGCATCCTTTCCGCCTCCAGCCTCGACGGCCGCGTTTCATCCATTCAGGGGCACGATCGCCTCGGGTCTGTGGCTCCAATTGGCAGTTCCCTAATTAATTCAAGTCGGTCATAATCAATTTTCACAGCAACAGAGGATGATTCTTCAGGATGCCTTATTTGCGGCTTGAGGTTGAGGAATACTGCGCGATGCACCGGTATGCACCAAGCCTCTGAGGTGGAATCTGAGGTATTAGAAAACTCATTCTCAAGGATTGCTCTGCAGATAGGTCGATGAGTACATCGGTTTATTATTTTCTTGGCTATTCTCGCTATCTCCACGCCTCAACAAACATCGAATACAAGAATGAATCACAGTAACTACATTTAATGACCAGCGACACATATATCACAGAGAGAACAGAAGTACGATGCTCCACAACGCAGGACACCGAGAACATAGGGTCTATGACGAAACAGAAGTAGAAGTAATCACACAAATAACGCTGGACAGGGGAATTCCGATAGTCACACACAAACAATTAACAGATTCACCAGAAAGTAGTCAGAAAATGGGAACACCAGGACCAATCCTTATGCAAACCAGGGGGAAAAAGAGAGAGAAAAACAAGATCAGCTGATGAGTTAAAGCCAAGTCGGCAGGCAGGTAATCTACCATACATGCTCTCCCATCGCAGCAAAGGACAAGAGACAACTCTCGAAGTGGGTATCATCGACCAGCAGTTCAACCCATCAGAATACAAGCCAAGTAAAGAAAACGAACGCCCCCCATTGAGAACATTGAGAGCGACAGTTGATTGCCGATGACACCGAGAAAAATAGCAAACCAGTAGACCGGTAGAGAAGAATTGCATCATGTATCGACGCCGGGGACGCCCCAGAACCTTTTATACAACGAAAGGGAAAGTGATCCAGCATGGACAGCCAAAGAGTAGATAGATAGAATTAGATTCCAGGCCAGCGGTTACGAAGGCCGTCGGACCAACGCTGGTAGAGAACATCCGACAATTGCTTGGTGTGTTCCATTCCCGGCACCTGCTGACCGGGAAGATTAGACAGCTGCGCCGGCTGCCAATTGGAGTCTGGCGCTGCTGCAGACTGACGGCGACGGTGGCTCTTCAGATGTGGATTGTTTTGTGCTAAAACGAGCCGTGGTCTCTGTGGGGATTCGGGTTGTGGAGCTTGCGGGACGAGAGTTGCGAGTTTCGAATCACTGAAAAGGAGGCGAATGTCAGTCAGTGTCACGCTAGTGACGGACACGCGAATCTGTAATTACCGACCTCTGAAGTTTTTCGTTGATAGTTTTGAGAATATGGTATAGGCCCTCAGGGTCGACCATCTCCAGGTCGCTCCAGGCCTCTGCCAGTCTTGAGATGGCTTCTCGCTTTTCCTGGTCTGCAGTAGTGCCAAGGACCTCCTGGCAAGCAAGGCCGACAGCCTTGCTATAAGCCCGACGCCCTAGCTGAGCCTCCTTGCTGTTCGAATCCGAATACACTGTCTTCGGGCTTGCGTTCTCATCGACGGCGATCTGGTACTGGTTATTGTACGAGGAGTCGGGCCCGGTCTTATCCGACACCCGACGGAACTGGCGAACAGTTGACGGGCTGTTGCCAAAAGTCAAGTCGACGCCCAGGGGCTGCTTCACACCACTTGATCGTCGCTTTGGCCGTCGCACAGAGGGACTCCTGTCAGCTGCTGGATTTCGTCGCACGGTTGAGTTTGAGCTATGTTTCGGCGGGACAGGTGGGCTGGACATGTGCAGATTGTCCATCAACTCCGAGGCTTCGTCGTACAGACGGTCTCGTGTATCCCGTTCAGATACTAGGTCGTGCGGATCCTCTGGTATCGACGTGGGAGGCGCTTTGACAGTGTCGAACACCCAGCCGTCGTCGTCTTCCAGCCGTGTAATCGTATTGCTGTGAATATAGATTAGCGAAAGAGACAACTCAAAGCCCAAAGCATCAGAACTCACAGGGACTCCGCATAGTATTTGACGTTCTGTCTCACGCCTTTGCCAGCATCCCAATCCTGCTTCCGTTGGATGAGTTCCTGCAACGCCTCGGTCTTCCCTGCATTGCGAATGAACTTGTGTCTCAAAAGCTCCTTCGCACTGGGTCTCCGCTCCGGGTCCTTGGTCAAGCATTGCGCGATAAAGTCCTTGAAAGCGCTGCTATACTCGTTTCCTTCTAGTCGAGGGGCCGGCTCTTTTGGAATGAGGAAGAGAACTTTCATCGGGTGCGTACTCGCATGGGGCGGCTCTCCATTGATCATCTCGATCGCAGTGATCCCCAGGGACCAAATGTCCGCTTTATAATCGTATCCAGCTTGTTGAATTACTTCAGGCGCCATCCAAAACGGGGTTCCAACAAAGGTATTGCGTTGCGATTTGATGTTGGTAAGCTGGGCCGCAACCCCAAAGTCGGCCAACTTGACCTTTCCTGTGTGAGAGAGAAGCACATTGGCGGCTTTGATGTCGCGGTGAATTTTGCCTTCGCTGTGTAGATAGTCCATGCCTTGCAGCAGCTGTTGACAGATAATAGCAACATGCGCTTCGCTGAAGACACCGGGTTTCAGCTAGGTAAGAATTAGCGATCGCAAAGATCCAATGATACTTGACCAATTGATATATTTACCAAGTCGAGACAAGATCCTCCGCCCAGGTATTCCATGACAATCCATAGCTTGTGTCCCCGAAGAAAACTCGCCTTGTACTGCGTCACGTAGGGACTTGCGCATGTGGCTAGGACGGAGATTTCCTGCTGTATTTCCTGAATATCATCTTCGCTCGATTCGAGATCAATCTAAATCCAATCCCAAACGGTCAATAAAGAAATGAAAACAAATCACTGAGTGGTGAGAGCGTACGTGTTTGATCGCGACAATCTCCCCGGTAGATTTTTCAATAGCCTTGTACACAGTCCCAAAGCTCCCACCTGCCACCAACAATTTTCCCGTCAGTAGAAGGCCAATTGCGATTGTTTAGCGGTTGGTCACCACTCACTTCCTAGCTCCTCCATCATCTGATACCGACTGGCCATATCTCCCTCCATGGTTGCGTGATGTTACCCGAGTCGTCGCTCAGGGGGGTGGCCGGATCCGAGGCTGATACGCAAAACACAACAACGAGCGGAATACACAAGGCGCAACTCGTACAGCTCAACTAGCAGTTCTTGCCCCGGCAAGATTCAATGGCTGATCTGGACAAGTCTCGCACGCTCTAAACCCCCAGTGACCGGAAAACAGCTAATTGAGCCGGATGAAAGGGGAGGCAAGTAAAAGTATTGTATCTACTTCGGGTCCATCACATCCAGTGGTCGCTAGCCGCACCTTTCCATGGTTCGCTGGGCAACGAACGCCGCCCAGCCCCCTAAGGCAGCAAAGTGGAGCTTGCCCGCTTCGGGAAATTCCCCACTGGTGAGGTGCTGTGTGGCTGATGTTAGGTACCTACCTTAGTCCTTCAGGCCGTAAGGTACATTAAGGCAGTAAGGTAAGTAAGGTACAGAGATCTACAGGGGTTTTCGAACCCTCGATGTTCTAGAAGGATGTCAATGATATCAGACTCGCCGGTTGATGTCATGAAATCTGTCTATGTTTGCAATGATTCGTACCCGCTAGAAACGATTAAACGCCATGCAAGCGCTTGATGCCTAAATGTACTTGTAAGGGTTCATGATCCCATGCTAGAACATTATTAGTACCCTCGAAGGATGTGCTGAAGTGAGCTAGACTTACCGGATCGTACAAGGTCTTCAGCTGCTTCATCAACTTGAGCATGGTGTCATTTTGGCTGTACCCGATGAACTCCTTCTTGGCAAGGCCCAATCCATGCTCAGCGCTGATGCTGCCATTGCGCTTCTGGATCCACTCATATACCCAAGGCTCAATGGCCTTCTCAACCTCCTTGTTGTACTGCCTGACAGAAATGTTCAAGTGGAGATTTGAGTCGCCCATATGGCCATAGCCAACAACGGCTCGGACCGGGAACGAATCATCATCGCCCACGAATCCCATCGTCGTCAAGCGCTCACGGCAGTCTTCCACTAGCTGGTACAATTCGGGCAGGGGAATAGAGACGTCATACTTGTAGGTACCGCCGAGGTGGCTCAGAGCTTCCGTGATGCCCTCGCGCCACCGCCAGATAGACTGGAATTGCGTCTCGTCTTGGGCCAGAACACCATCGGCGACGATTCCCTCACCCATGATATGCTCCAAGAAGCCTTCCAATTTCTCCATGTCATGCTCGGCATTGGAACCACTGGTCTCGACGAGGCAGTAGAAAGGGTACTCCCCTTCTAGCGGGTACTTTGAACCGGTCGACTCGTGAACGAGTTTCTGACTGCGTCCGTCCATCAGCTCAAAGGCGGACAAGATCTCGGAGAGATGACCCTTGGCCTCCTTGTAAGCCTGGCGAACCTGGTCATAGCTTTCGAGACCGAAGTAGGCCACATTGACTGCCTTGGGCCGAGGGGGGCACAAGATGGCGACGCCGGTGATAATGCCAATTGTACCTTCAGAGCCGATGAACAACTGCTTCAGATCATAGCCTGTGTTGTTCTTTCGCAAGGTGGAGAGGGAGTCGACGATAGTGCCATCCGCCAGGACCGCTTCAAGACCAAGCACGTTGCCGTGAAGACTGCCGTAACGCAGCAGACGGAGTCCTCCCGCGTTGGTCGCGACGTTCCCTCCGACATGGCACGAACCCTTTGCACCCAAATCCAAGGGGAACAAGTGGTCGCGCTCCGCAAGGTATTGATCGGCTACCTCGAGGATAACACCCGCATCGACGACCAGCACACCAGAGGCCTCATCGAAAGAGCGAATCTTGTTCATGCGTGAGGTATTGATAACGATCTCGTCGAATACAGGCACGGAACCCCCCACCAACCCTGTATTACCTCCCTGGGGAACAACAGCCAGCTTCTTCTCATTGCAGTATTTTAAGACCTGGCTAACCTCCTCCTTGTTCTGCGGCTTGAGGACTAGCTTTGTGTGACCGCGGTATTTGCGCATCCAGTCGGCATTAAAGGGTTCGATATCGTCCGTAGCGTCTGCTGTCACGCCATCAATCACAGCCGACTGAGCGCCAAGCAGATCCTTGAAGTACTTTACATCCTGTTCCGTGATCTCGGCGAAATTGGGGTTGCGTTTCAGTTCGGGGTAGGCGTTGGTGGTGTACTTGATTTCTCTTGTTGTATTCCCTCCGACAACGGAGCTGACACTGAAAGATCTTGCGGCCGGCACAGCAGCACGGTTGGCGATGATGGGGCGCAACCAACACTGAGGCCTGGGTATACGAGCCCGTCGGAGGGCAACTGAAAAATTTCTGGCACTCGACATTGTCTCTGAAGCCGACAATGGGAGATTCGAAAAGTTTCAAGTCGGCGAGAACCCGGCGATCCAAAATGCTCACCGTTGGCGTACTGCCTACATCATGGCCAAGGCGGTGACGATCGGAGACTTATCCGCTCTGACGCTTGGAACAACTGACATTAGATATATCACGTGATTTAAACAGAGTGGTCTTGGACTGGAGCACAGTTTCAGTTTTTCCCCGGGAGTTTATGAGTGAAGAGTCGGATGAAAAGTGCCGTCAAGAGCTAGTTATTGAGGTTGTCGATATCGAGTTGGAAAAGATGACTTGGCATAGAGATTACAGACTCCTCGCTGGTCCTCATATGCGGTTACAGCCAGAAACAGAGAAACTGTCAAGCTTCTCAGAGCAATACTATGCAGATAGGCACAGGAGCATGGATCTTCTGTGATAGACCCACGGCAGGATGTAATTATTATTGCTACCAAGGTTGACGCCAAGCTATCCTTGCAGTAAGTTGACCGGTTTGATATCCTATGGGACTGGACCATCCCAAGGTCTGAGCTTGAGAGGAATTGCTGGCCAGGTGTTACGATTTCAGTAGAGCAACCAGATGCTCAGGTAGACGCATAATCTTTCCTATTCCTTTCATAGATCAAGTAACTGTACTCTCAACCTTAAGAGTAATTCGTCATTATTGTATTGGGGTTGATCTTTCTGCGTGTCTTCTGGAACAGGACATAATGAGGGTCGTTACGTCATGTGGATAGATGCAGCAGACTGGTAACGGCAGAGGGGCACTGGAATTGCTATTTCAGTAAGCGTCCAGCACCCAAATTCGAACAACACAACCGACTGAACGAAAGTACAAATTAAAATGTCGACTACTGTTCTGATTACTGGAGCTACCGGCTTGCTGGGCCGTCAGGTTTTCAATACATTCAAGCATTCTGGCTGTTTTGTTGTTGGTCAAGGCTACTCTAGAGCTACCCCGCCCACGATCCTCAAGGCGGACCTGGAGAAACCGGAGGATATCAAGAATCTGTTGGATGAAGCAAAGTTAGTGCCATTGCATTGTCATTGATTTTCTGTTTGTAGTGCTCATGGGCGATGCTCCAATGTATTCATTCTTGGGCTGAGGGCTGATCTTGCAAACCAGACCTCAGATTGTTATCCATTGTATGCCAACGATACCGAAGCACACGCCATGCGCCTGCAATTGACACTGACTACTCTGCTTAGGCGCCGCAAACCGGTCTCCGGATCTGTGTGATAAGAACCCCGAGCAAGCTCGCCGGGTCAATGTCGATGCCACTCGAACTCTTGCCGAAGAGACCTCTGCCCGAAAAGCGTTGCTGGTTTACATCTCAACCGATTATGTCTTCTCCGGAAAGGAGGGAGAGGCTCCTTACGAGGTCGATGCAGAGCCCTCTCCGACGAATTACTACGGTCAGCTCAAGCGAGACGGCGAAATTGCGGTGCTAGAGGCCACAAAGGATACCGGGTTAGGGATTGTTCTCCGTGTGCCACTGCTGTATGGGACTGCTCAGAATAACTCCGAGAGCGCTGTGAACATTCTGATCGATGCGATCTGGAAGGCCCAGGATGAGAACGCGGGAGTGAAGATGGACGACTGGGCGCAGCGCTACCCGACAAACACCGAGGATGTAGCTCGTGTGTGCCGTGACATTGTCATCAAATATCTCAAAGAACGGCCACGGATTCATGAACTGCCCAAGGTCCTGCATTTCTCGTCTGAAGATCGGATGACCAAGTACGAAATGTGCGAGAAGCTTGCGGAGGTGCTGGGTCTTTCCCTGGCAGGGATGATCAGGAACAAGCAAGGGAATGATCCAAACGCATCTGTACAGAGGCCTTATGATACTCATCTCTCAACCAAGGTATTGAAGGATTTGGGCGTTGATGTTCAGACAACTGACTTTGTCGCATGGTGGTAAGTACCACAGTATGTGGCCTCTCAGACCATGGCTCGCACTAATTCTTGAGTAGGCGGAAGCAATTGGGAGCATACAAGAAATGATTGATTTGTCCAGGGGACAAGGAGGACATGACCGAAGCGGACGGTTGATTCGAGATGTATTAAAAAATGGACTGTGCTTAGAAAATCAAGACTATGCGATAGGTTTTCGCAAGGAAGTAATGGTGGACAATGTCGCAAGGCACAGTAGATAGATCTTCCCGCCCTATGCAGAGACGGACGCAAGGGCAGAATGACCGATGCAGGAACCCAGCCGGGCTGTACAACACGGAGTCAAATGAACATCCACGATGAGATCCAATTCAATATTACGCTTGAGCGAGCTGAAGTAGCAGGATGTGTCATCAGTCACTATGTTAATCACCCGACTGTGGGTATGTCGATCCACATTGCATCCTCTCATGTCGTTGCTATACGGCCTTGTGAGGCTGCAAGTCAGGTACCAGGACGATCTCCAATTAGTAGTAGGAGCAGTACTCCGTAGTTCCATCTCATGTTAAGTAGATACTAGATTTAGATTTAGATGATCTCTATAAATTGAGTCATTGAGATTCAAACAATAACTTAATTGAGAGTAATAATCCAAGATGATGACGCCAGATCTTACGTCGATAGTGCCTGATTCATTTCTCCCAGCCATTCGCCGTCTTTTTCCTGCGCCGTTCCCGGGATTCTTCCCACTGGAATCAGGATTTCTGCATATCGTAAAGATAATCATGTCCCCTCGATGAACGCGTCTTCTGGGGTAGCACTATTCGTCTAAACTTCTCTCTCGGTGCTGGCATGATGGAGAGTGAAGTGATGTCGAGTGACTGGTTGCGGTAATTCAACTGAGTCAGTAACTAACCTCTATGTTACTCTGTAGTTAAGTCAACTATCCATTAATCTCCGCTCCCCAACGGAGATAGAGTCTCGTGCTCTATCTATGGTGTACTCTGTAGATGGTAATAAGATATTATTGTCACGGTGATACGCCTCAAAGCCCACTTCGTCTATCTTAGTCCTCCTACTCCTAGGACGTGACAGGGAATGCCTGGCCATTTGTGAAACATCTCTACAGCATCCAAGGGGTTTGTTGCGCCGGAGTTATTTTTCAGTTTCGCCTCATTTCCCACCCTTTCAATTCTCATTTTTCCTTCCCTCGCCTCCCCCCTTGGACATCTTCCCAACCAATTTGATATTATTCTCCTTACTTTGGCCTGGCTTTGGAAGTCAACCTACAGCCTTCAGCCCCTCTGATGCCGTTGAGAACGAGCACTGTTCTGAGCCTGTCCATTGAGGAGACTGACTGTCCTGACCACTTGGTCGCGCTCTGAATAACAAGCGCGTCGATGCCAAACAATGCAATCCGCACCTACAAGACGATCCGTGTAAGAAACGTGCCTTAAACAAAGCCCATAGCCATGGCGATGGAAACACAAACCACCAGCATGGAGGCTGGCCCCGACCAGGGATCTTTGAAGTTCTCCCGCTATCGGTCCGTCCGAAGAGCAGCCACACAGAAGCAGCCCAAGCAGCTGAATACCTCGATCCCTCCTGCCCCCAGCCTCCCGAGCGCTCCTGCAACTGGCCTCCACTATGGGACGACACCGACAGCTGATTCGATCAACCGAAGCATGTCCCGATACCGACGCCAGCGCGCTCCGACAGCCCCTGCGATGGCGGCACAGCCTGCGGCCCCAGCCCTTCCGACGCATAAAACGCAATTGAACGGCCACGACCCGCTGCGCATTCCCGAGCAACAGGCCGTTGCAGCGACGGCAGCGCATGTACCGGCGATGGCTCGAAGCGTGACGGAACCTACGAAAACCACAACGAACCCGTTCAGCGATAACGCCGCGGCCACTGAGGACTCGGAAGCTGAGCGCGAGAGACACAGGCAGGAGGCGATGGCTCGCTTAACAGGGGAAACCATAAAGCCCGCGCCAGCTGTTTCGGATCATCGGAGAGTGACTCCCCGGACCGCAGAGGGCCGGCGCAGGCACGATGACGTGCAGGAGGGCTCGCGGCGGCATCACAGGTCGGACGAAGCCTCTGAGCCGAAACGTCGATCTCTCAAGGACAAGATGAAGCTTGTTAAACCCAAGGACAGGTCGAACACAGAGTCGTCCGCCGTCAAATCCCCAGAGCCTCCGACAGGAAATCACTTTACTGGGGTGGATGCGCCTATTTCTGCAGTGAATTCGGGGAAGCGCAGCGTTCTGGTTCAATATGGGAGGATGTCAACCAAGATGCCCGTCATGCCGTCCACACGGGTTCATGATTTGTTAGTTGCTGCCTCCGCGTGCCTGACAAGTGAGATCGATCCCCCCAGATTCATTATGATGGAGTCGTTTAGCCAGCTGGGGCTGGAGCGGCCCTTGCGCAGATACGAGTATGTGAGGGATATCTTGAACTCGTGGGCGTATGATGGAGAGAACGCATTGATTATTGTTCCTGCGGCAAGCATCGAGTCCTTGCGCCCGCTTGAAGCGCAGAATGTACCGATCGCGCCGCCGGCGGATGTAACAGTGCACATCTACTACTCACAAAGGCCTCGTAAGTGGGACAAGCGCTTTGTCACCCTTCGTTCGGATGGGCAGGTCACTGTTTCTAAGAAGGAACATGGCAAGGACCAAATGAATGCCTGTCATCTGTCTGATTTTGATGTCTATTCTCCCACACCGGATTTTCTGAAAAAGAACGTTGATCCACCAAAGAAGATCTGCCAGGCAATCAAGAGTCAGCAAAAGTCGAGCATGTTCCTCTCGACGGAGAATTTTGTTCACTTCTTCTCCACAAACGACAGGGCAGTCGCCGAGCAGTGGCATCAAGCCGTGCAAACGTGGCGCAGCTGGTATCTCGTTCATAAAAAGGGCGCAGCCCAGAGTGAAGATGACGAGGAAGCGAAGAGCCTCCACCAGCAGAGGGTTGGCTCTTCTCGTTCCAAGTCGAGCCATCCACCTCAGTTCAAACCCCTGGTCGACCTGGAGTCTGTTGCTGAGCAAGAGCGAGCGTCATCACAGCATTCTTCGCCTGATGACCAGCAAAAATCAAGCAAGACCAAAGACATCTTCTTGCGACCGAGACGCTCGCGCGAGCGTGGACCGCCACCGTCGTCTTTCCCGAAATCTCTGGCGGAATCGGACACTGCAACGCAGCCTACTGATGGCTCCCCATTCGCCTCGTCAGGACTTCTGGGTCGCACATATACGCAACGTCAACAGGCTATGAAGGAACGAGAAGAGAGGGAAAAGAGGGCCAACGAAGAGCCGTTCATTGCTCATGGACTGGTCGGAAGTATGTGTACGCGTCGCGGCCCAGTCAGCCAGCCTGCCAGTCGTTCGAACACGATGACCTCGTCCCAGGCTCCGGACATGGGTACTGGTGCTGTCAAGCGGTCTCTGTCTGTGAACAGAAGCAAACCGCTGGTCGACCTGACCCCGGTTTACCAAGAACCTCCACAACATGCTCGCAAGGGGAGAGGCGTTGCCGTCGAACCAGGCGTCCCGTTGATTGACGCAGCCACGGGACCCGAGCCCGTGGGAGGAGCAATCCCCATCCCGCCATCGACAACTTGGAGGCGCCCACCCGTGCCGCCGGAACCACTGTCAACGACAGAAACACAGACCCGCAAGCGCTCCAACACCATTCGCAGCACCAGCAACCAGCGACACCAGCACACCGCGCCTGCGTCCCCGGCCTCCCCGGTGGACAATGCGCAACCATCCGAGGGTCCATTCCTCGCCAACAGCCTCCTCGCACGTTCCGCACAGCTCGCTGTAGCACAAAGCAGCGTCCCAGTCGGCCACGGCGTGGCCACCGGCGACCGGAACGCGTCGAAGCCAATGCTGGATCTCACGCCGCCCAACCCTTTCGCCGAAGGCAGCCTGCTACGGAACCTATAGCGCCTTTTAACGATAACGATATTACTTGCACCTGTCGATGCGCATTAGCACCCGGCGTTGGTGTCATGATGACTCATACAACTGGATTTCCCCGGGGGTGTTTGAGGGGGGGGGAGGGTTCCTTCTTCCTTTACGGTCTTTGATCTGCGTCCTCTCTTCTGGTTTCAACTTCCTGTCTTGAATATCTGTGCGGCTATCGTTCCAATGTACATCTGATACCCTGTAAGAGTACCCAATGAATGTACTCAATGAATGCAATTCCATTGTTAACTCCAACGAATTACTCTCCTGATCCATGGAGACATGCCACTTTCAACAGGGATATCGTATTGATGTCTTCTCCAACTCCTCCTAACTCTGCAGTCCATTAGCAGCGCTATTACGATTGCCATACCTACCCCTGATAGCTGCGAAACGTCTTTAAACTTATAAATGGCCAGTCTATGAGAGAATAGGTGAAGATCAGTTTGACTAAAGGAAAAACTGAAGTCTATCTTGTAAGTGATTATGGCGCGTCGCTGATTAAAATAGTACCCAAAAAAGCCAGAGTATAACAAGTGGACAGGAAAAGTGAAGCAAAGAAAGACTACACGAAAAAAAAAATAAGAAAGAGCACACCCAAATGAGTGTCAGATTGAAAACCAGGCAAAGGGGAAGGTGAAGCTGTCACTTCCTTCCGAACCTCGCCTTAATGCTCGCAATGTCCCACTTCCTAACTCGGAAAAGGTAGTACAGGACCGTCGCCATGAAGATGTTAAACACGACATAGGCCCAGATTATCCCGAAATTCCGCCAGCGCTGGGACCATTCAATCTCGCTCCCTGCAAGGTACTGGTCCGCAACAGTCAAGGAGCAGAACTTGCACTCGGAGGTAGCATTGGGATTCTGGAGTTGGCCACCGGCGAGTTTCATGTATTCTGCCATGTACTCGTAGCATGTTTGGTTTGCCGGGGGGTCGAAGATAGAGAGTTCTGTGGCTGAGCAGATGACATTCCTGTCGTGGAGTTGCGTGGCGCCCATGCCTCCAACCCAGTATGTGAAGGGTGAGAGTCGATACATGAATATCCAGAAGCCCGGTAGGGCGGATGGGGATTGCATCACGCCGCAGAATGTCAGCATCATTGAGAACAGAAGGATGACAATGGGGCTGGCAGTCTGCGTGTCTGGGATTGCTGCAATCACCATGTGGGCGAAAGTGCTGGCGTAAACATAGAATTGGATGCAGTAGAGAAGAACCAGACCCTGTCGCTCAGTTGATTGACTGGCGCCCACAATGGGGAAATAGTAACAGGCAAAGGTGAGGATCCCCATGACGATCTGATATGGGAGCTCCACCACGATATTGGCAATCAAGAAGGCCTTCCATGAGTACGCCTTGCTGGGTCGTTCGCGCACCTCGTACAATGATCGTTGGGTAACAAATAGGGGCATGATCTAGAAAAGGCAGTTAATATCATGGTAACACAGCGGGATGTGGTTATTCGGGATCCTACCTGCTGAACAAGAGATGCAAAGACAGAGCAAACCATGAACAAGGAGTAAAGGACTGTCTGCATGCCCGCCAGCGAAGCTTTGGCATCGAAGAAGGAGAAGCCGATGAACAAGCCAGCCATGATGGCCAGACCCCATTTGGAGGCAATGTGTGCTGGCATTCGCCAGTACTGCTGGAAGACACGGCGCGAAACGACATACAGCTGAAACCAGAAGGGCATCGCAAATTCGGTGTGCGCCTGATCATCGTCCTCTTGGTGAGTGGCTTTCCTTTCTTCGTGTATGCGGTCAATCTCCTCCTGGACCGCGCGGCTCTCAGGACTTTGATTCCAGACATCATACCAATATTGTCCTTTGTCATTGGTCTTGGCGTTGACGACTTCGATCATGTACTCCGCAGGGTTCTCTAATTCGCCGCATTTCCGTGCGCCGTTCGACTCGAAGTAGTCAAGTAGGGTGCGAGAATTGTCCCCCACAGGACCGAAGTAGACAGTCTTTCCACCTTTTGCGAGAAACAGTAGCTGATCGAACTCCTGGAAGAGAATAGCGCTTGGCTGGTGGATTGTACAGAGAATCGCTTGCCCACTATCGGCTAACCTACGCAGAAATGAGCAAATAGCCCATGAACTCTGCGAATCCAGACCACTGATTCAAACATTAGCTCATTTGACCAAATCCATTAAATTATGGACGCCGTCAATCGCATACCTTGTCGGCTCGTCGAGGAAAAGAAGTAGCTTGGGTTTTGCAGCAAGTTCCACACCGATGGTCAGTAATTTGCGCTGTTCGACGTTCAATCCTTCACCAGGAACTCCAACAATAGCTTCAGCAAATTCCTCCATCCTCAGCATGCGAATCACTTCTTCAACATAGTCATATTTCTCCTGGATTGAGACCGTGGGGGGTTGACGCAGGAGGGCACTGAAACGCAATGATTCCCGCACAGTAGCGGTTTCGAGATGTAGATCTTGCTGTTGAACATATCCCGTCTTTCTCTGGAAACTCGTGTCCAAAGCTTTCCCATTAACGAACATATCCCCGGTGATGACACCCATACTGGTTCGGTGGGCCAGGACATCAAGCAGGGTAGTTTTACCTGCTCCGCTTACACCCATCAATGCGGTTAGGGTGCCAGGTTTAACCCAGCCGGAAACATGATCAAGCAGGCGTCGAGGTTCCCCTTTGATCTCGATATCATAGCAAACATCACGCCACGTGAATATATCTTGCTGTGGAGGCAGAGTCAGTTCACCTGTGGTTGTCTCATGCGCGGGTTTAACAGAACCCATTTCGATGCCACTCTCTTCATCAGAAGTGGATTTGCCATTTTCTGCACGCATGTGCTGGGGCTGATGATTGCGCCGGAAGACCAATGCCTCGGCAGTACTGGTGGTGGACGAATTTAGCTCTGAAGCCAGAAAGTAGATGGCCATAAAGCCAATGAGAAAGGCCATCAGAATCCCAAAATTCCGCCAAACGTGATTGTAGCTATACTTGAAGTTGTAATAGATAAAGCGGTCGCCATTCACAGTGGTCTGGCCAGCTACAGACCCAGAAGTAGAGCAAGAGAAGCTGTCACCCGAGAGGTCTGCGTAAGCTGGCACAAAGCTGGCGCATGGGAAATCACGGCCATGGAACTCATTTGCAACCAGGATCTCAAAGGCATAGTAGATTGGATTGATATAATGAATCCATTCAAACCAAGGATGCATCGAGGGCACTGGAAGGACAAAGCCGGTGTAGACAATCAGCGCAAGGATCAACACCCCAGCCAGGCCCATGGCCTGTGAGGCAGTCTTTGTCACTGCAGCCATGGTCCGGAAAACCGCACTCATGACAAACATGATGATGAAAGTGATTAAGAAGTAGATGAAGAATTGTGATGCCTCCCTGCGAAGGTTCGCTAGAAAGTATAGGATGATGTTGAAGACCACAGCAAGGACAAATTTAACGGGAATGTCACTTATCACTCCGGCGATTGCCTCCGTCGAAGGATGATAAAAGGCGTAGGACACTTGCTTCTCAACAATTGGGCGCTGGGAATACAGACTGTTGATTTCTGACATTGCTGTCAATGCATTCAGTAAAACTGCGAAGAACAGCGTTGCGCCCCGTGACGACAAGCCTGCTGTAGTGTTGGCGGTTCCATAGAAAACGGAACCGATAATGAGAGCCATGACAACGTTACCAATCACCGTTGACAGGGTCGAGGAGATGTCGTTCCATAATCGTTGGTATGCTCGTCGAGTGTTCAACTTGATCTGCATGGGTACGCTGATCAGGTAAGGGGACCCTTTCCGGCTGCTTTTGGACTGCACGCCCTGCTTCCTCTTTCGGAAATGAGCGGCAGCTTTCTCATCGTCGCCTGGGGGATGTAAAGTCTCAAATCTCTCAATTTGCTCCTGTAGGCGTCGATACTCTGGCGACTGGAGCCAGTACTTCTCAAAATCCTCTGGTGTATGTGGAACGATTTTCTCCATACCAGCGCGGGGACGTCGTTCCTGCGGGTTCGTGATTGAGGTGAGAAAGTCGCCTGTCGTTTGTCGAGGAGGGCATTCCCAGCCTTGCCGTTCGAAAAAGCCCTTTGCGGTGGATGTTGGCCCGAAGAAGATTTGACGTCCCTCATAGAGGAGAGTGACATTATCAAAGAGGTCATATATGCTCTGACTGGCCTGGTAGATTGCCACGGCATGCGCAGTTCCAGCCAGGTCTGCCAGTAATCGGAGAGATTCAATGAACTTGAGAGCGGTGGCCGAGTCCAGTCCACGAGTGGAATTATCCCAAGCTGCGAGAGGCGTAGCAGCGAGAGCCATTTCCGCTTCGTTCGAACGTCAGCACACTCGCGGATGGCCTTGGGAACGGTAACGGAACGGGCTGCAGCATACCTATCGAGACTCGTTTGCGTTCTCCTCCGGAGACTCCACGAACAAAGTCATTTCCAAGTATTGTGTTATAAGTATGGCTCAGGCCAAATACCGCCATGATCACCTGCGCTGCGTACTTGGCATACTCGTCCCGGGACATATCGTGAAACCGGTGCGAGGGAGTGCGAGCGGCGGCTGCAAACTCGAGTGTCTGTCCCACAGTAAGATGGGGGAAGTGCTTATCTACCTGCAAGGAAGAACAGTTGACGTTAGCGCAAGCGCAGATGCGAGCACGATTCCTGCAGGCTTACCTCCTGGTTATAGACAATTTCGCCTTTGAATTCTTTCATCATGCGTGTTTGAGAGACGCCTTCGAAGTCGCCGTTAGTGAGGAGGAATTGGAACAGGGGATGGTTCAGAAGATATTGGTACCGTTGTAATGGAGAACACTTTTCGGATCAACATCAAGTCCATGAGTCTCGCCGCACAGTGTCTTGAGGAAGGTGCTGCAACCTGCTCCTGGACGTCCAAGCACCAGCAACAGTTCGCCACTCTTCATCAGGCCATTGAAGGACTTGAGGATCAGTCGAGATGGAGAATGCCTCTGACGAAGCAGTTCCGGGAGTCGAAAGGGCAACGCCAAGGTCGAGCCAAGCGTGTCCTGTAGCTGAAGGGCGGCCCCAGATCCCGAGACATTCAACTGTTTGAAGACAATCCCGGCCTGTGGAGGCGAAAGACCTCTCCCTTGGGCGTCTGCCACAATAATTCTGAGCCACTTCTCCAGATTGAATTCTGCTGACTGCGGATCCAACGCAGGGTCATCCTCCGCTATAGTGCGCGTGGTCACATCTGGGGCGCCTGCCTCTGACCGTCTGCGCGACTTCTCCGACTGCTGGGTGGCAATTTGCCTCAGGTTCTCTGTCTCATCTGGCCAGATAAGGTCAATGGGAGATCTGACCGTAGATTCGTAAATGGTTTCCTCATCTTGAGATCCAGGATCCTCAGATAAGTACTTGCCCTGACTGTTGACGCTCATGATATGGTTGTGCTTGACCGCTGATACTAACGAAAGTGAAGGAAAAGGGCAGAGTATTTGTTGCAATCAGAACAGATCAACTAGCCGGTATATCTGTTTCAATTCCTTGGCGAATATCAGTCTGCCCGGACCCTTGAGCGGTGGGTGTAGTTGACTTTTATTATTATTATAATTTTCACGGCCGTTCGCCTCTCTTCGTCCGGAAGCTATCCTTCCGGCAGTTCCAACGGACATTTTCACCTTTATTTTCTCCGAGAATCAGGAATATGGAAACATCCACAGATACACCGGTGACACCGCGAGGGTGATAGCCCGGCTTGCATCCATTTCAGGCCTCATTGTAGGTCAAATCGGAGCGATCGAGTTACCGAGGCCGAGAGGCGCAGTTTCCAATTGGTCTCAGAATCCCCAGTGTGTAATAATGTACTATTGCCAGATAGATTTTTGCATCTCGTGGGTTGCTCTGGTAGTCGAGAAACATAAAGTCGTTGGATGGGATCTAGTAAATGCTTGGCACAGCCACAAGTCCGCTGACTCAGCGCATTTCCACGACAGCAACTAGTTAACTATGTTAGTACTCTGATAGGTAGTTAATGAGACCCCGACAC
Organism: Aspergillus fumigatus Af293; assembly: GCF_000002655.1. NCBI lineage: Eukaryota > Fungi > Ascomycota > Eurotiomycetes > Eurotiales > Aspergillaceae > Aspergillus > Aspergillus fumigatus. The sequence goes on from NC_007198.1 coordinate 582,963, forward strand.
CAACTGGAGAATGAGCATAAAGACGCAACATCCGGGGTCGGTGATCATCGATAGATCGTTCGGCAGTCGGGATAAAATTATGTCTTCTCCCGGATTCCGATGCCTAGAACTTTTAACCATCTTTTCTGCATGCTCGGGAATAGGACCCACGCATTACGGAGTACTGTCGCATCCGTCGATCCTCTACAGAGTACTCCGGAGTAAATAAGAAGTTAGTTAGTTAATTAACCTCAAAAGCTGATGATTAAGCGGGTTCCGGTTCCTCGCCATGCCGGCCGACTGAGCGATGGACGTACCTCAATCTGTAAGTGCGCTAAAATAGTTAAACCATCGCCATGAGCAATCGGATCTTGTTGAGATGCGGTTGTTTTCCACTGGTCGAAGAGTGACAGACGGAGCATCATTTGGGGGTACTTGTCCTGCTTAGATTAAGTGTGACCATTACCCGGGCATATAATTAATTCCTGGTCGAAATTATATGAATCATCCTGCAAGGGCGATGCCCAGTCAAAGGTTGAGTGGCCATGATGGCGCGAACCGCCCACGCCGTACCCGACGTACATATGCTTGCGACTCCTGCAGCATCAGAAAGGTCTGTCCCCGAGTACGGGCTGAATAATCTAGATTTTTATTCTAACCAGTGGGATCTAGATCAAATGTGATCGCGCAACGCCCCAGTGTGACTGGTGCTACCATCATAACATCCCCTGTACCTTCACACGCAACCGAGATTCCTCACGCTCATGCTTACGCCAAACTCGGAGTGATACGTATGAACCTCTGGCTTTTCTTATATCCCTTTGTATTCATACCTGATTGTAACGTTACATCGAACGTGATCCTTATTGACTCGGTTTTCCAGCAGCAGTAGTAATTCACCTTCCCCACCAGCAAGTACATCTATGAGATACGGTACGTCCGGATTAAACGCAACTGATATCTACCCCAATATTGAGGGTCTTTGATTATTCTAACATGGCCCCATTGCATGGACTAAAGAAAGAAAAACTCGGCCTGGAGTACCCTTTCCACAGGGCGGTCCCCAGGCTGTGACGCCCCAGGGCTTCGGGACCGATATATGCCTTGCGGGACAGACTCTCGGGAATATCTGTGCCTTTAATGGCTTGCCTTTCTTCTCTCCAAGCGGGTTGGAATGGATCCGAGCTCGTACCGGCGAGGACAGATCTCTAGACCGATATTGCAGCTTGAGGCCTATCACCTGGCCGCGGCTAGCTAAGAAACGTACCGAGGGCGACCGACGATTATCTCTGCCAGATAAATCGCTTCTTTACGAACAGATAGAGGCTTTTCAAAAGTCAATTTGCGGCCAGTTCTTGCCTCTCATTAACCGAACATGTTTTGAGTGCACTATCCGAGCGGCCTACGAAAAGAAATTATCAGACATTTCGCCTGGGCTTTCCAGCGCCAGGATATGTATATTAGCCTTTATGGCCCTGAGTTCGTTCTTTGCTGCCCAACCACATGTTGACAAAATCGTGACCGCCGATGAATATGCCCGCGAGGCTCAAGATCTATTACCGGAGATGCTCAACGAGTCAGTAACTTTGGACGGGTTGCAGGCACTGACCATGCTGGTAAGACCATCGTTCTCCTTCAACCACTCACCTGTGCATAGGGATCTTAACAATTATACAAAGTTAACATTTTGAGAAAAAGTGCATCTGTAGTCAGGCCATATCTGGAGATATGCTCAGTATAGAGCTTCTGTTGTCCATGGCCACACGCTTCGTCTTTCACCTCAAAGGCAACGTCTACCCCGAGGATGTAGAGGGCGTTACTCTGGATGCAAAATTGCACGTCAGGAACCTTTTTTGGATCTGTTTCACCCTCGACAAGATGTTCAGCTTGCGCACAGGACTTCAACCCTTTATCGACGTGACGAATTGCGATCTAAGGCTTCCTCGAATGCAGACGGTAACTGGCCCCCTGGAAGGCTTGCAGCCTTTCTATCGCCAATACAACCACACTATGTTTCTCGCTCTCATTCGCCTGTCTTTGGTCCAGTCGAAGGTCTACCATGGCCTCTACTCTTTCTCCGCCCAACGCCAAAGCGATGCGGATCTCCTAGCTACCATCCGCAGCCTGGACATTGCCTTGGAGGAGTGGCGGTCCTCAGTGCCCACGTCCTGGGGCCTACCTACACCGCACGAAAATCGCATGGCCGGTTTCCTCTTTGAAATGCAGTACCACTACACCATGGCTGCCATCCATCAGACAAGCAGCCGGTGCACTGCCTGGGTCCGGAACCAGGACACCCGCGCGGCGGGCTCGAGTCTTGCCCTCAGCGTAGCAGCCAGTCGGTCTTTGTTACGAAAGTTCCTGGAGACAGATCCACAAATCGAGGGACAATTTCTCTTGTAGGCGACCAGTCATATGTTTGGAGCAATGTTTCTCTGATGCTAATATCCTTGGAAGGTTTTGCTTACCGGAGCTCTCCACGTCTGCCATCCACCTTTTCTCGAACATCCTGATGAGTCCTCAGGAGGACCGAAGCGACACTGACTTATCTTTGATGAGACTAGTACTTCAACATATAGGGAAGTATATGTGGAGGCAGATGCCAACCACATTTACCGCCCAGGTCCGTCTTGTGGAAGAGTTTATGGGCGACCTCTATCATCTGGCCGAGATGGCAATCCTCAAGGCCCGAAGGGGACAATGAACATTGATATAAGGCATATACGAATCTGCAAATTCCATATCTGATAATTCCAGCGTTTAGCGTTGCCCTCCCCTTAAAATCTCACGGTAAGATAGCATATTCACCAAGGCACTGGGCCCGAGCAGTCAGAGCACGATATTGCACCACTCTTACCCCAAGTCCCGAATGCTCCTGTTCCGACACTATTTCCCACCCTTCGGGTTCCTGAAGTAGATTCCTCTCGTACCTGAGCAGGCAACAACATCGTATGACCACGTTCTCAGTATTGCCAGGCTCATTGAATTGCCGGGTTTTCTTAAATGGCTCTGTCCGTCGAAGCCTTAACCAGTCCTACAACAAGGGGGAAAGGGTGGGGGAGTTACTTACAGATCACTTCCTATTCGCACTTCCCAGCATCTCATGTATTCTAAATGGGATGAGATTCGGGAAGCTATTGCGATGGGTTCAACGTCGCGTCCTTCCCCGCAGAGGCCTTGTCGATGTCGCTTGACTCTCTCAACTGCTTATTTCTCTCGTGATGTGAAACGCACTTAACTTCCACAAAGTGGCTGGGATGCGAACTCGCAGTCCGCGGCTAATGGGTTCATCACGATGGACAGTTGCCCCGCGAGGAGGTGAACGTATCAAGTACTATGCACGCGATATGAAAGTCTGACGGAGTGGATCTCTACCCCATCAAGAACGATATAAACTCCCTTCGTAATCGCTCAAGAACAACACCCATGCTCGGTGATTTTGATCCCCGTGTATCTACTAGTCCCCACCATGGATATGAGGTTGGGAGACACTATCAATGGCCAAACGCAAGGGACCTAAACATCCAATACGATTCCATGCGAAACTCCAATCCACCGTATTAGTCAAACCAAGGTATATAGTCATACTTTGGATGCCAGCCTGATACACTAGACATCAGTGTTCTGTACTTGGTGGATTAGGTGCAATTACCGACAGAGTCACTCCAAGACAGGCCTCAAATAGCGTTATCATAGTGATGATCCCACCTACACCACTAGTAATTCCTCAACTAAACAATATCTGGCAAACATGTTGAGCTTATAGAGTAGCGTTTAGAACTTGTCGTGGTATTTTAAGGAACCTAAGAGACAAAAGCATTCGAGACAATCTATACGATCCATCGACTTGCATAACAGGGAATGAAGAGGTTACCCAAATCCTGCATGAACGCCATTAATCGTGAAAAGGGTCGTAAACTGCCCTAGAGCCAAATAATCATCAACCATAATTTCAAACGCCGTGAAAATGCAGAAAACACCACATTTTATTGAGCTTGATAGACCTTGAAACTCTTAAACTCCCAGTAAGCCTCGGTAAGGTTGGCAGGATTGCGTGCAACAAAACTGCTACAAGTGCCAGGACAGTTGTATAAGTGGGTGTAGAACTGAGGCTGTGCGCCCAGCTGCCCACAGAGATCGATATTGGCAATGATACTCTGATTGCTGAAATGGGACGCAATGTCGCAGTTGGTATTGGGAAAGTCGGCCAAGGCAGTTCCCCAGGTTGTTGGATCCGGGATATTATCTAAAATGTCGTTCGGAATCGAACCTCGAGGGAAAAACCAAGCTCGAATGCCAGAAGTACGGAGCTCCAGAGCATAAACCTGAGTTTCTTAGTATAATAAGAGAAACGTGCCCTGGACACAAAGACTTACACCTCCCCCGTTCTCATTGAATTCGGGTCCATAAGAGGCAGGTGGAGCTTGGACGCCACAACCTGCATTGCCGTGAGTGCTATTGTCACACTGGTGGTACAGTGCATGCCCTGTCTGCTTCCGTTTGGCCTTCATGTCACAGCCAGGGGTGGTATGCAAAGTTACTGCGTTCCCTTCGGTGCCTCCGTTGTTCGCCTCTACAACATCAATCTCGCCATTCAGTGGCCAATTGTACGTATCACTAAGCCACAGGGCGGGCCATGTCCCGCAGCCATAAGGCGTATGGACGATATCAAAGATGAAAAGGCCAGTATCGTAAGACTTCTTGGACTCAAGTCGAACAGATCGCCTGCCATTGCTGGGAGACTCTTCAGATGTGTCCACCCTCAGAATGACAGAGGCTTCCGTAGCATAGGTCAGATTCAACTTTCCAGCTGTGATCCTATCCACATATCTGCCCAAGGATCAGCCAAAAGCTCTCCAAGACAGAAAGCAGAAGGGAACACTTACTGCACAAACCCATTCGTAGGGTCCTTATCAGAGAAATAATTGAATTTGTCCAGAAACGTCGGTCCCGAGTACGTATCCAGCAATCTGTAGTCCAGTCTTGAATAGTCAGGATACCGATTGGCCCTCGTTCCCTCTACGACCCCTACGATAGCAGCAATAAGGGCCACGACAATCAGTGCGCCCGCGATAAGCTTCGCGCGCAGCGACCACCCGTGAGGATTCCACCACGGCTTGGCGGCCTCAGACGAAGCGTTCTCTTGAAGGCCGAACGAAGAAGGCTTCGATGTTTGGTGCTCATCCATCCCGAAATAAGCCATCTGCGTTGGGACGCCGCCGTATCGACTGTGGTCGTCGGCGGCGCCGCTGTACGGCTTTTCAGCCATTTGCCGTGCTTTTATGTGGTTCTATTGCGAGTACACGATCAGCAGAAGGCAGAAGGCAATGGATATCAGTAACTAATCTGAACAGCGCTGAGCTAGTGTATGATGTATGGAGTTTGCTATGGAAGAGGTGGAGTGTCACGAAGACGCCGCGACGAAGCGAGGGATGTCGTCATGCACAACATGAGAAGCTGCCACCGATCATATCCGAATCAGGAAGCCGGCATGCACGGCTGCGTGCAGTAGCACGAGCTTTGCTACATTGCACAACCCAGAAGTCAGATCGAGTCAAGCAGCCTTGTGCCCTTGCCCATGGTTAAGTCTTTCAGAAGAACCTTTTAATATTGTCTTTCCGATCAAATATTGACCCATTACGAAGTACAGAGTAGTGTCGGAAACAAGCAATGGATGTACTGTGTGTGGTCCCTGACGCTAGGCTAAAAATAGACACGGCTTCCTTACCCGGAATGGTACCTGACACTGGATGAATTTCATACAGCAGTGTATTCTTGATTTTTGCAAGACATCCTCCCGAAATGGAACTTGGCTCCACCCAAACAATACGCGTCACCATCTACCTAGAAAGTATTTGAACAAAGTAGGTGGTAGTTGTTCATTGGACTTCTCATCAATACCGAGGTACAAGGTGGCAGGAGCGACGCAAGGACGAGGGAGAAGCGAAGCTTCCGCCAAGACTGAAGAGCCCTGTCTCTAGAAAGCAATCAACAGTCAACATCGGAAATTACTACAAAGCGGCGGTATAAAATCATAGCCCACAGCATTTGGTATGGACTTCATGTCGTAATTCCAACAAATCTCAAGTAGACATTAATTGTGTTCTGCTCAATCTTGCAGCCTCCTCAGGGAAATTGGGAACGCAAGTGGATGATACCTAAGGATGTCCACAGGTGTATACGTACATATTGGTACGAAGCACCGTTTGCATCATGCAGTGCAATTGGCAAATTTTGGCATTCCATCCCAGCCATTTCAGAGTCAAAGACAGAATTACATAGTAGAGAGAAAGCCGAGTAGCCTCCTTTGCAGATTTCACTTCTTGAGATCAGTTCAATGGTTGCTGCCTGGAGTCGATCGATCCACTATGTTCTAAACCATCCTTCGCTAGCCTTAGTCGATCTCAATTTCTGTTTCAGTTGTCTTAGGGGACTAGCGGATCCTCCTAACATACTACTTTGCCCTAATTGTGTATAGATGTCTCGAGGCTTTAACATAGAGCAATTCATCTTTATGAACAGCCAGCTGTGTTGCTTATTATATAAAGGTCAAATGGTCGACCATATCTATGTAATGACAAGATCTCCCGCCGTGAGGATATCGAAACAATAATAATACGTCGTCGCCAAATAACAGACGCTCGGTAAACAAAATGTGAAGAATTCGAATAGTATGTGCAACCTCAACAGTACGGCACCAAGACACCTAAATTGTGTTAGGCTACCAATACAATTGAATAACACCGGTCCATCCCACGTTCAGATAACAGACTCCTACCGCTGGGATTTTTGGGATTGTTGCGACCGCATTGTCGAGTGCCGGCGGATGACATTGTCCCCGTTTGTCCATGCCGTTGCACCCCTGTCCTTATCCTCGGCGCCTGTTGCGACACCGTTCTCTGTCCGCGCTTGCGAATAAGTTCGGTCCATCCCAGACATGGTGCTGAGGTTCGAGACACGCCGACGCATTCGTCTCTCTGCATCCTGCAGATCCTTGTCCTTGAGAGATTCCGACGGAAGCAAGATTGCACGGTCAAGCGCATATGGGAGACCACGATGTCGCCCACGGATTTGCATTGCAATGATAATGAGCTTTGACAAAACTTTGAACTGGCCACTGAAAGACGTGTTGACCCCCGGATATCCGAATGACAGGCCAACGGTACCATAGGCGGAGACAATTTCGAAGAGCACTGCCCACATCTGGAAAGCATACTCGTCCTCTGACTGTAGGCGGTTGCCCTCCACGATGGCAATTATGAACAGCCCGAGGAAGACATACCACAGATCAAAACTCAGCTGCCTTCTTAAATGGAACCCGATGTAACTAGGAGGGGTCTGCGGTTCGTCTTCGTCCTCCCCACCGGCATAAATGCCGAGGCTCCTCTCCTCGTAGACATTGGTTCTTCGCATGGAAATGGCGATGGGGAAAACCGAAATATACATCATAATCATGTAGGAGACCTGAATCGCAGGGTGAAGATCCGCTACGCTCACCACGCCAAATCCAGCAGTCCGCGTGGATGCTGCTTGGAAAAGGCCGACGAGTACCCGGATGCCCGGTGACAAAGAGGTAACAGTTGGATCGTTCAAGTCGAGAATAATAAAGAAGATCAAGTCAATCCCGTTCAGCGCCACAAGGATGGCGAACAGCCACCAGGTCGCGTTTCGCGGGAAGAGTAAGGTAAAGCATCGGCGAGGGTGATCCAACAGAAATTTGAGCTCCTCCCAAACGGCGCTCTCGCGTGGGACAATCTTCGACAAAACCCAGATGATCAACCGGAGCATACAGGGAAAGCCGGTGTTGCCGATAATGATAAGAAAAGTCATGAGGAGAAGAGGAAATACAGCTGTCTGGAACGAGGTCATGGAGTCGGGCGTCAGCGTGAAGCCGACGTCGTTGAAAGCAGATCCCGCAGTGAAGATGCCCCACCAAGGACGACCTTGTCCGATTTGCTCAACGACCTGACCCCAGTGAGTGGTCATGATCCAACCGACGAGGCAGACCATTCCCAGGATGTGAAAAAAGAGGTAATAAGAAGTGAGTACAATGGCTAGAGTCTTCAAGGCTCGGTATTCGATGCCTCCCAGCTCATCACGCTGCTCCTCGGTCAGATCAACAAAGTTAGAATTTCGTGCAACAGTAGCGTTCCAACTGAGGTAATGGAGCGTCGTACGCTCCCGTTCTTGGGTTAAGGAGCGAACAAGATTGCTAAGGGTAGGGCGTCGTGACCTTGAACGTTCCAGGGCTGAAGTATCGTTCAGATCTTTCGTGTCTCGATAAGTGGGACGTGTGTCCAGACGAGGGAACGTCGAATTTCTGGTTCTCGTCTGCTGTATGTCCGGTTCATTGATGGTGATGTGCGGCCCTTCTAGTGGTCCAACTTGGTCGGACTCCTCCGAATTCCGAGAGTTCTCGTCGTCAGATTCGCTGCTACGCGTCCGCTTGGATCCCTCGCCTTCATCATCTGCTTCCTCCAGGACCTCCGGCACGCCGCCGCGGTCATACTCCCTAGGGCTGGGAATGCGCAATGCCCCTTTATTCTTTCGTTGTTTCTCCAGGAAAGCAATGTAATGCTCAGGATCTAATTGCGTCGGCACCCGAAGGCTGCCTAAGCCGAGTCCTAAAGTGCCGTTCGGACCACCCGTCTGAACCTCCGAACTGTCCGCTCTATCAAATCGGGAACTCGACCCTGGACTCGATCCATACTCGGGGTTTCCAGCAGACGCCTCGCGACCTCTTTCATTGGATTCCTGGGTATTGTTGCGCAGCACAACAATCGGGCGAGAACCAATGCCAGCTTCCTCCCTTCCCAACGAAGTTGCGTCCTTATCACGACTCAAGGTTCGCATTCTCGTCCTGGTAGAGCGCATCGCTCGAGTGTCCTGCACGATGTGTTGAAACCGCTTCTCGAACCAATACAGCCGGATGAAGACGAGGACGGAGTGGATAAAAATCGGCGTCGTGAGCATGGAGCTGAAGTACAGGATCACCTGCTGGTACGTTTTTAACTTGTTGAAATCTACCGTATTGAAACCGCTCTGAGTTGCCGCGCCGGAACAGAAGAAGAGGATGTCAATATAGGCAAGGTCACCTCCCGGATAAAGAATAATGGAAGTGATCAGTGTCATGGCGATGATGTAGATGTAATGCACTGAGATAAAGTTGAGATGAAGCCCGCTTATTAGCGGAATGCGGGACTTCATCGAAGCCAACCGCCGAAGCACAGGAGTAAACATTGTGGCAGGAACTGTGGGAGGACAGCGGGCGTCTCGCAGAGACTACCTGATCCTGGCCACGAAGAAACCTTTGCGGTCAAACAAGCCGTCGTCGAGACTCCCTGAAAATGAAGAAACGAGGTAATGTTCTTCGAGGAGGGGTTTGAGTTGAAAGGACGTTGATCCGCCGCCACACGAGAGATCTACCACACGAATACCGTCACTGCAAATCTCCGAAGCTGCGCGCAAGTTATGGGTGCAGAACAACTCCCAGAACCAACCAGTGTTAGCCTCGAGTCACTGGAAAGTAGTAGTTCAGGAGAAGACAAGCAGTCATAAAAGCCAAGAACATTGTGGAGCAGGACAACCAGGCAGAACTGAATTGAGGATTGTGGTGGCCGCAGAGGCAAGAAAAGGCATAGGAAAACCGATCTCAGTACTCAGGTGTATAGAGTTGGGAAGAAGAGAAGTGGAAGGGGAATTCGAAGAAGAAAAATGGCAATGGACAGTCGTACGATAAGGAGAAAATTGTGATGGACCAGGGTCGGTTCAGGACTAGGTTCAGACGTTTAGACGGTGAGTGCGAGACTTTTTTTGCCTTTCGAAAATCAAAATAACTCCTAACAGAACGACGGAACCGAATAATTAATTAATCGCTCACTGGGGGGGTGGTTCATTTTGCGGATCTGCGGAAGCAAGTCCAGATTCCAGGCTTGAACCAATCCAGTCCAGAGTACGCTTGGTGTATAATTCTGTTCCATTTTCCATTTTCCCTAAAAGAAGCACCTCCGTAGGTGACTCCTAAACTGGCAAACTATTCAAATGTAGACAGCTCCCAGTAGCGGTAACGGCCGAGGGATGACCAGTCCCGACCATCGGGTCAGCACTGTGATGGCTGCGACCGGCCGGACTGGACCATCTGGAATGTCTGAGAAATGTATCGTTACGGTCTTGGCTGAATGGCTTGGTAGCGGCTGTGCTCTCGGCGTGGCCATACAAGGATTTGTGCATATATCACCACGCTAGCTACTAGCATGGTGTTGATCATCCTGGGTAATAGTGATCCTGCTATTGACAAGCTGAATAGACATCACAATAGAAACGGCATACACTACTCCGTATGCAAGCCACTGATAACAACTGGTTGCAAGATAGGTTTCCTAACCTACTGATGAATGAAACCCTACAAGCAAAGTCAGGGGCGGTAACTTAATGTCCAATACAAATTAAAAAATACCTTGACTCTAAGATAGGTAAGTATGACCTGGGAATTCAGTCCCTTCGTGTGTTTTGCAGTTTGCCTAGCTCGTTTCAAGTGGGGATGCACTCTCGGTACCACAAAATACGCACTCTAAATAGATTAAGCTTTGACCTGTAATTTACTGTTGCACTTTACAGAGCACAAACTGTTTTCAGTCTACCTCCCTGGAGTGAGATAATATATCAACTCAAGCCTCTGTTCTCTCTTTGTTAACATTGAGACAAATATATGCCCTCCGCGATATTGTAGGATCCACTTCCGGGTATGTCTCGAGATTAGAAGGTTGCTTTTAGTTTGATTATTCTGCTGCGGCCCGCACCACAAGTCCTTTCCGACAGGTCAGGAAGCCGAATCATTCCCGACTCTCGAGTACCGTCTCGAGTACCGTCTCGAGTACCCCTAGCTCATAGCTTACTGCCTGTACTACTGGCATGACGTGGACACTAGGTTGAGCTACTCTTGAGTAAGGCATGCCACATGCACCAGTTACAAAGTGATCAGCGCAGGACTTACCTGACAGGATAAAGGAAAAAATTTCGGGAGTCTAATCTATTAGCAATCGGATTCACTCATGCGACAGACTGTAAAACGTTCTTCACTACACGACACAACCAATCTGCGCAGCATAATTATGCTCGCATGCTCGTTTTGGCCGACCGCTCATTCTAATCAATAGTAACCTCAAAAAGGCGACGCGAAATGTGAAATCCTCAGAATCACCGGCGCAAGCTCGGGCAACAACAGCGGTAATCGTCTTGGCTTCCATCCCTCCTCGATGGGTAGACGCTCCTCACCAAACAACACTCGTATATATTCCTCTGGCACACGATACGGGAACCCCCGACCAAATATACACTGAACCGCTCTCAGCTCCGCGCATCCACTGAAGTGATTGAACCTATCGAACTCCAAAGCCGGATTGTCTCTCTTTTGCTCGTTGTACCGAGTCTTGCGATACTTACCGAAAGCCGACGCGCTGAAACCCCTCTCTGTTTTTGGAGCCGCGAGGAATCGCTCCAGAAGGTCGGCATTCACACGCATGCAGTCGCCCAGGGCGCGGTCCTGTCGGGTTACAGAGACATCGTGCTCCACGGCGTGAGGTCGGCCCACCTGGTCGAGGTTCAGCACGGGTACACCGTCTTCGTTCGTCTGGTCTTTATCTCGTAGTCCGAGCAGGGCACCTTTCTTCGGGTCGTCAGAGTGAACTTTGAACGCCCCGTTGACGAGGATTGTGATGACATCGATGCCCATGCCCAGGTAGCGGAGCGCCGCTTTTAACTCGGCGGCGGTGATGTTGCGGCCGCTACGTGCAATGATCCCGTGGTTTGCAAGCGAGTTGAGAACGGGGCATGGGGCTCGTAGGTGGCCGGGTCCTGCAGGACAGTAATCGCCTTTGATAAGAGGAAGTCCCTTTGAATCTATGATTTCTAATTCTGCCATTTTTGACATGGTTGTCTGCAATGGACGTAGACAAAGACGAGTGTTGGATAAAGCACAGTATTTATGCATTTAAGGGCTGAAGATGTCAGGACATCAAGTGGCCAGAAGTGACAGGGTCAGATGAAAGTGTTGTGAGTTGACAAAGTGATGCTTGCCTCTTGAGGAGCATCAGAGGCTGCCATCAGTCGCTTGCGGCAGGTGACTGATAGGGGGCTTGGTGGTTACACAGCCCTAATATTTTGCCTCAGGTTTATCGGATGCATCATAACCACTGAATGGAGAGATTATATACAATCTCAAGATTCGCTTTCTCTGGTTAGTATCAATAACCCGGCAGGTTGCACAGACCCTCTTTGCTTTTCTCCATGATTGCGTTGCATCAATTGTGAAACGAAGAACACATCGAAATAAATTAAGAATAATAGTAAGTCTCAACTTCTGGAGTACAGGAACACCATATATACAATAGATCTAACCAAGCTCTAACTGAACCGGTCCACCAAATCCTGTATCGACTCATTCATCTCATGCTCCGTCTCCCATCCCAACATATGCCCGGCTCCTTCAAAAACCTTCCATGTGATACCCTCACCAATCTCCTCTCTCAAAAGCTCCCCATGACGAAACGTAAGCATTCGATCCTCCGTCCCATGTACAATAAGAATCCGCTCCCTGCCCACTGCATCCCCCAGCGCCATCAACTGCTCCGCAGACTTATGGTGAAAGTAACAAGCAGTCACCTGCAATAAGAACCCCTTGGGCGTATACGACTCTGTATCCGCCTTCTTCCTCAAATGCCCCGCCGCAAATCGATCCCTCTTCGTCGGAAAATTCAACGCAGGATCCTCATTCTCCGTATCGGGCTGCGCCAGAAACTCACTCGCAAACAGCGTCGCCGCGATGCGGTCAATCTCCACGTCCACATGTCGCGGGATGAACATGCTTGCACGCTGCTGCAGGTTCTCGAAGAAGGGTGTTGTGCGGACGAGTCGCGGAGCCGTACAGCAGAGCGTCAGGCTGGCGAGCCGGTCGGGAATGAGCATCGCGACTTCCTGAGCGATCATACCGCCCATACTGGCGCCGATGACGTGGATGGCGCGTGTCGCGGGAGCTTTCATGTCGATCCAGCCCAGCGAGCTGACGAGGTCCACGACATCGCGAGCCATCTCGCTTGTTGAGTAGAAGCAGGTGGGTTTGTCGGAGCGGCCTACGCCGCGATTATCGAAGACAAGACACGAGTATTTCGAGCCGTTGAGGTGGCCGAAGTACTTGGTTTGGCGCTTCCAGTCTTTCAGGGTGGCATTTAGGCCCATAATCCACTGGTTGGCATTAGCATCGTACTTCCCCTATGAATAACCTGCAGCGGGATTACTGCATGCGCGAAGCGATGAAATACTGACAACTAGTTTCACGGGTCCCGTGCCATGGATCTCATAGTTGAGGTTGATCGGACCACCGCGCCTGTTCTGAGCCACCAGGGCCCGTCCCGAGGTTGTGGGAGGGAGTTTCCAATCCACAGTGTCATATGCTGGATGAGCAATGATCTCTTGAGCTGTTAGAGGCGCCATTTTATGTTGCTTTCCAGGCCTCCAGGGTTAACTAAGTTTACGTCCTATAAGATGCAGCCGGCATTCCCGAAGGCCGGTCCTCTTCCTTGGGTCATGTTCCTTGTTTCTCTCTTGGCGCCCGATCCCGAGGCACGGTCACCAGCAACTGTGGGTCACGCGCTTGTGATGCCCGATAGACAATGACCCCATATGAATTCATGGAGAATGGTGAACTTGACAGATTTCTCCTGGAAATAGGTTTCTTTATTTAGATAGTTCTGAGATGTTGTAAGCATTTGCCGCAATTGTACCTCCAGCTCTACCTCGTACAGCACAACTCATGCCGAGTTCAGGTGAAAACAACATATTTATCTCAAGCGTAGAGCTTCCATAACCTGCTTCGCCTTTTGAACTCTTTCCCGGGTCTGCGGACTCATCGAAGCATTATCTAAGAGGCTGCTGAACCTTTCCTTACACCTCTGCCAACTTTCTATGCTTAACCCTTCGTCTTCCTTCGCAACAAGTCTCTCTCCGCACTGTATGACCCATTCCGCTGCAACAACCATCCTAGATTCCAGAATAGATCTGGGGCCATCGTCGACGAGTCTGAGCTCCAAAACCTCTTCTACCATTCCTTCGATTGAATATTTCGCGAAGAGAATCAAATTAGCAGATTCATCTCTAGTCAAGCGAGCAGCATAAGCATTTAAGCTCTGCCAATGTTCACGCTCCTGCTTATCATTCAGAGATACCATGCCTATCAATCTGTCAATAAGATCACGATGCCAGCGGCTCGCACGGATCTATACTTACAATCATACATCTCCCTGAATGTCGGACCTAGCAACGGTAAATCTCCCCACAAGTCAAAGGTATGGTCCCATGACGCTAGGTAGACAGTTTTGGTCTGGGAAGATAGACCTTTCAGGGCCTTGATCAGCTCTGCGAGTCTGTCCTGTTCAGGAGCAGTGTAGGGTATCTGCTGAGCCACATTATGGACCACACCCCAGAAGTGCCAGAGAAAACTTCCTGGGTCCTCGCGAGGCTCGTCTGTAGGTTGATCCTCATCAGAACGGTTCGCAGGGAACAGTCGATCTAGTGCTTGGGCTGCGACTGCAGGTGAGGCGGCGGGGTCTTGTAGGTAGTCCCGCAATATCTTGAAGATTTTTACCTCGATGAACCATGGATCATCGTCTTTTAATTCGAGATGAAGAGAAGACATAATGAGATGGTGACTGCCTTTCCTTTGAAGTTCAAGACGGTGAGATGGTGGTTTCAGCTGGTGTGATAAAGGAGAAAGCGGGGAACAACAAGGCAAGGTGGGATATAGATTGTGTGAAATGGACCACAACAGAAAGTCAAGAGAAGCAGAAACAACTGAAAAAGAAAATCAAAATAGGGGTGATTAAAATGTATTCTTGATTCAGTGCTTGGAGGCGCAACTGCTCTGACGTCGCCCACTTGGAAATCTGACATCAGGTCGAGTTTCAAATGGGCATGTGGACATGGGGCCAAGAACTGGAATCAGGCAACAGCGAGGCACTTTCTAACTAGCTGTGTCACCTTGAAAATGCTCAATGTCTCACCCGCAAGGGTCAGCTAGTACGCTTTTCAGCTCTTACATGTTGCAATCCAGGATCTAGTCTTCGGTGTTGATATGCATGAAGCTTGGGTTGAGTATCCACTCCATCAGCTTACAGTCATCTCTTCTGTCTCCATTAGGCAACTGGGGCAGAACATCCAATTTCTCTTAGCTTACAATGTTACATTGACTCCAAAGCTCGCACTCCACTTGTCAGTTTGCGGCATGATCTACCCTGTAAGGGGCGTCTTCTGGCCCCAATAATTACCTCTACAGACAGAGGTACTCACCCAATATCATCTGAGATGTGCAGAGGACAAAAGACGCATCTTCGCGACAATCCCATGTCCTGGACGAATAATGTCAGGTATAAAAGCGGTTGAATTCTCTCGTTTGTCGCAACCAAATAGGAAGACATCGTCACAATTGCCCTGACTACGTCCAAGATGGTTGCAATCAAAAATCTTTTCCTGCTGGCTGCCACAGCCGTGTCTGTTCTAGCTGCTCCCTCGCCCCTCGACGCTCGTGCGGTAAGAGTCACATCGAAAGGCCTTCGAAAGGATGACTGACATGACCCCCTAGACCTGGACATGCATCAACCAACAGCTGAATCCCAAGACAAACAAATGGGAAGACAAGCGGCTTCTATACAGTCAAGCCAAAGCCGAAAGCAACTCCCACCACGCACCTCTTTCCGACGGCAAGACCGGTAGCAGCTACCCGCACTGGTTCACTAACGGCTACGACGGGAATGGCAAGCTCATCAAGGGTCGCACGCCCATCAAATTCGGAAAAGCCGACTGTGACCGTCCCCCGAAGCACAGCCAGAACGGCATGGGCAAGGATGACCACTACCTGCTGGAGTTCCCGACTTTTCCAGATGGCCACGACTATAAGTTTGACTCGAAGAAACCCAAGGAAGACCCGGGCCCAGCGAGGGTCATCTATACTTATCCCAACAAGGTGTTTTGCGGCATTGTGGCCCATCAGCGGGGGAATCAGGGAGACTTGAGACTGTGTTCTCATTAGTTATGTGGGTATTATGCCTTAGGAGGGCGTTGCTGCCACTCCTTTCTTCGACCACAATATGCGCCTTATTTACTGATCGGGTAGACTTGGGCTCCAGTGGTATCTGGACAATATGCTTGTTTATCATTATTTGAGATGCAAATTGCCGCAGACATTTCGCTCGCTCACTGTTAGATATTTGAATAGACATTTTAAGCCCTTCTAAGTATCAGTTTGTCTAGAGGTAACATTGCCTTCATATTTGCAACCGAGATCAAGAAGCTTCTAGTAGTCAGTAGACAGGACAGTCGAGCACTTCTGTCAGTAACCTGAATCCTAGCTAAAGGTATTGCACCATTAACTTTGGCTTGCTGCTTGAGTTTCATGCAACCCCGTGACTAAAGGCATAGTTTGAGGGGGTGAAACTTTTATCTAGTATGTATGTGGCATCCGGCAGGTATAAGTAGAGATAAAGGCAAAGGCTGCATGTGAGTATTTGCTTGGAGACCATTGGACAGTTTGCCATAGGCATTTGTGTTGTCTTCATCTCGAGTCGGAGTATCTGAGAGGCACTCCAGAACAGAAGGTGGGGGAGCATGTATCGCTGGGTCTTGGGTGAAGACATGACCAGGGGTCAGTCCATATACTCACTAGAACTATGACCGACTCGAGCATTCGGCTGAATGGAGAGCATTCCCTCAGTTTTCCCAAGCCCCCTATGACCCCTTACCCTCTTGATGAGCATGCTGGATGAGTACTGAGTATAGATCCGCCGACGGGTTGAAATAAGAAGCTGACAAGGGACTGAATTGATCCATCAACTGGCCCACGCGATCATTGCTGCTTGCTTATTGGCTCGAGCTTATTAGCCCAAGATACACAATCTAGCCAATAACGTAGCGATCTGCAGGTGGACGGGCTCCATGCGAGTCACTAGGTAAAATGAAAAAGTCTTAGTCTAGGTACTGTATTATGTGTGGTTGCCTCAGGCGTTGTTTTGGCTGCCAATCTAGTTCGTATACGACAATTGCGCTTCATCTCCTCCACTCAAACACTACTGCATGGGGTCGAGTTCACTGTTACCTACCGAATTACTTTACAACGCCTAGAAAATGATGATCTCACCTTTGGGTGTGTACTCCGTACGGTCATGGGATGATTTTCGAGAACTTTTGATGGCTTTTGTCTGTCACAAAGAGCATGCTATGCTGGACAGACGGGTGGAAATTGACCTCTTCCTGACACCGCCATTTTATTGGATTTCAAAGCTTGAGAGAGTCCACAACTGGTCCGAACGTTGCTAGCATAGAAAGAGCCCGATCTTCATCGCCCAGAGCACCGCTAAGGCGTCTTCTTCTTGCTAGCCTCCGGCTTTGAAGCCGTTTTTGAGTCCTTGTCGCTCATGGCTAGCACCTCATTCCTTTTTGGTTAGGCATGTGGAAGGGATTAGGACCTTCTGACTCAAGTGAGAGAGCCTGATACGGTGTTTCTGCTAAATGCTAATCTGCCTGAAAATCACAGCCCACAGAACGCTTACAGGTGCTTTAGGGCCCGTATCAAATTCGAATGGTTACTACGGCTAACGAACCTTGTCTCTATTGCTGATCATCATATACAGCCTTCTAGAGCTGAACCGTCGAATGACAGGGCCATGATGATTATTCTAATGCTGTCAATGGTCCATTTGTCAGGCCCTTATACTCAATATACTCAAGCCCTTCCAGCGGACCGCTGCCTAGTGTGTCCCCGTGGAGGTCATGAGGAAGAGAGCCATTTGTCCAAGACCCCTTTTTCCTAGCTTCTTGAGGGTTATATACCATGGCCCCTCGTAGAGAACTAATTAGTTTCCCCCCTCTGCAGGGTGAAGGATTCTGCAGCAGGTATATGCTAACCAGGCTTATCACATAATGGTCTTTCAGTGGACATCACGCTGCTTGCCTGGTTTCAGTATCATTGCGTTGATTGTACTTCTTTGGTTGACCTCCAATGGTGCAGTCGCGTTTCGGAAATGGAAGGGCCCATTGCCATCATCGCCAAAAGATGCGCCGGGCAGTCAGCCACACCATCTCAACCCGGCCCAGCAGTTGTTTGTCATATACACCGTTCTTGTTCATGTCAGCATGTTTGCTTTCACCATTCGTCTGGCGTGGGCCCTATTCAGTGTCACACGGAAGACAAAGGAGACCCTGCAGCGGCGAAACCTCGCCCAACCTCGCATTTCTGTGGACAAAGATAAGTGGCTCTCGGACACTTCGACACTTACAGACGCGGAGCCGGATGTATCTGATCCACTGATGAGCGGTCTGGCTCACCATTATGATGGATTGGAGGTCATCCATGCGATAATTGTTCCAAACTACTGTGAGGATCTACATACGTTGCGGACTACCCTGGATGTTCTGGCGAGCCACCCAAGGGCACGAAAACAGTATGAGGTTCGTGTTGAATGAGACTATTCGTGCTTCCTGCAGCTAATGCTGGACTTTCGCAAATCAGATATACCTCGCGATGGAACAGAAAGAAGCTGGGGTCGCCGAAAAAGCGGCCAAGCTGGCATTAGCATTCGAACCGTCCTTCCGCCATATCCATGCTACCTTCCACCCTGCGAATCTACCTGGGGAAATAGCAGGGAAGAGCTCAAATGTGGCCTTTGCGGCCCGACACATTATGGAAGTGCACAGGGCAGAGCTGGAATCGGGACATTGTGATGTGATCGTTACTGTTATGGATGGTAGGTGTTGTCCCATTGTCTGGCCAATCTATAGCGCTAACCGGGTGATAGCCGACACGCATTTCTGGCAGGACTACTTTACAGAGATCCGGCGCCTTCATTATGCGCACATCTCGGAGGCAGATCGGACTCTATATTGCTGTCCTATCATTTTCGACCGCAATTCGCAGGAGACCCCAGTTCTGGTCCGTTGTGCAGACCTACTTTGGGGATTCGCCGGTTTGTCCACCATTTACCCCGGGACGTGCATTTCAATCCCGACATCAGTCTACTCTCTGCCACTGTCTCTGGCTGAAAAGATTGGTGGCTGGGACAGTGACTCTACTGCGATCGGAGAGGACATGCACAT